>NW_017805478.1:748880-749134 GCF_001891065.2 Hippocampus comes | reverse complement strand
AGGATGGGGGGCCGGGGCTGTGTGTGTGTGTGTGTGTGTGTGTGTGTGTGTGTGTGTGTGTGTGTGTGTGTGTGTGTGTGTGTGTGTCTCTGTGTGAAAAGAGTGAGGCTAAGTGGCATGCCCCCTTCGACACAATGCCCAGCTGAGTGTGTTTCTTCCTGCTTGGCAGACTGGAAGGGTGTGTTCGTTTAAACATACGACAACGATTGTGTGCAAGATGTTGTATTCGCGTTTGTTTTTGGGGGCTTTTCGGC
>NW_017805478.1:748526-748804 GCF_001891065.2 Hippocampus comes | reverse complement strand
TCTACTCAATTAAATTTTTTTTTTTTTTAAACTGCTTCATCTGAATACTGACGCACTTTTAGCAAAGTCAACGTGCCATGGTATCTATTTATTAAAGGAGAGCAGGCACACAGAAGACCGTTTGTGTGTTCACAGGAAAATCCCAACCGAAAACTGCAGACGAATCTCCATGATCTCTCTCTATCTTTCTCTCTCTCTCTCTCTCTCTCTCTCTCTCTCTCTCTCTCTCTCTAGGCCACACAAAAAATAAATACAAAAATAAATTGCACCGATTTTTG
>NW_017805478.1:727661-745758 GCF_001891065.2 Hippocampus comes | reverse complement strand
CCTTATTTTGAGGGATGAGAAGGTTTTGGCCATTCCAGTCCTGACACATGAGTCGATTCCTTATCAATTATCTTATCCATTCACATGAGGAATGAAATAACACAAATGGTTTCCTTTTTTGGGGGGGATTTCTTCAAGGAATTGATAAGCAAGCGAGCGGTTCCAAGAACTGAATCACTGCTTCTCACAGTCCATTTTTGATTTCCATCCCTGCCTTTGTGTTTTGTCGAAGCAGAGTGGCCCTTAAGTCGAGTCGCTTAAAATGAAAATGACTGACTGAAATATCCTTAAGTACAAAAGTCATTTTGAAAATTTGTCACGGAGAAAAAAAAAGTTTTTTCACGTTACATGGAGAATTTTTCATCGCCATGGTTTTTAGGCTGGTGCACCCAACCAACACTTCTCTGAAATGACGCCTTACTTCTCAGAATCTCTTGTGATGATCGTTGTTAATGATCCCCGGTTCTGCCGCTCTCTCTTTTTTTTTTGTATTGTCATCATTCGCGAAAAAAGTAACAAGCATATTTTTGAGTTTGAGTTAAGTCGCCAGAAAATGTGCACTCGCGTGGAGAGCGTATACCTGGAAACATACTCTTGAGCGTGATAACTAAGTATTTGTACTTTGTTACTCCCCGCCACTGAAGATAAGAGCCCAGGTGCCAAGTGTCAAAGCAAAGCAACATGACAGATAAGAGGCCCAGCCCCATACAGGTCCTGTACACTGAGGGTCAAGGGCGCTATCGGCCCAGTGAGTGTCTGAACATCTGGCTTCTTCACTGGACAGGTTAGCACTCATGCACGCATACACACACACACACACACACACACACACACACACACACACACACACACACACACACACAGACACACACACACACACAAACCGTGCTCCATTCATTCACACATGCGGCTCTGTGCAACACTCAGTCATCGGTTCCACAGCCACCGTGGGAAGATCGCTGGCGCTGATTGCCATGGAAACACGAGAGCCCGGCGCCGTGTGTGTGTGTGTGTGTGTGTGTGTGTGTGTGTGTGTGTGTGTGTGTGTGTGTGTATGTGTGTGTGTGTCTCTGTGTGAAAAGAGTGAGGCTAAGTGGCATGCCCCCTTCGACACAATGCCCAGCTGAGTGTGTTTCTTCCTGCTTGGCAGACTGGAAGGGTGTGTTCGTTTAAACATACGACAACGATTGTGTGCAAGATGTTGTATTCGCGTTTGTTTTTGGGGGCTTTTCGGCACTAAACATCTCGCTCCAGATTCGGTGTCTACTCAATTAAATTTTTTTTTTTTTTTAAACTGCTTCATCTGAATACTGACGCACTTTTAGCAAAGTCAACGTGCCATGGTATCTATTTATTAAAGGAGAGCAGGCACACAGAAGACCGTTTGTGTGTTCACAGGAAAATCCCAACCGAAAACTGCAGACGAATCTCCATGATCTCTCTCTATCTTTCTCTCTCTCTCTCTCTCTCTCTCTCTCTCTCTCTCTAGGCCACACAAAAAATAAATACAAAAATAAATTGCACCGATTTTTGAGCATACTCATAAAAAGAAAAGGATTGATGAGAATAAAGTCAGAATATTATAAGGAAAAAAGTTGGAATAGAATGAGAACGAAAAAACTGGAAAAAAAAGCTGCGATTATGCAAGAAAAAGTCGCGTTGTGAAAACAATATGTCATTGTCGAAGAAGAAATTTGAAGTGAGGGAAAAATATCATTTCATGAGAACACACACGACAAAAAGAGGATGACAAAAGGAAACATGCAGCGGCAAAGATCTCATTGATTTGTATTCCCTCTTAAATTGTAAAGACATATTTTTTTTTTAATATGCATGCATTTTCTTTTTTTCCTTTTCTTTCCCCCCCTGAATGTGCATTCTGGTTTCACTTATGGCTCTCGGCTGGCCACGCAGAATGACGCAACTCGCATGGAAAACATGCACAAGGACAGAAGTGATTAAGAAGATGAATGAAGAAAGTAAATGAGTTAAATATGAGAACAGTTTCATCGCGCGGCGATCGGAGTGGTGAAGACAGACATGAGAGCGAGAGATCTGAGAGCTGATGAGATGGAATCCTGCGAGATTCCTGCCAGTCTTCATCTGCTATTTTAAGTCGGAACTCCGCCACATCCCTCCAAACCACAACAAGGCCGCATCCCCTCGTTGAAATTAACAGGCTCATACTTTTGCAATTTTCCGCGCACGCACACGCGTTCATCCTTCACACGAATGTGGATAGAATTCCTAATGACAAACTCCCAGGCTGAAATGATCACTTCTGATGCATGGATGCATGGCTCAATTGTAGTTTTTGCTTCCAAATGTGCCAATAGGTGGCAAAAGCACGAATGCTGCGGACTTAAAAAGAAGAAGAGATTTGTGTCCAAAACATACAAATCTTTTAAAAACGGATTGAACTCTTATAAGTACGTTTTCACCGTCACAGGGTTGGGGTTAGGGTTCAGCACTAACTACAGTTGAACCTCTTTTCAACGTACCTCGCTGCCAACGTTTTCACCCCGATAACGTTCACACTTCAAATTCCCGATTTCACGTCATTCATTTTTCGTTTTTTGCCCATTTTGCTGACAACGAATACCTCTACAATGTAAACTTCATTATACCAACTGGATTTTCCCCACAAAATAGGCCTTTGTTACAACGAATCATGGGAGTTAACCGATAATGAACAAAATGGTCAATTGCAGAATTTCCCTCTGTTGCTCGGCAAAGCTACCGTCCCACTCGTACGTTGTGGTCCTTTCTGCCTGAATTTCTCTTTGTACTTTGTCAGTATGTCATCATGGCCCACAGATGTCTTCATTCATCAACACTGAGTCAGAAAATGTAAACATCAAAGAGTAGCGTCCTATTACCTTCATTCGCTAACATTGAAGCGAGGACTCAAAATGTTCTCGCATTGAATCGCTCAGCTCAAGCAGGCTCCAAGTGAAATACGCCGATCGCGGCGCGCCAAATCGCTTCATGGCAGCTGCGACATGTTTCCTTCATTTTATTCGTAAAAAAGCTAAATTTTTTTTTAGCTTTTTTTACCGACTGTAATTTCAAAACCTTTCACAAAATCCCACTCTGCTCAAAGTGCTGCTGTCTGAAAATCCACTTGTCAGTTTCTCAATGCAGATACGACTCATCATGTCTCACTTGAAGCAACAGACATGGAGAAAGTGCCCTTCATTGGTATGAGGCCTTCACAGTGAGCCAGTCACGACTGGCATGGGAACTGGCACCAGAGTGGCTCGCCAATGTCCAAACTGGATCCATGAGGGAATGGATGTGTCTGTCTAGGCTGCTCCTCAATTCACTCCTTCCAGTTTGGGGACATTCTGTGAGATTTACACTTTGGCTGTGTTTCGGCGTACGGACCGTACAGGAGAGTCGATTGCGAGAGCTGATGTGAGCGGCTCGGAGATCAAGCTATGCTGGCCCAAGCGTGACAGTGAAGTGTCAGTCATGGGTGCAGAAGTGCAGCAGTCATGGGTGAGTCCGCTTGTCACGGTGGGACGGAGAGAAAGTTCTCCCTCCTCATCCGGGCTCCCCCGCGCAAAGATAAATAGAGAGGCTAAAAGGCGGCGAGGAGGCGCAGAAAGGAGCTTTTGTGGCTTCTGAGTGGGGTCTCTTTCATGGCCGTTCCCACAGCATTGAGCATGATGACATTCACAATGTTTCGCGCGCACACATGCACACACGTACACACTCACACACACAGACACTTACTGATGGGACTGCGGTGACTTTCGCTGGTGCCGGGCCCCAGACGAGATGGCGAGGGCCCGAGGAGCCACAGGCAGCCATTGTGCTGTCGCCGCGGAAACCAGTCTCTTTATGTCAGACATGTTTTTCTGTTTGTTTTCGTTTTTATGGCTTTAATGTGGGCAAGGGTGAATGTTTCCCCTCTCACCCCACCCCCCACACACACCCTTGACTGATCTGTGTTGTCTCCCCCCCCAGCCTCCCCCACACCGATAGCCATCTTTTTGCTCCCACCAATCCATCCGCATTTGTTTTGCACTTTCCCCCAGTTCAAGTCCCCGTCTCGCTCATGTTGTCCGTCATTGTTCTCAGCGAAGAACAACATTTGCCCCGACAGTTTGTCAGACAGTTGTCGCAGCGTTGTGGCCTGTATCCTCATTCTGAGCTTTTATCTTCACAGCCTCACCAACAAAGTCGAACACTATCTATGCGGGATGCTGTTTGACTTCCAAGTACTTCTCAATTCCAGACTAATTTTCCCACAGGAAATTATGTACAGTGAATTTGTTTGTTCCAGGCCCAGATTATCATCATCATAATTTTTATATTAACATTGGAGGCAATGGTTTAAGAATAGAAACACAAAATCAAGTGGTGATGGGGGCTTTCGAGACAGCGAAGATGTGTGGCTTGTTGACGAGAATCACAATTTCATGTTCGTCATTGCTGCTCTGTGGCTAATTTTGATAGCATCTGCTTGGCATAATCGGTGTATGCGTTTGAGTTGAATTAATATTGCAATGGTACCTTGACTTAGAAGTATTTCAAATCAATATTCCCCGTTGAAAAGAATTGCAATGCCATTAATCCATTTATGCCTCACAAAAAAAAAAAAAAATCTATTTTTTGGTTGCATATTTTTAAATCCTTAATTAACTATGGTTGGACAAGTGTTTCTTTAAGGGGTGTGGCTTAAACGACTGTTTGCACCAATCACCAAACGGCTGGAACTGCATCTGCCATTGTTTCTCTCCCCGTGATTTGCAACGTGAAGCGTAAATACTTTGGGAATGTAGCTTGGAAAATTTTCCACCCAATTTTATTTGAACAGCATTCTGTGCAGCTTTTGGCACTTCCACTGTACTTCTGCTTCCCGGCTCATGAAAAACAAACTTCTGTCTTTCCCACGCCATTCCTACATTAGTTGATTAATCATAAATTCACAAGGACATGCTGGAGAACATATGAAAGAATGTTATGTTTCTACTCACTCCAAAAAAAAAAAAAAAAAAAAAGGAGATGCCTAAATGTCCTCCAGTGAGTGAAATTAGAAAAGCGGAGGGTTACTATTTTTAAGTGCGTGAAGAATGCCGCTCAGTGCCATGTCTCAAAGGCCCGCCGGCCCGTAATCACTTCATTGTGACTTGCGCATCACATCCAAGATTGAATCTTTTATGGGCCACACAGAACAAAGAAGAAGTGAGAAATGAAAACGACTGTGTTTAATTGAATGACTACGCTCTTTTATGAGCTGGCTAATATTAAAAACATTAAAATATTACTCTTAGATTTTTTTTTTTTTCATGCGACGCACTGTATGGAAGGACTGAAGGGGAAGTCCGCAGTAATTGTCAGGAATGTATCCAGAATACACATTTGCTCAAAGCCTTGCAAGATGCCACGTGGAGGGTGAAGCGTCGTTGTTTTACACCGCCCCCGACGCCCTTGGTGCAGCTCTCTGACAGCCTCTTCGTATCTCAAATCCTTCTTATAACAAAACACCTCCGATTATCAGGGAGGCATCCATCCACACGTCACCCCCGTGGCATTTCAGAGGAGCAGTCGTAAGCTCGAGGGAAAAAAAAAATAAAAATGTCGTCCAAAAAAACCTGCCATCGCTGAACTGTACTGATGGGCCACTTTTAGCTTTCCCAGAAGAGATTGCACGTAGTGTGCAACTTTGATGTTGATCATCAATATCACTTTCAGGGAACATATTTTTGGTCTTCGTGCAAATTTTAGGGTTAAAGTGAAGCAAAGAAGATGAGGTCCAAGTCTGCAAAGATCAATACAACTTATTTACGTTCACTGCTCATGCTCCAAATATTTTGCCATTTTAATTAGTTGCATTACAGCTACATTTTCTCCCTCTCATCATTTTCATTCTTGCCGCATCGGTAAAAATTGCAAACTAATGTCATGATCCCCTGTCTTATTTCCATCACTTGTTTGATTCTGCTTGCATGTCGCTCCTTGAGGCTACACAATTGCCAGTGTAGCCCATTGAAGTTAGATGACAACTGGAGTCTGGAATGAATTTTAGTCAAACTCGTCCACAATCCTAAAACTGGCGACATCAATCCGACGCGGGTTAAGTCACGTGACTCCAGTTCCCCACTTCTGCGAAAAATAGGAATTTCAACAGTCAACCATTCGTTGCTCGCGTCGACGGCCGCGTGTGAAAGGCAGACTTGTGGGAGACAACACAGAAAAATCCTGCTGAAAGGCAACACGTGTGCCGCAAAACCATCGCTACACAATCTTGCTCACAAGGACCACAAACAAACAGTCAGTGTTGCGCTCAGACATGAGCTATGTTTGAGGTCAGCGTCTGAGGGCTCTTGGCTAACTGCATATAGCACAAGCAGGCTTTGATCGTCTCAATCCGCCTGTGGCAACGACATCAGTTTTTGGGGCCCTTTGCTACCGGAAGTGTGTGGTGTGGGAAGGCTCCGTGGTGCTCAATATACAATAATAAAAAGGCTGGCAGATTTATTTCAGTCGGGAATTCGTTTCGTCTTATCCGGCGAGTGATGAAAAGAGCGAGAGATGCGTCGGGCCGTCGGTCTCACGACATGAAATGATAATTACAGAGCGAAAGAGAGAGGAGAGCGGTGTCTCCCGAATAAAAAGGGGCGCCTGCTGTATTAGACTCCCAATGATTGCCCCATGAGAGATAAAAGGACAACACACACACACCACATGCCTGTTGCTCACTGGCCAAAAATCACAAATAAACCAAAGAAATGCAGCCACAGAGGCGAATGTTTCACTTGTGTGTGTGTGCGTGCTTCTGCACCAACCCACCGCAGTCCGCTCTGGTCTTTTTGATCCCCGGTCGAGGGTCCTCTCCGCGGAGCCTCGCTCGGAATTCCTGAGATTCTGGGATCATTCAATCGTTTCACGGTACATACTTGCTGCCCGCCCCCACCGGGACACGGCGCTAGGAATGGAAAATGCCACCGCAGTCCATCCATTGTCTCGAGTCTTTAATCAGGCTCCCAATGCGGCTTGCGCTGCCACCGTGGTGTGTTGTCTCAGCCTGGGAAAATGCAGGCCCGAGTGCTCGTCAGACCACAAGGAGCGAGGGGTGCTGCTGCGGGCCCTCAGCGCCAGACTGCGGCTGCCAGTGCGGCTGACACACACAATGAGTGTGGATGCAAAGCGTACATGAAGGCAGTTTGCTTTTTAGACATCACAGGCCACATGAGTCTGTCGTAAATCACAAGCATGGTCTTTTTCCTGTCCTGAAGAGCTTGCTCAGTGGAGTAGTGAAACATGTAAACAAATGATCATTGAGAGAAGCTGTTTTAAGATACCTGGCAACATCCCCTCAGAGGGATTGCATACACTCCTGGAAAGAATCAAACCACAATTTCACTGATATCTTGGCACTAAGCTCTACTTTTTAGGAAAGTCTTTTGCCTAATAGATTCCATGTGATTCCCTGTATGGCATGGAGATAGCGTAAAACGAGTACCATCACACTCTAAGCAATAACGTTTTTGCCACATGTCAATCAAAATGATATCTTCCAGATGAAAGGGAAGTCCAGTTTGGGATGCAAGTTAAATATTCCTCAATACAGGGGGTACTCTGTTGTCAAGAGTAAGATGTTCAGTTTTATTTTGTTGATCATCAAGTTGGCACCGCTGTTGGTTGAATGTTGTCTTTTCTTTTTACTATGTACTGTATAACTTGATATGATGGCAACGCTTCATGTATTTTATTAAATTCAACTCGCGGAGAGGACTCAAACTTCTCTTGTGGGTTTTGATCTGAAAACGTTTGGGAAACCCTGGATTAGAGCAACATTAGTTTCGGTTGTAATTTAGTGCTGATATTCATTTTCATCGTTTTTTATTGGGTTGTTTTAACATCCATGTGGGTTTTTCCACAGCAGGCCATAGGAAAATATTATGAAGTCAAGAACTGTGGGAAGAGATGTGTGGTTTATTGGCACTGGTTGTGCCAAATAAATGAATATTCGTTTCATAATTTGTTTCTTTGAACATGGAAGATTATTTCCGCCCTAAAATGGAAAACTATACTCAAGCACACATTTATAGTTGATGTTTTTTCTTTCAAAGAACTCTTTTATTAAATTCAAGGTTGACTTTTCTTTATTTAACAGCAAGGAATGTTACGTGTGAACATGAAATTAGATTGCACAGCTTGGAAGTCACATGTTTTGATTTACTATTAATTGTGTTCACTTAGATAAAATGTTTCTATTCATTTACCTCCCAATTGTTTATTATTATTTTATTTTATTTCATTGAAATCGAAATCGAAGTCCTCTTTCCCTTTTCCATTGGTCGTCACTCGTGGCCGCGCCTACATCACTCCTAATTGGCTAAACGTAAACGTCAATCTCGGAACACCGGAAGTGTTTATGCTGTACTTGGATCGCAGAGAAAACTAGAAAATAATGCTAATAGCACTAGCAATTTAATGTTTTCAAGATCACGACCCATCATCAAGAATTTTTCTGGGTTTTTGGCGAGTAAGTCATTTGGCTTGATTGTGTTTTTATTTAACACGCGCTCTTGAATGAGGTGCTTGCGAGTGGCCGAAAACGGTTTTGCAACTAGCTAGTTAACGTTAGCCGCGGTAGATAGCCTGAAAACAAAAGACAGCGTGAAGCATCAACTCTCGTGTCATTAAGTTGCTCCTTATGAAGGCGTTCAACACGGTCTTATATGTGGCTTCATTTTTTTCATACAAGTCCACTTGGAAATGTTAAAACATGTTGTCATAATATGTAGACGATTGAGAATAGCGCTATAAAGCATCCTACAGTAGATTGCGCACAATCTCTGGAGTTGTTTAAGAACCAATGCATGCTGGCTTGCAAAAAGAGAATCAGGAAACACTGATTGTGCCACATTTATTGTTTTTATTTTTAATTTTGCCACTCAATTGATATCAGCGTGGCTGCATTTCCATTTACCCTCGTATTGTTGTTGTTGTTTTTTTTTTTTTTACTCTTCCTCTCTCCTGGCAGAGCCCACTGAAGTTTCGTCATGGAGGTACCTTGCTACCTGCCCAAACTTCTATTTGAACTCAACGAGCAGCGCAAGCGAGGCTACTTCTGTGACTGCAGCATCCTGGTCGAGGGCCGTGTATTCAAAGCCCACCGCAATGTCCTGTTCGCAGGAAGTGGCTACTTTCGGGCTCTTTTGGTTCACTATTTACAGGTGCGGTGGTTTTTGATGGCCGACCACTGTCTGTTCTGGAATACTTGAAATGTTGCTTCATTTTCTAAACATCCATCCATCCATTTTGCATGCAGTACCGCTTGTCTTCAACGACAGGGCACATATAGACGAACAACCAATTGCACTCACAATAAATTTTCCCTTTGGTGGATCCATTGAATAGAAATTCAGCAAATTCAAATTATTGAAATATTTGAAACACCAACTGTGACTTTTAAGTCAATTTTCCTAATTGTCTATGAATGTCGTTTCAGGATAATGGACAGCGCCAAAGCACAGCATCATTAGACATAGTTACAGCGGATGCCTTCTCCATCATCCTAGATTTCCTCTACTCCGGCCGGTTAGCCTTGAGCAGCAGCAGTGTCATCGAAGTGATGTCAGCGGCCAGCTACTTGCAAATGACCGACCTGGTGAATCTTTGCAAAAAATACATTAGCTCCTCTTTGGAAATATGCAATAAAGACAAGGAAGGCATAACCGAGGAGGAAAATCCAGGACAGGAAGGACGATACAGACCTGCGGACAGCGGCACTCCTGCTGCATCCAAGTCGAGTAGCGTCGGGGCCACGGAGCCTCGTTCACGGGTTACGGAAGCAGACGCAGCATCTATAAAGCCAGATGCGAGCCCTTTGTACATGCCTGGCAACAGCCCACCAGGCCCAAGTCGAGAACCGGACTCCGACTACCGTTCTGTTAGTGAAAAACCAAAGGCTCACACGGATCAGACTAACCTCTCCTCAACGCTGTGCTCCACTTTGACTCACGAGTTAGTGAACCCCAAGATAGAATATGACCCCGATGAGGAGCTTTTGGAATCCCCTGACAATAAAGACCTGGCATCATCATATCCCGGACCTTCAGTCCCTCATCACAGCAGATCAATCCCGCCAAGTTTTTCCATGGAGCGCTCCTCTGTGGGTTACAGCTCTTCCTTTAGTGCCAGGCAGCTGATGGAGATGCTGGCCAGGGGTGAAGGTCCCAACCCTCTGGTGGACCGAGCGGCCCAGCGCATGACTCACAGACCGCCGGGTAGCATTTTAGGAGTGAGTCGAATTGAGGACAGCTTGGGTTTTGTGGGATCATCTGTGATGGAAATTCAGTCGGATTGGATTGGAGAGGATACAGGTACAGCAAACCAAGATTGGTTCAGTGGAGTTTGTGAACTTGGTACCTGCCATGTAGATTTTTAACGGCCTCTTCTATCCCGCAGGTGACAGCTTACTGGTTCCAGTCAAACTGCATAAGTGTCCCTTCTGCCCGTACACGGCCAAGCAGAAGGGAATTATGAAGCGGCACCTTCGCTGTCACACAGGAGAGAGGCCCTTCCCCTGTCCGATGTGTGGCAAGAGGTTCACGAGGCAGGAACATCTTCGCACCCACGCCCTGAGCGTAAGAGATGAATCACACTTTGTACCTTCCGTAGCCGTCTTCTGAGCATGTGGACCGAGCCCGACTGCAAATAATGAAAATCTATTAAGAAGCCAAAATATAGAAAATTGCCAATAGGTGTGGCTCAATGGTGGCAAAGCACTACTTTGATATTAGACGGGGTTATGTCTTGGCAAAAAAAAAAAAAAAGCTCCTCCGCTCACTCAAATGTATTTCCTTAGCACCAAGATGGTAATGAAGCAATACTTTTTTAAATTATATATATTTTTTTATTTTAGCAAGGGCTTTAAATAGTGCCAAAAGGAAAATGGCGAATATGCGGAGGAACCATGTTCACTCATTTCCCAACCGCCGCCACTGTCTGCGAACCCCCGACCAGGTTCATCGTCATGACTTGCCCATGTCATGCAAGAGCTGCAGGAGAATCTTCTCCGGGTCCAGCGTATCTCCAGGCTTCCGACGCTACGGCATCTGCGACAGCTGCAACTGCGTGACCACCACTCACGCCGACTCCACCCCGCTACACCCTGCCAGCCAAGTGGAGCCCACGGAGCGTGAAGAGGGCGGCGCCGATTGGGCCAGTTTCATGGACGAGGTGGACGAGGTGGAGGTCGGTCGAGTGGAAGACTTGGTGGAGAAACAGATGCTGGAAAGGCAGCTGGCCGCTTGCAATGACGTAGGTCATACTCTGTGAATCTTTAGAATTCCTCCCTGATCGTCATGAAGTGTATTTGTAGAATATTCTTTTTGTTTTTTTGTTTTTTGTTTTTTTACAAATACCTCTTTGACTCATGGAGACCTCACCTTGATTTAGGTTAGTTTAAGCGGGGAACACACATTTAGTGAACAATTTAAGCAATTGTTAAAATCATGAAAAAAAAATGGCAATGAAGTGAGCGGCTGATGATACTTGTCACACCACAAGATCAATCTTTCAGAGGGCACCGACAATCATGCTTTTGCTGACTTGGATCGAAAAAATTAAAATACTGAAATCAGGGCCAGTTATTGGTGTTGCCGTGCCTTGCTCTTGGTCCATAGATACTTTATCGATTAAATTTTGTGAGTGTTTTCAGGCCATCGTTACCCCCCCTTGTATGTCCTGCGTGTGCTTTTTTTTTATATTGAAAATGCAAACAAGTGAAGCCTGGTGCATGGCTCAAACTTGTCCAATGAGAAGCAGAGCGCTGCTCTCTAGTGGTGACTTCACACACTTGCCAATTCACTTTTGGAAGGCACTGATGACAAATGGAAGTGAGTGCTTTCTTTTCTTTTTCGAGGACAATATTGAATTTCTTTCTTCAAAAAAGAAGTAACATTTGATGTATTCTTATGTAGGTTCTTATGGTAGTACAATCACTAAATGGCAATGGTGGAAAGTAGTCAAATACAAAGTCAATTTTTCAAGTATTTGTACTTCACTTGAGTGTTTACTTTTCTGACGACGTTTTACCTTTTACTCCTGGCATTGGAAAACGTTTATGTGTACTTTCTATTCATTACTTTTTGAAGCCTCCATTCAAACAAAGATGTAAATTGAGGTTAAGTCAACTGCGATGGAGATCTTGGTGGACTGAGATCTGAACAGACAGCAGCGACGTGGAGAAACATGACCCGGTGTGAATGAACAAGGATAGTAACAGATTCACAGAAGGTCGATCCTCCACATCCACGGTTTTATTCAAAAGATTTGTTTGCTGTTGCTGACTCCAACAATGACGGCGATGAATGCGTTGCCTCATGGTCGCCAAAAACCCCTAGCTTTAACGAATTCAAAATGTGTCCGTCCACTCTGGGGGAGGGGACATCACACAAGTAAGATGCGTTTTTTTCAGTTATCACAAGCTGTTATTTTTTTAATTACTCGTTATTTCATGGGAACACTTGTTTATATGGCATAAAAGTCAAGTTGGTTGTTTTTTCCCTTGTCAGTATGAACACAAAATAAGTTAATAAAAGAGGAGAACTTTTGTGTGCAGGTTTTTCTTGCTGTGCTAAGTCATCAAATTTTGATATGCTGTCCTAAAAAGTAGTCAGTAGAGAAAGAACCCTAAAATGCACTATAATCTTGACAAGCGTACTCTATTCAATCTTTTTACATTGTTATTATTTTAATGTTCAATATTTCAATTTATCCTCAAATTTCCGGGTCGTGTACTTGCATTATTTTGTACTTGGATATAATTTAGCATCATATTGGTCCAGTACCGGAGGTGAATCAGTGCTTTTCCTTCATGCAAATCGTCACAAATCTAACGGCAGAGGGCGACAATGAGCCCAATGTAGCAAACAGTCGACCGTAGAAGAAGAGCCCCAATTCGTCATTGTCAATACAGGACAGTAGACGGAATATGTCGATCCCTTGAAACAAAAGAAGTGGCACTCGGTTGAAAGGGGAATCGGAGCTGCTTCCTCCAAAACATGGGCAAGTCGCGGGACTTGACTGAGTTCGAGCGAGGACTGATCGTCGGCGCTCGAAGCGCAGGCTGCAGCATCTCGGAAACGGTCAACCGGCTGGGCTTCTCCAAGACGGCGGTGTCGCGGATATACCGGGAATGGTGCGTGAAGAAGAAGACTAGCAGCCTGCGGGGGACCGGCGGGAGGAAACGCCTCGTCGACGAGGTCGGCGAGAAGCGGATGGAGCGCGTGGTGGAAGCCAACAACCGGGCAACGGTCACGGAGATCCAGACCATGTACAATTTCAGTGCCGAGACGCCCATCTCGCACAAAACGACCCAGAGGGCATTGAAGCGGCTGGGCTACAGCCGCAAGCCTCCCAGGCGGGACTCGGTGTCTCGGACCACGCGGAAGAATCCGGTACCCCGGACCAAGCAGCAGGACCCCGTCCAGGGCTCTCCACTGAAAGAACAGACTGCCGTGTCGACGGACTTGGGTGGAGGCAACAATGCGGAACAGGACACGGGTCGTAAAACTCGGGAGACTTTGCCATACGAGGGTGCTCCCGTGAGTTGCAACCAGACGCTCCCCGCGGTCGAAGCCCCTCTACCGGGGTTTCAGTGTTGGTGAGGATCCACATCGCCGAGAGCCT
Source organism: Hippocampus comes (assembly GCF_001891065.2). Classification (NCBI taxonomy): domain Eukaryota; kingdom Metazoa; phylum Chordata; class Actinopteri; order Syngnathiformes; family Syngnathidae; genus Hippocampus; species Hippocampus comes. Next base: position 732,102 of record NW_017805478.1, on the reverse strand, counting down.
TCAGATCACCAGTGCCTGTGGCTCTGTTCTTACTTTGAACTCTTAATTTCGAACCCTGGACACATGACCCAACTTTTGTCGTCATCAACATTGAAATGCGGTAGCATAATAAGCCTAGGTGTTCATACAAAAAGTGCATTTATTGTTGTAAGCCATTGTAACGTGATGCACAGTTGTGTATGTTACCACCGTGCTGAAATATAAGAACATGAAAAGCTGCACTACGATTAATCATTTACGCTGCGTTGTGCATTAATTTAAAACCAATTTTGGAGACACACTTCCTTGGACAGGAACACACAAGTGTTTTACTTACAAGTGAAATCTAACTGAGCATTACTTAGCAAATGTGCTTTGCTGGATTTAAAAAGTTCAACAAGCTGTGAACATATTGCACAGTTTGAAAATGTACCTTTTGTGTGTGTACCACTAGTGGTACCGCTCCACACTTGAATCTCATTTGGTTTAGTCTGTTATACCTTGACTGTCCAAATGTTACGTACAAGTTGGAGACGCTTTCAATCAATTGAAAACACTTATATAATATACTTTTGAAGTACTTCCACAAAAGCACACGTTTGCCATGTCGCTAAGCATGTTTACATGCACAAAAGAATCAGATTGTTCCCCTGCAGTTTGCAAGAGATGGGCCGAGCTCGACCAGGAATAGAGAAAATCCACAAGTAACTGACACCCAGCCATTGCAATGGCTTTAAATAGACAAACAGGGTTAGATGGAGCTGTTTTGTATGCCGTTTCAAAGTCTCGTTTCAGCGGTTTAATCCAATGGCGAATTTTTTGTGCATGTACATGTCATGTACTGACGGTGTGGCATCCATTTAAACAGCATGGAGTTCTAAAATTGCGACAACAATATTGGGTGAGGTTTTGACCTTTTGCACCGTCAAGTGAATCCTTTCATGCATCTCTTGTTCACCATAATTGTTGGGCTTTACGCCATTGTCCCATTTAAAATAGCCACCTTGTTGGTGTTTTTCTTAAAGTATTTAACAAGGCCAGAAGCAATTAGCTCAAACAGTCGCGAGGGATGGCATGTTTCTATTCTTCCCAATGAAGTTCTTAAATTATATTTTGATCTATGTGTCGATAATTGAATGCTACTGGAATTGTCTTGTCTGAGGTTGTTGTGTTTGAATGTGATTTTGCACCTTACAGTTATTTGTACAGATTTACTTTCACTTGATTTGAGTCATGCTACGAAATTCACCCGTGTCTTAAAATTTGCATGCATTTGTGGCATTTTCCTGAGAGGGTAACATTAATATGCCTGCATGTTACTAAGTATTTGTTATTGTGCATTAAATGTCTATTTTAGTTACTTGTGTGCACAATTATATGATCACTTAATGACCACCGTCAACATTTTCATTTTAAACACAACTGTTCTCATCAGCCAAAAGAGCACCACATTCACAGTGAATTGTGGTAGCGACAGAATCTTGCAGCAGTGGGTCTGATTTTCTTCTGTTAGAAATGCAGCCTTAGCCAAGGTGGGGGCAATTATGAACACTTCAAAACAGTAGTCAATGTTCAGTAATAAATAGGGTTGCTGCTAGAAAGAAAAAAAACAGAAAAAAAGCCTAGAACACCTCATCTCATCTTCTACATACTAGGTCAAATGAAATTTAGTTGTGGTTAAACAGAGGCATTTTCAAGTTGAGCAGATTTTTATTTGTTTCAAACGAGCACAAAAACTGCAGAATGGTGAAAAGAAAAAAAGAGCACATTGATAAAGCACAAGTTTGAGAAGGGGCCGAAGGCAGCAAAGCTTTTCAAGTTTGAACAGTGAAAATTTAACACATTTTTCCTTGAAGTACAAATCTCCTTAAAAACATAACTAACATCGAATTGATGGCAGTTGTGTGCTAACTTCCGTGTAACAGCTGTAGGTCATTTTTTTGATTTTTTTGAAAGCGATATACAGTAGAAGGACGAATAACGCCACATTTTAAATTGTAGTAACTCAGCCTAGCCGAAGGAGGCGCAGATTTGCCGAACAAACAAACCACAGAAGGAGAGCTTTATTTACAAGTCGCTCATGTTTGCATATTGAGCTAGCTCCCTTCAAAACAAAAGAGATAAGCGGCCCCCAAAAGAGGAATTTGTCGTGTTTTCCCCCAGTCCAAGCGTTGGACCACCCTGGGAACACATGGGCAAATCGCGGGACTTGAGCGAGTACGAACGGGGCCTGATCGTGGGCGCCCGAAGCGCGGGTTGCAGCATCTCGCAGATAGTCAATCGATTGGGCTTCTCCAAGACGGCGGTGTCTCGGGTGTACAAAGACTGGTGCTGCAAGAAGAAGACCTCCAGCGAGCGGGGGGCTTGCGGCAGGAAACGCCTCGTTGACGAGACTGGCGAGAAGCGGATGGAGAAGGTCGTGGAAGCCAACAACCAAGCAACAATCGAGGAGATCCAGACGTTGTACAATTTTAGCGTGGAGAAGCCCATCTCGATCACGACCACCCAGCGGGTCTTGAAGCGACTGGGCTACATCCGGGGCTCTACCCAGCGGGATCATGTGCTCCAGACCGCCCCCGTTGAGAACTCTCACTCTGAGGAATTCGTGGACTACGCACATGTCGGAAAAGGCTGGATCCTTCGCGTCAATGATGGAGGTACCGTGAGTTCCAGTGAGACTGTCCCCGAGGTTGGAGCAACCAAAGCGGGCTTTCCGTGCTCGTGATGAGAGCAGCGCGGATCCCGAAGACCACCGATGCCTGTGGCCCCTGTGCTCCAATGTTTAGTTTTTTTGCCCCATGCACTTTCTTGCATTGCTCTACGCCACTAGTGTACACATTTGATGATTTTTCCACGTGGACAATCATTGGCTTACCATTAGACTCATGCACTTTTATGCAATCGCATTTTTTTGCACTGCTAATTTGCTACCATGTGACTATCATTGAGCGACTGGCAGCTTCACATTTTATTGTCACCCATTAGTTTGTGTTTTTGAGCTTTTGCATAGAGTGGTTTGAGTCCACTCCACCACCTGATGGCGTCACTTTGTCAGTATTAAAATATATTTAGATTTTTTTTTTTTAAGATGACTGCAATACTAATTTAAACTTTGAAGTCATTGCCGTTATTGAGGACAGAATAGCAAATAAACGGATGGAACTTTTATGAAGGTGCCTTTGATTTTCATCTAAATATATTACATTTTTGTTTCTTAACAGACCACAAGGAAATACAAATAGGATGCTGTCTGAATGTCTAAAATCAGGAGTAATTAAAGGACCTGCAATTGACTGACAACCAGTCCAGACTGTATCTTGTCTCACAACTAGTCAAATGGATCCAATTAAAAACCATATGTAAAGCATTTTGACTATTAACGGCATACTTCTCTGCACTATATTCTTTCGATATCATACACTTAACATGTCCGTTTTCTATCTATCAATCTAGCCGATCGGACAGTAGTACCTAATGCAAACTGAAGGGTGCACCATTGAATCCATTAGACCACAAAGCTACAGCGTAGAAGAAGACAGTTGGTCTGAGGCAGAGAGCTCGGCTTACTTGGCATTCGTGATGGGATTTTCGGCTCTTTTCGGTGATCCGGTTCATTTGGATCGGCTCAGTGAAAAGAGGCGACTCTTTTTGGCTCTCAACGGCTCTTTTAACTTTAGCTTTTCTTTTAAATATTTATGACAAATTTAGCATACATTTTGATAAATGACTTGGTGAACTAAATCTTGCACTCTACTGACTGCAAATAGCAACAATTATCAAGCAAAGAAATGGCTTTTTACTGATTTTATTGAACATTAAAAAGGCTCCAAACAATAAACAAGCAACAGAATTAAACTTAAACCAACAACAAACATGCTGCATCATAACAAAAATAGTGAGTATTAACTGCAACAGCAGCAGTGAACAAAACAAACATAAGCTACTCCTTGCTTTATTTTAACAAACATACGCAACTCCTTGCTTTATTTTAAATTTGCAGTCAACACAACTAAATACTTAAACTTGGAATACTTCAATTTGTCCAGTCTTTGAGAACACCCTCTCTGACAGGACAGATGTTGCTGCAATGCACAATCTTCTCTCCATTACTTTGATCAAACGGGGGAAGACGGAAGCTCGGTATTTCCACCAGCTCAGTGGATCAGCTGCCCTTGAAATCTGTGGTTCTTCAAGATATGGCCTAATTTAATGCTTTGTGTTTTTGCACGCTTGGCTAAGACTGTAAATTCGATTCAGGTTGCTTGCCAAACGCCTTTGTGCTTTCCCGGACAGTAGGGGGCGATATGAACTAAAGATATCCAAGAAGAAGAATAAGTACAAGCACAAGAACGGTACCACTTCCGGTTCAATCAGCAAGTTTTTCCGCTGTCCACAAGAGCTGTTCTCAGTGAGTAATTTTAATGTTCTTCGCAGTTTATCTCTGAGTGTATAGATGTAGACA
>NW_017805478.1:726779-727219 GCF_001891065.2 Hippocampus comes | reverse complement strand
CTCATTCAACTTAAGCTTCTGCTTCGTGTACTGCACAACAGTGTCAACTCCACATAGACAACCCGAGCATCATCAAGCACTTCTGAAATATGTTTTATGACTAACTTGGCCCACTTCAATGTCATTTAAAAACTTGACCAGAAGAGTGATCATGTTGTTGTGGAGTACACGGCAGTTAGTTTTTGTCTCAGTGAGAGAAGTCGGACGTGCTCATGTCCCCCTTGGTGTGTCATGAGATGTCAGTGACATCACGCATGTGACAACTTTCCAAGTTGTGACCAATCAGATTGCCATACTTTTGCATAACTACGCCCCCTAAAGAGCCCACTAATCAGAGAACGCCTGATATGCATAACCAATCCCCCTTTCCACCAATCACAGCATGTTATTGTCATGCTCCACCCACTTTCACAGCTATCAGCGAATCATCAGCCATCATT
>NW_017805478.1:726033-726438 GCF_001891065.2 Hippocampus comes | reverse complement strand
AAAGTTGCAAGTTGGATGGCAGTCTGCTTGTTGCTGGGCGGCGAAGTGGTCAGCTCTTGAGAAGAACGTGGGACAGGTGTGTTGACCTGAGGGGAAAGGCATCCGTGAGTTACACGCAAGTCAATTTCTTGTGCAGACAAAGATGTGTTGGGCATGAAACTTACCAGGGAGATCGACTGTTGGGTCTTCAGAGAGCAGGAAGCCGATCGTGTTTACTGCTGCCTGGGGGAGGAAAAGTAGTCATGATGGTGCATTAAACAAATGTAAATGTCTCCTACTTTTCAGGCTGGCCCAAAGTTTGACTTCAGCACAGCAGTAAGGCGTTTTTAGCCAAAAAAACGACCATGTATAGTAAGGCGTTTTTAGCCGAAAAAACGACCATGTATAGTAAGGCGTTTTTAGCCG
>NW_017805478.1:725410-725780 GCF_001891065.2 Hippocampus comes | reverse complement strand
AGCCGAAAAAAACGACCATGTATAGTAAGGCGTTTTTAGGCCAAAAAAACGACATAGTATAGTAAGGCGTTTTTAGCACCAAAAAAAACGACCATTTATAGTAAGGCGTGTTGAGCCGAAAAAACGACATAGTATAGTAAAGCGCTTTTAGCCGAAAAAAACGACATAGTATAGTAAGGCGTTTTTAGCCGAAAAAAAAAACATAGTATGGTAAGGCGTTTTAACCGAAAAAAACGACCATGTATAGTAAGGCGTTTTTAACCGAAAAAAACGACATAGTTTGGTAAGGCGTTTTAACCGAAATAAACGACCATGTAGAGTAAGGCATTTTTAGCCGAAAAAAAACGACCATGTATAGTAAGGCGTTTTT
>NW_017805478.1:724161-725181 GCF_001891065.2 Hippocampus comes | reverse complement strand
AAAAAAACGACATAGTATAATAAGGCGTTTTTGGCATGAAAAAACGCCTGGGGGAGGAAAAGTAGTCATGATGGTGCATTAAACGAGTGTAAATGTCTCCTACTTTTCAGGCTGGCCCAAAGTTTGACTTCAGCACCTTGCGAATAACAGGAAGAAGAGCAAAAAGTGTTGCCTGCAGGTCTGTGCTCAAAGGTGGACTCTGGCGATGAGCAAGTTACTCCCTCTTGTGGCACGGAGGACCGAAGAACAATCTTCCTTCAACTCTGAGTAATGTCAAGAGGCTTGTTGAAATGAGACTTCTTACAAGCTCGGTTCGCCTGATCACCACGCGAGGTTTTTTACCATTCGGCCATTCTGCTGCGAAAATTTCGAAATTTTTATATGTAGTCAAAGGCAGCCGACCACACGAGGTTTTGAAGGTTAAACAAAAGAACATAATTGGTGAGACGGTTGGCATCTCTCGTGGGCGATGTGACGGCACTCCAACCTCACACGTAACCCATCGACCATGCCAGTATTTCCTACTGCCTGCCTTCAGAATGCCATCCTGAGATCAGGGGATGGTTTGCAAAGCCAACTTCGTTTTCTATTGAAGACGTTTTGCACAAAGAGATCGTGTCGTTTTGTCATTTTGGTTTCTTGGCCAGGGGTGTCAAACTCATTTCACATTGTGGGCCACATACGGCCTCGGTCGATGTCAACTGGGCCAGACTATTAAAAATTATACCATACTCTGCTATAAATAACCAAAATAATGTCTTTCCTTTGTTTTGGTCTAAAGATGCACAAGAACACTTGGAAAATGTTGAAATTTAATGAACGTATCTTTTACAAAGCATTTCATAAAGCACCTCAGATTTCCTTAGACAAATGTGCAATTTGCTTTTATCATTCACAAATATGCATTGCAACTGATCCCACTGACTGAACAAAGGTACAAAACCTTAACAAGTAATTGGTCTTGAAAAATATAGTAATGCACTTTTAAGATTAAATGAGATTTATAAAGAAAGGAATTTT
>NW_017805478.1:715002-715903 GCF_001891065.2 Hippocampus comes | reverse complement strand
CGAAAAAAACGACATAGTATAGTAAGGCGTTTTTGGCACGAAAAAAAACGACATAGTATTGTAAGGCGTTTTTAGCCAAAAAAAACGACAAAGTATCGTAAGGCGTTTTTGGAACGAAAAAAACGACACAGTATAGTAAGGCGTTTTAAGCACGAAAAAAACGACATAGTATAGTATGGCGTTTTTGGCACGAAAAAAAACAACATAGTATAGTATGGCGTTTTTAGCCAAAAAAAACGACATAGTATAGTAAGGCGTCTTTAGCCGAAAAAAACGACATAGTATAGTAAGGCGTTTTTGGCACGAAAAAAACGACATCGTATAGAATGGCGTTTTTAGCACGAAAAAAACGATATAGTATAGTATGGCGTTTTTAGCCGAAAAAAATGACATCGTATAGTAAGGCGTTTTTAGCCGAAAAAAACGACATATTATAGTAAGGTGTTTTTGGCACGAAAAAAACGACATAGTTTAGTAAGGTGTTTTTGGCACGAAAAAAACGACATAGTTCAGTAAGGCGTTTTTGGCACGAAAAAAACGACATCGTATAGTATGGCGTTTTCTGCACAAAAAAAACGACATAGTATAGTATGGGGTTTTTGGCACAAAAAAAAATGACAGTCTAGTAAGGCGTTTTTAGCATGAAAAAATTTACATCGTATTGTATGGCGTTTTTAGCCGAAAAAAACAACGTAGTATACTAAGGCGTTTTTAGCACGAAAAAAACGACATATTATAGTAAGGCGTTTTTGGCTCCAAAAAAACGACATAGTATTGTATGGCGTTTTTGGCATGAAAAAAACAACATAGTATAGTAAGGCGTTTTTAGCACGAAAAAAACGACATAGTATAGTATGGCGTTTTTAGCTGAAAAAAACGACATAGTATAGTAAGGCGTTTT
>NW_017805478.1:713966-714559 GCF_001891065.2 Hippocampus comes | reverse complement strand
TCTTTTTAACCCGAAAAAAGCGACCATGTATAGTAAGGCGGTTTTAGACAAAAAAAACGACCATGTATAGTCAGGCGTTTTAATCCGAAAAAAATGACCATGTATAGTAAGGCGTTTTTAGACGAAAAAAAACGACCATGTATCTTGGCGATCGTGAATAAAGTGCAAATAAAACACCCATTACGCACACTACCAAAACGTGCAAGCCAACTTTATTCATTGTTTCAAGATGCTTTGTTGATCAGGGCAACTCTGCTGGAATAGTTGAGACGCAAGTCTCGTCTGGATGCTTGCGGGGTGCTCTCTGCTGGTCCCAACGGGGGCCGGGGGCTTAAGAACCTGCAAAACCCAAAGGATCACGGTGAAATCAAACTTTGTTTCAGATTGGGGAGGAAACATCGGATGACTTTCTGAGGGCCGCGATAACTTTTCCCCCTCAAAGTATTCACTGTATATCGATCAACATGTCAGAAACATTTCTGTCTCAAACTCCAGCAGAGGGCCCGTCATTGGCAAGGGGAAACAATAAACCCGATTTCGCTTTTTCAATGTCAGCTAACAGCAGTAAGGATCATTGTACAATTCGAACGCAA
>NW_017805478.1:677637-713924 GCF_001891065.2 Hippocampus comes | reverse complement strand
ACAGAGCCGGTTCTCGAGGGAGGGTGGCGGCTCTCATCGTTCACTTACAAGAGCCGGCTCTTTGCACCGGCTCGTTCGCGACCGACACTTCACTACTTGGCATCAAAACAAGAGGCACAAGGTAGGTTGAGGGGACTTTGCGGTGCCTCACAGTGCAGGGACCCGCACCCAGACGGTAACAGATGGGCAAGGCACGGGATTTAAGCGAGTTCGAGCGGGGAATGATCGTCGGTATCCGGATCGCCGGCCGCAGCATCTCGGAAACGGTCAACCAGCTGGGCTTCTCCAAGACGGCCGTGTCCCGAGTGTACAGGGACTGGTGCTCCAAAAAGAAGACCCGCAGCGAGCGCGGTCGCCGCAGGAAACCCTTCGTCGACGAGCTAGGAGAGAAGCAAATGGAGCGAGTGGTGGAGGCCAACAACCAGGCGTCCATCACGGAGATCCAGAGGTTGTACAACTGCACCGCGGTGAAGCCCATTTCTATCAAAACTACCCAGCGGGTCTTGAAGCGGCTGGGATACACCTGGAAGACTTCCCGTCGGGACGTGGGATCTCGGTACGGGAAAGGCAAAAGGACCCCTGTCGAGAGCTCGTCGTCTCAAAAGAAGGATACATTGGCGACTGACTTGGCAAACAATAACAACACCGGACCGGAAACGAGTAGTAAAAGCCAGGATTGTTTGCGCCAAGATGGCGCTACCCTTAGTTCCAGTGAGACGTTCTGCGCCGTTGCCACGACCTTGCAGGGATCAGAATGTTCATGAGGATCGTAACCATCCCGATCACCGACGCCAACTACTTTTTCTTTTGGATGGACTATTTTCACTTCTACTGGACAAGTGTTTTTACTTTGAACTTGATTTATGTTTTGACAGAAAAAAATAAAACGACGAACCGCATTGCAAATAAAAGGTGATTTTTTTTAAAAAAACGTTTGTCTACATCTGTCGGCGATTTGGGATCAAAGTCGTTGAAGACGCAAATGAGGAAAAAAGTAGATGACTGCAGAGCCACGTGCAATGCCATTAAGGATGAGAAAGTAAATAATTCTCTTTCTGTTCTCTCTCCTGTGGTTGCACTGTGGTTGAGAGGAAAGAAATTTCATTTGTGCTGTATGTTGCACATCGAGCATATCTGACAATATAGTTGACCTGACTTGAATTCTGAGTGTATGTTGTGAATCAGTTCATCTTAATACAGTTATCTTTCCTCTCGCTAGAGGACGCTAAGTGACACTGAATTGGATTGGAGCACAAATTCGTCATAACGGAGAAGTCACGCGACTCTCCCGAATACTGTACTGTACTACTGTACAAGAACTGTCAACGTAAATTACTGCTACGCGAGCAAGATTATTCGTAACCGATTGGGCTGTTGATGGTTTAACTTACAGCACAAATAGCCTAAATGTCACGATGATTTTCTTAACTTTCGTCCTTGCACTCGTCACGTTGGCGTCCGGAGCTCGCTATACGGCAGACTGGACTAGTCTGGACACCCGACCGCTGCCCTCCTGGTACGACGAGGCAAAGGTGGGCATCTTCATTCACTGGGGCGTGTTTTCCGTGCCCGCATTTGACAGCGAGTGGTTCTGGTGGCACTGGCAAGGTCAGAAACCACCGGATCCCAATTGCGTGGCTTACATGAACAAGAATTATCCGCCAGGATTCCGCTACCCGGAGTTTGCAAACGAGTTTCACGCTCAGTTCTTTGAGCCGGAGGAATGGGCGAATATATTCAACGCTTCTGGAGCAAAGTAAGTATTTCGAACTGGGGTTCTGTTTGGGCACAGCATAATACCACCACCCTCCCAATTGCAACCCCAAAGTAAATATGAATTCAGTTTATACTTTGAGCCACTCAAACCACTGTTGCATCACTTCTCTGTCTTGTTGTTTATGTTTGTTCCCGCAAGATATGTCGTCTTGACAGCCAAACATCACGAAGGTTTTACCAACTGGGAATCTCCCAACTCCTGGAACTGGAATTCTGTTGATACCGGTCCACACAAAGACCTCGTCGGAGAATTGGGGGAAGCTGTGCGGAAGCGGTATGTTCTCACCTACTTCGCTGTAAAGTCGGATTCCTTTCAAGCAACAAGATTGAATGTAGTTTTGCTGCTTTTCATTCCACTTGCCTCCAGTGAGGAATTATATTTCCATATTCAGGTCGATGCACTTTGGACTCTACAACTCCCTTTACGAGTGGTTCCACCCTCTTTACCTGATGGACAAGCAGAATGGATTTAAAACACAGGAATTTGTACTTCACAAGCTATTACCAGAGCTGTATAACATGGTTGTAAGGTGACGTCATTTTCATCTACACTTGTCTATCTATGAATGAACACTGACCGTAGGTGCAGCCTTGAGTACATTTCAGCATCCCTCTTGCAGGTATAGACCTGAAGTGATCTGGTCTGATGGAGACTGGGAGGCACCTGACACATACTGGAACTCCACGCAATTTCTTGCCTGGCTCTACAACGATAGCCCTGTTAAAGTATGCGCCAGTATCACATCCTCTCTCTCTCGATATATATATATATATATATTTTTTTTTCATTTGATGAACTCATGTAGTCCATTTCATAGGATACAGTGGTAACCAATGACAGGTGGGGAGCTGGCTGTGCATGTAAACATGGAGGTTACTACAACTGTGAAGACAAGTATACTCCAGGTCAGCTGCCCGCACATAAGTGGGAGAAATGCACATCTGTAGACACGCTCTCCTGGGGCTATCGTAGGAACATGAAGATGAGTGATTTGATGGACCTGCCCACCATCATAGAGGTGATCACATTCAAGCCAAGCATATAATCAGTCCTTCTAAAATGCGCTCTGACATATTCTCTTGCTTGCTGCTCAGGATCTGGTTCACACTGTGGCGCTGGGTGGTAACTACCTCCTAAATGTGGGCCCCACTCCTGATGGAATGATCCCAGCGTTGTTTGAAGAGCGGCTGCGGGGAGTCGGCGCTTGGCTTTATGTAAACGGGGAAGCTGTCTACGCCTCCAAACCTTGGAGGGTCCAGATGGAAAATGCCTCTGTGCCAGTATGGTAGGTAGCAAGGAGAACAGAATCACAATATTGCCTCAAATAGTGGTCTCCATTCTAATAGAGGCACAAAGTTTTCATTAATTCATGACGTCATTTCATAAAATTGAGCATGTTTAGTCAGTTTTGACACAGGTTGTCTTCCATATATATAATTTTTCCAGTGTGGAGTGAAGATCATGTCACTAGAAAAACGGTAAAATTTAGGTGTGATGGTGTTATGTGTGCGTGATGGTAAGGACCAAAAAGTGGGTCGGCAGGAGAACCAAGAAGGACTGAACAAAATGTGTTGACCAAAAAAAAAACACATACAAAGTCCTGAAAAACTCTAATTAACCAAAATAACAAACAAACAAACAAACAAAAAAAAACCATGACAGTAGCACAGCAATCCAACAAAGAACCTCGTAACTAAATACAAGCAAGCTGACAAGACAACACGGAACACCTGGACAAGACGCAAAGGGTTGAGGAAGCTGATTGGTTGACACAAGGGACCTAAATGACAAGAACATGTGGAAATAAAACCAAACGAGGAAGAAAAAAAAAAGCACAAACAAAACTATGAAACAAAACCAAGTGTAAGCTTAGCAAAAAACAGAAATATGACAGATAGCTTTTGAATGAAAAGTTCTTGGGAGAATGTGTCCCAATGCACTAATTGAAGTACATTTTTTTTTTGTTGGTTTAGGTATACATCCAAAGGGGACAGTATTTTTGCCATCTTGACAACTAAACCCCCCAAGAGCACTGTGCAACTTTTGGAACCCAAAACATCAGCCAACACCAAGGTAAAAACCGAGTTAACAATGTTGTAATGTTGGCAAAATTCTGCATTCAAGCGCTATCCACAAATTGGTCGGCAAGCTAACCAAGCAGTGACCAAACCTGCCTTGTTGCCTGTCATCCAGGTGATGTTGTTGGGGAACCCAAAGCCTTTATCTTGGTCACCTATCAAGCCCAATGCCGGCCTTGCCATTGCTTTACCTGAACTCCCCTGCACTGCAGGACAAGCCTGGACCCTCAAACTGGACGGCGTCAAGTGAACATTCAGCATTGCATGGTCCAAAGTCTAAAACGCAGCGATCCGAAAATCCGTTTGACGTTTGGGCTCGACCCCGCACTATTAATGACATTATGAACACTCCTTTTCACTTCTTTCTTTGTTGCATGGTGACAAAATGGTCAAAACCATTTTGATAATTCAATGACTGAAACGCAATGCTGTCTTTTTTTTTTTTTGGACTGTTTTTCAAAAATAAAAAAAATGAAAATATTTCCAACCACTGTTTATTCGAGGAACAGAAATTTACCTAACTGGGGAAGTCATGCAGTTGTGAAACCACACTTGGAACGTGCAAGAACTGTTTTCAAAGGGATTTTTTTGGAGGAAAATGCACCCGCGGTGAACTAATAGAATGCAAGGACCTCAAAAATGCAGAAAGATTTTAAATGGAGACAAACAAAGACACGGCAGGCTCGTTTAACTGGCTAAAATAGCTTTATAGTAATCATCATATTAATAGTAATAATATTAGCCTTTAGAAAATGTTTCGACAACGTAGACCGTGTTACATTCTGTGTTGGGGTATAAACCACGTCACAGTGTGCCATCTCTCTGGGCTTTCAGATGTGCTCTTTGGACACATCCAGAGCCATGACTTTTTTTTTTTTTAAACAGTAAATAGTACAAACTGGTATGGTAATGTACACAATGAGACCCACAACACAACAAACTGAACCATGATCCCAACCAATACATCTTCACGTCGCCGTGGTGTTTCTCAAGCATGCATCTTCTTGAGCCACCTTCTCCGGATTTATGAGACATTTATATTCCAATGGTATTGCTATGTGCTCCACTCATTTCTTTTCAAATGACAACAACGGCCAAAAAGAATGTTTCTATATACACGATGTTGTCTTGGCACTGTATTCAACTGAAGAAGCCGAGCTGAAAGACAAGAAAAGCTCGGCGCGTAAGACCCGTCTGGTGTTTGGGGCGAGATGATGGAACAGGGTGGGCGGGGGGGGGATGGGGGGGCAGAGGACATTTTCGCTTTTGCTACATAATATCGTGGACGACAGTGGGAAATCCGCAAGTTTCACATGTTCCTCCTTCCCTGGATGGGAGTTCAAAAGGAAACCAAAATCTTGACTCCGCCCTCTTTAGTGATCCTTCACTCCTTGTGTCCATCATTGATCCTAGGAAGAAATATGTCTTCCAAGAGTCCCTTTGTTGTCCATCCTAGCAGCGCTTTTTGAGACACGTCCTAACACGTAAAGCTAGTGATTGTACACAAGACTCACCGCTCGCTAGATATCATAAGTTTCTAAAAAGGAGAGCGGTGGCAATCATGAAACCCCCTTTTAATGGCAATAACCATCCTACAACTAATAATCATATTGCATTAACAATATGTGATATTGAGTAGCACAATGTTTGTTGGCAACATGTATTTACATTTTTTTCCTTTTTTTTCAAGAAAAGCGTTCCAGTGTTGATACACACCAGTCAGTACACCCCAGTGCGAAAGGCACATTGGAGTTTCAGTTTCATGTCTCTTGGCTGCTCTGCGGGTAATAAAATGTCCAAATAGGACAAGTAAACATGGTTGTATAACGCATACAATTACGTTTACATGGCCCAATTGTGTAATGCATACAATTTATGAGAAACAAAACAAAAAAGGTGATATTTTTTTTGGCAGCAACTATTAGTTAGCCATGCAGGTCTCTCGTGAAATTCTTCCATTTCTGTGGCCAAATAAATCAAAATTTTGAGGGCTTTTCTCAGCCGTGAAAAAGAGAACCCACGCCCCAAAAGACGTTTTATTTTGAAATTGCCATTTTCGAGTCAATTTGATCTTTTGCTGAGATCCTATGAAGACTAACTTGTATTTATTAATTGTTCCTATTAAAAGAAATAAGATAATACAACTGAAAACAATTGTAGTATAAACGAGTAAGTCAAAACCCAGCCCCTTGTAAGGGATATAAATCAAATGTTGAAAAAAAAAAGTCCTTTAGGACGATGAATACCATCAGAGCAGCCTCATAGAAATGTCCACCAAAAACTCAAATCTGCAGCTGCAAGACCCCTCGTTCACAAAAATACACTTGCGTCCGCCTTGTCCGCTCTCCAGTCGCAGCAAATTGTCCGATATCACCAGTTTTAAAAAGCACTCGATTGTGTTTGTCCTTGGTTTTTTGTCTTTTTTTTTTTTTGTCAGTTGTGTTGTAGTATGGAGAATCCCCTGAGGACAGAGGCCCGGGTCGCAAAGGCTGAGGTACTCGGGGGTTTTTTCGTCTGGCTCTGAATGTGGGCTTTTTGCACTTTTAGGAAGAGGTGACAGGTGGTCTGTGGCGTAGTCGGTCTGGTGTGTTTGGCGAGACCTCACAATTCATCGCAAGAGTCCTTGCACTGTTCACATAGAGCGGAATAGGCAATATATTATTTAAAAAAACAAAAAAACAAAGCTATATGTGATTCACTCAAGGCTCCGCTTGAGAAGTGAAGAACAAGTTGCTACTGTGGATAAATCCCCGCGATGAAAAGATCAGTCAGGAGTCCTTCACAGTGGCATAAGAGTATATTAAAAAAAAAAAAAGCAGGTCTTTGTGCTTTGTTCGATGAGCCTCAACCACCACTCAGATGTTGTCAAGTTGGGTACTGCGGCACCACTTCAGGTCTCACCTTTGCTTCAGCACGTTTGTCCCTTGCCGCTAATGTTGTCTCTTAAGGAGCTCCTGTACAAAGATTTTGAAAGCTACAAACATGAGCTCTCGTCTGCTGGCTACTCTCTTTCAAAACATGCAGTGCCAACAGAAAATAGTCCAGACATAGTCCTAGTGAGGGGTGACAAGGGAGGGCCTGAAATTACAATGAAACATTTTTCCTTGAAGCTCATCTCTCAACATTCGCTCCTTTCGTACGTACACGTCTCACAGACGTGCACGCTGTAAACTTGAACAGTAACGTCCACACATAGCTGGTTAGGCACATGTCGTTGGTTTCGGAAGTGGAAATAGAGGGAAGGAGAGAATGACAGGTGAAGATATGTAATTTGAAGATGTAAAAGCTCCAGAGGATTCAACTTGGCAACTCACAATGTTTTTTTTTTTTTTTTAAACCCTGTGAATCTGACCCAGCACTTCGGTCATCTTTTCACGTGTGCCCGGATATGCCGCACAGCAGTGGTGTCACACATGTCTACATAACCGTAATTATCATCGTTATCATAATATGTCACATTTTGATATAGGCCTCTTTGTACACTGTACTCAATAGTCTCTGTTTATCTATAAATGTTAGATTATGTTATATATAAAATATACATCTCCTGTTAAAATATTTGCCAGGTTCCATTCAGGTATTCGGAGGAAAGAAAATCATGCTAATGGCTGAATTTCATTGGTCTTTTCATCACTTCACTTTTCCAGTAGGTGGCCGCTACACCGCATCAGCGTCGTCGTACAAAACGTCCATACAAAATATTGACAATGCAAACGTGTCCCTACTTTCTTTTCATGACACCGAACACAATGAGCCAAGTCATGCTACACTGCTGCACTTTCTTTTCGTCAAAACACCAAAGAGCCAAAAGTCAATCTCATCCAAAGACACCCGCGACCCAGCAGCTTCCTTTTCATCTTGTGACCACTCTCTTTGGAAGCAATTTCCCAAGCTGAGGCTCCTCATGTGGATAAATAAGATATGCCATTCTTGCTTTTAACTATTGAGTCGAGTCAATATTCACTTTTTGATGGGCAAGAGCAGGTCAAGGGCAACCACTTCTTTCTGTCATGTCTGGTTGTTTTCGTAAGGGCATCTTGTTCGGTCTGCTGCTTTTCCGAAATTGACCACTTGGTGGTGCTCTAACCTCACAGTGAAATGGAGCCCTCCCCGTCTCCCCTCGGTGGAGTCCTGAGAAGCCACTTCAGCCAATCGAACGTGACTATTTTTGTGGCCTGTGATGCTCCCTTGCTGTCAAAGCTCTGATGCGACCCTGCAAATGCTCCGTTTGGCAAGAATGAGCGTGCACACTCCAGACAGAATAGCAACTGTTCATTCAAGAAAATCTGGCGTTGAAAGGAGAATGTGGGCCTCACTGGGGAAGAAAAAAAATATGGAATTATAGATTTGCATATTAAGCGGAATACAATTGTATTATTAGAAGTCTAAATTTGAGAGGTGAAATAGTCCTTTGACAAGAATAAAGTCACATTACATCGAGAACTTCATTCTCATATTTTGACTCGGATATTTCTTCCAAAATAGGACCATTCTCCGAACATCCCGACTTTATTCATGTGCCGTGACCTTTTCCTCCAAAGACGATGGCTGCTCTCGTCCCATTACGACTCATTTCTCGCAAGACAGTATTTCACATAATTTTTTTTTTTTCCACCCCAAGTGTGGTCCAGATGCTCTTTTTCATGAATGTGATCGATGCTAAAGCAAACAAAATCCGGTGCGAAGAATAGGCAGGGACAGCGAACCATCAGGGCGTGGCTCGTTCTCCATCCTGGCAGTGTCAGAGAAGAGTATGGATACATGTAGCTGGGGCAAATCACAGCCAACGAATGTCCAAGGGTGGCAACAGGAATAGGTGAAGTCTCATCATCTCCCGTCGTGGAGGTTTTGTGCCTGTTAATAAGCCCTTTATTTTCAGTGATGTACAAGTGCTGGGTGAACATGACCAGGCATGCTACGAACCAGGGCGAGAGCCTCAGCAATTCACCGTAACAAAAAGAGGGGTGTTTCTTGTTTGTCCTCAGCAAAACTATAAATGCATAAATAACTATATAAATAGGCGATGATTCTTATCCGTTTGCTACCCCTACTTTTTTTTTTTTTTTTTTAGGCCTCTGTGCCAATAATATGTGCAATTTTCAAGACACCCAAATGGCTGTTACTGCTTGCGAACGGAATTGAGAGTAATGGGAAGTGTATGGGAATGATCTCGTCTTAGAGGAAGGGGAGGAGTTAAAATGACCTGCAGATAATCCAGAGCTGCAAAGGTCCGGGTCACTGGTCAGAGTGAAATGGCTGAGGTGGATTTCAGAGTCGAGTCTGGGCTTCGGGAATGTAGATTTCGATACTGTCTGCGCTCTCTGTGGCCGAATTTTGCCTGAAGGAGGCAGTACGCTTGGTCTGTAGCAGCCTCCTCCTTGCTTCTGTCCTCTGACGGTCCACGAGGTCCAGAGACTTCTCCCTCAGCGGTAGGGTGTGTCCCCCGACACGAGGCACCACCAGGCCCCCCGACCCGCCTCCGCCCCCTCCTTCACCGACGCTATCTGCCCGGAGGCTGCCACTCACCCCGCCCGCCGGCTTCTTTGGTAAGGGAGGAGGAAGCTTCTTGTCTTCCTGGAACCCAGCGACGGTGACACGCACATTGAAGGCGGCAACGGGTGTGCGTGGTGACATAGTTTTGTTTGGTTGCGTGAGAGGGATTGAAAAAAAATTGGGGTTGTTGCGTTCATTGGGTCAGGAAAGGGAACGGTGGGGTAAGAACACGAATGGTCAATGACATGATGTGAAGGACAAAGAGGAAAAGAGAAACGATGGTTAGTTTTGCAGTACGAAGAGCAAATTAGTGAAGCACCTTAACCATTCTAGAGATTGCAACACAACGCCCTCCCTGCTGTATAAAGTACATTTAAGGTTGGAGCTCAGTTCAGTTCAGATTGTGATTTTTGCATTCTCGCAACCTGTGACGGGAGTGAGGACATCTGCGGGAGTCTCCTGCACTTTGCCAGTTTAGCTCTGGGGGAGCGCTGAAAGGAAACCGAGGTGGTTTGGCTCACCTTCTTTTCTACGGGGGGTTTCCAGCCAGAGTCTTTGAGCCTCTG
Source organism: Hippocampus comes (assembly GCF_001891065.2). Lineage (NCBI taxonomy): Eukaryota > Metazoa > Chordata > Actinopteri > Syngnathiformes > Syngnathidae > Hippocampus > Hippocampus comes. The sequence continues at coordinate 704,010 of NW_017805478.1, read as the reverse complement.
GAGATCCTGAAACTTGACCCGGATGTCTTCTATGTTGAGCTGAAGTAGGTCCCACAAGCCTGCTAGGTCCTGAGAGGTGGGCTGGGGGTAACTAGACGGGTCCTGGGGTGGGCAAGGAGACAAGATTAGTGATAAGTTCAATGACTGAATATACCACAGATGTTTTAAAAAAAAAAATGTCTTGGGCATATGTCAAGTTGCTGTCAGGGCATCATATGCAATCACTCAAACTCACCACACTTTGTTGGCAGAGACGGAAGAACTGCTGAACCTTCTGAGACATGAGCATCTGAGCACTGCCAACTGCATTGCGAATCAGCTCGAGAACTGGAGATGATTTTAAAAAAAAACCAAAAAAAAAAAAAAAAAAACAAGAACAAACAATGAAGTTGAATCCAGCAATTGATTTCTGCGATGATCTCAAAGGTCGCTCTCCACAAACTCACTCTCCTCTGGGAGTTCGTTCTCCTCAGCCTCCCTTTCCATGTTCTGACACCAGCCCTCCATCCTCTCCACTTCCGTTTGCAGGAGGCGCAAGAAGAATTCTCCGTCCCTCATGCAGGGGGAGGCTCGACCCGAGTCGGGCAGGCTCCGGGGACCCTCCAAGGAGGGCGTCCCCGCCCACCCTCGCTCTGATGTGAGGGGGAGTGGCGAATGGGAACGCGGAGGAAGGTGCTGATGCTGGTGCGACCGTGGGTCTCCTGGGCAAGCCTCTGTGGTGTAGCCACTCTGGATAAAGTCCTGGAGTGATGACGCCGATAAACGGGCAATCGGTCAAGTTCACTGTCGTCATATAGCGGCCGGTCACAACAAGCATTTCTATGGACAGTCTTTGGAAAAGAGTATTGTGTTGCACCGATTTAGTTCATGAACCAGTCTAGTGTTGTTGTTAAAATGGCATTCACCCAATCCGGTTTTAGCCGACCGGCATGAACCGGCCTGAACAGGCGCAATGCAAGCGCGGTGGTCTTGCACCACATCCCACTCGACGGTCTGCCATTCTCTGTCGTAGCAGTCCAGGCTGCCATCTTGGGATCGATCCATTGATGCCGGCTAGCGATCCCCTTTGAGCGTGGTTGTCGATGTCTTGAGCTGCCTACCCAACCGCCTTTGTCCGATTGGCGGTAGGGTCGCTTGCAGGACCTCACCGGGGGATCGGTGTGAGTCCTGACCGGATGATTTTGAAGGACAATAGCGAAGAGAGCACGAAGTTTGCATCTCTGCCGCAGGGTTGCTGATGGAATAGCCTACAGTATTTTCCTCGGGTCAGCTTTTCACACTGGCCGTGTCTCGCGTCCATCCAAAAGAATAGTGCGGGTCACCAGTTTACTCGCTCATGGCTTTTTTTTTTTTTTTTGCCGTTCACCTTTTGGGATGTTGTGCTGTGAATTTTTTTTCCTCATGACTCGATAAAAGTTGGCAAACACAAGAGCCAACGACAGATGACGATATATTGTGGTTCAATGGCCACACGTACCTCTCGATAAGCCCACTGTCCCTGCGTATGCACGGTGCGGTGGCATTCCGTGAACTGGCCAGCTGACTCCGGTTCCGATGAATGCCGTTGGAAGGAGCAACCGAACTGGAGACTCTTGTCCTGCATTGGCACGGCAACGCTCAGCCCCGGGAAGCCCTCGGGGTCCAGGTCGGCCTGCACGCTCGCCGTCACGCTGTTGGAGCGCTTGAAACGGGCCCGTCTGTGACACAGGGAAGTCGCAGCAGGCCCGGAGCCAATCCGTTACGCAGTGCCATCACACGCAAAAGACTACATTTGTATTTTTTTATCCCTTCCGGATAATTTCAGCAGTGAGCACTGCGATTTCTGCCAATACAGCTCTCTCACTCGTGGTAAAGTCCCGTTAAATCATCTGGCATATGACAAACGAGTGCACGTCACTGGATGTTGTCATTTACATCTCGCCCCCCCTGCCCCCTCGTCCGTGCTGTGACAGTTTGAGGTGTGACACCATCATACCCGATGACAACAGGACACGTGCACCGCTCAGTCGCTTGCGTGGGACGCTGTGTTGATGCGTGAATCTGACCAAAGGCTTCGAGGCCACCGCACGCGCGAAACCGTCGCGGTAGGAGTGCACGCTCGCGGTTGGAAAAAGCCACAAGGCGTTATCGACTTCAAGCTGTGATGTCTGATGAAATGTTAAATAGAATCTTTTGGTGAAATCAACCAAAGGTGTTTGCGCCGTTGGGGGGCCCTGACGAAAATAAAGGCTTTTGTAAATTATGCATTCAAATGATGATGATGATGATGCTGAGGGTCGAAGCTCCGTATTTTTGGGGACTTCATGTGAGTCAATTTTATGCTTTCACTAAGTGTTCGATGCCGTGTGCCGAGCGTAAGCAATCAGTAAGGCGGTGAATAATTTGCCGTTACCTTTTGTCATCTTCCACCTGCACTCCGATTGAATGAACCTCTGTCACAGCTTTGCCATCCGCGTCTGAATCGGACAGAGTTTCTGAACTGTCAACCTGGAATGAAGGAGAAAGAGCACAATCCTATTCGAGGGAAACCACAGGCACATACTGGAAATGTCATCTTCCACCTGCACTCCGATTGAATGAACCTCTGTCACAGCTTTGCCATCCGCGTCTGAATCGGACAGAGTTTCTGAGCTGTCAACCTGGAATGAAGGAGAAAGAGCACGATCCTATTCCAGGGAAACCACAGCCACATACTGGCAATGCCCACCTGGCGCGAAAACTTTCTGTGAATTTCATATTTTGAATCGGTTCGTATTTTTCTTTCAAGCAAATGGCAGGAAATGTTCCCCAAATAAAAAAATCAGGCAAAGAGTCAATTAGATTCAACCGAATCAAGAATATGAGTGTTGTGTCCGTAATCGGATCAGCTATACTTAGTTTTTTTTGTGTATCTAACGCCTTTGTTGTGGCCATTGTTACTTCAAGAAAAAAAATGACACCGTCCATGAAATGGCCTCCGTGGCAACTCACTGAATTTATTCACCAGTACGACGCGTACGTCGTTTATCCGTCATTTTTAGTAGCGAAGCAGAAATGACTGACAACTTGAAGGTTTTGTGGCGTTGGTGCTGACATTGATTCTGACTGCAAGACGTTCGTTCGTAGCGTCGTCGATCTTGACTACGGTGTGATCATGACGGCATTCGCAGGGAGGCTAATGAAGGCAGGACTCCAGAGAAGGCCCAGGTGGGTTGTGATCACGAGTTATGCTAATGGGGAAAATGCGTTCTAAAAAAAGGTTGGATATGAGTCAGCCAAAAATGTGCGCTTGGTATGCATCATAAGTAAACTCCGATCTGGGGATGACAAACACAGCTGCCGTGCCAGACGCCGATCTAATCACTCATCTCATTTCTCTCTTGGCAAAGGAAGCAACAGAATGTTTCCCTATTGTCTGAGGTCAATGCATTTGGATGTCATGCATGTCATGTTTCCAGCAATTACACGCTAGGAAGCCAATCAACTGATAAATGACACACAATTGTGTAATTGATCGAGTCTCCTGTAAAGATGGACTGACTTTTTTTTTTTTTTATGGTATACTTTTATCAAATAGAACTTCTCATTCTCGATTTAATACCGCGTTGTTCCAAAACACGCCGGGGCAGCACTGAGCTCTTGAAGGACAAGTCAAGATAGAGGAAGAGGCGGAGAAGGTCCCCTATTGAGCTCCAGTCATGTCGTTGCTCCCACAGAGCAGAGGGAATATACGGTATGCCTGTGAGTATTGCGCTTGTATGTGTTGCTGCTCCGTGGGCGCTTAAGTAGCAGTCAGAAAGTTTCGAATTTCTGTTACATCCATGCCGACGTACACGAGCCTCTCTGTGGCAATTCAAACGTTAGCATTAAGCGAGAGGACTTTTGTCAGATCAGTTGGCTTTTATAATTTTGGTATTTAAGTCAAATTGAATTCTTTTTTTTTTGTTTTGTTTTGTTTTGTTTGTGTTGTTTGGTTTTACAATAAACCTCAGCTAGGAGTGACAAACGGCTTGAAGAAAGAACGCTTTAACTCTAATTTGGAGATGTGTGTGTGCGTGCGAGATCATGAGAGCAATTGCTAAGGAATACTTTTAAAAGAGTGATTCCATTTTTTGTGTGGTGTTTAAATGCGTTCAACGGTTTTGATAGAGGTAACGCTATTTCCACCTCTGGAACGTACCCCGCTTAATGAACCGGACCGGGTCTCTCTGCTGGATACATGAAGCCAGAGACCAGAGAGTCTTCCTCACCTGCACAGCGATGGACGGCCTCCATTTCCTGCCACCGCATCCGTCGTCCTGCCCTCCAGCTTTACTCAAAACAATGCTGTTCTGTGGCAGGGAGACCGACTTCCCCAGGCTTCCCCCAACCCGACCGTCCCTCTCCCGGGCCGCCCTGGGCGGCCCCTCCAGCAAACTGTCAGCTGAGCTGCTGTGTTTGGCCCGCACGCCGACTCCCGGACCTCCTCCGTAGGGCACCATCTCCCGCGAGCCCCTCATCCCTCCATCCAGGCTCTCTGCTGAGTTACTGTGCTGCCGGGAACGCCCCGGGCCCGTGGCTGCGTAATAGCCCACTCTGGAAGAGCGTCCCGAAGTTCCGTCGGCGCAGCCCAGGTCCACCGAGTTACTGTGCGGTTTGGAGCGCCCGTGGCTGCTCTGGTAGTAGGCGTCCTGGTTGGACTCGGTGCTGCTCTGGGCTCGCACGGACAGCGAAGACTTGGACATGCGAGGTGGGAGTGGGGGAGGAGCACCTTTGCGATAAGGAAAGACTGAAGTGTCAAAGAAGTGGGAGAAAGGGAAACACAGGCAGAGGCAGAGTTGGGTTGTTGAGAGAAAAAGGCAGCAGGGATGGATACTTACAAAAGGGACAGCCTAGAAGAATGAGGGGATGGAAACAAAGTAGAATATTGATGACACGAAGGGGGTTCAATTAGAAGGAGGGGAAAATAAGAAAACCATTGAGAAATGACTCATAGAAAGCCCTGTGCTCAGAATAAATAGCTTTTTTTTTTTTTTTTTTTTGCATGATGTTAAATGATATGCAGGACTTGACTTTTCCCTTAAGCAAGCTGAAGCCTACCTATTTAAAAGATGAAACAATTTCCTTGGAGATATTAAAATGAGCCCCCCCCCCTGTCTTTTCTTCCACTTTAACGGATTTGTTGAACAGATGCACTCAAATATGGTGAGCACGCGTGGTTGTAAGCAAAGGTGGGATTGTGTTTAGCGGGGGCGAAGGAGTTGACTCTTGACAGGGCAGAGGCTTAAATTCAACCTGTCAGATTTGCTTGTCTTAGCTTTTGGTTATTTGGTCGCTTTGCATTCAAGAGTGCACAGACGACTGCAGAAAACGACACGCCAAAGCAAATTCCTGAGGCACTCTGAACATGATTAAAAGCCGTCCTTAGACAGTGGAAACTTTAAGGTTGAACACAAGGCCTTCTGGGACCTGTTTAACCGACAATTTGTTGGTTTCAAAATAAACTTTCCCAGTCATGACTGGAAGAGTCCTCCTGTTGGAGTGAATTGCACAGAAACTCACCAGCTCCCGCCTTGACGCTTCCCTGGGGACCAGACAGAGAGAATACGGAGAGACAGTCGTCGTCCTGGGAACAGCCGGCCTGAATGGCGCGGACATAGCTGTGGCTACGTGTGCGGAACACCCCCGGGAGATCCAGAGCCTCGACCGCTTGGGACTCCACCTCCCCGAACATGGTCTCGCACACGGCCTCAAACTGTCTGTCCAAGGTGTCTCCCAACTAAAGGCGAGATCCAGATAAGTCAAAGCATCAATCGAACGTCCCGTCCTCAAAATAAGCCACACAGTCACCGTTACCTGAGAGCTGGTCAGCGAGCGAGTGTAACTGCGCGAGCGCGCGTGGGACTTGGGTGTTGTCCGGCTGTTCGGATAGGAGTCCGTACACTGCTTACATGAATACCTGAAGTTAAAAACAATCAACTCGGGAGTCATTCCAAAGTTGGAACAGAAATGACACAATCAAGCTAATTGACGTCAAGCAAGTCCTCGTCATGTTTGTTCAGTTTTGAGCTGCATTATGGGTCACCCCCAACTGTGACTCATTATCCGAAAGTCGGAGAAATACACTTTTTTATTGTATTCTTGAGCTGTTTATTGTTGACCGGTTAGCATAGCAGCTAACGCAGCTAGCTTTTATGCTTGAGAGAGAACTCCGAACATCGAATCGCAACGCTGCCGTTGTCGTTGGAGTAATAATACAGAGTAACATTAATATTGAATAAATATTCAAACACAATTAAACTGGAAAAAAAATTATTCAACGTTTTTGAAAAATGTGTTTTCTGACTGGTCAGGTTTCCCCAAACAAATCGCCACCTGACAAGATATTTCAGAGTGTCATGTTGAATGAAATTATGTGATTGTTTATTCACTTTGTTTTTGTGAAAGCATAATAACGATATACAATAAACCCAATTTTCAAATATGTTCGTGTCCACATTGTTTTCCAGTTCTGGAATCCCCCCTACTGTATTACTGATCAGTGTTTTCAAACCGCTTCATGCCATCTCTGGATTTGTTGTCTCCTCATCCCATCCTCACCATGATTCATACGCTTATCTCGAAATATGACAATGACACGTTAAATGTCACGGACAAATGTCAGAACAGAGTTCAGCAACAACAGAGCAGCCAAAGCAAACAGCGAGCGGCGAAAGCAGACGAAACAGATCGCAGCGTGAATCTGCGGCGTCAGTATTATGCTAAGCAGTGCGTAGGCGGAGTTTGACCTTTGATCCATGCTGATGGATCGTCTGAAGGCATCCCTCTGAGCGATCAGGGTGGACTTGGGCGAGGCTTTGGGGCTGCTGTCTGAATCGGCGCTGTCGTCGTCGCCCATGGCCTTGATGTAGCTGCCGCTGCGCATGCGACGGCAGGGAATCTCACCGCCGCCGTCTGTGCCGCCGTATCCGCCCCCCCAGTCTTCTGAGGGAACCTGAGACACAATCGCATTCGCTTGAAAATCAACAATTCACCTTCCAAGTTTCTGACAATACGACAGTTGTGAGTAGCGTTCAAGCTTGTTGACACTAGGCCAGGCGTTTTTTTTTTTTTTTTTTTTTTTTTTTAGGTTAAATAAAGGTCAGATGAGTCATTGACACTTTTCTCTGTTATTGTGGTTGAAAAGTTTTCCCTGTTGCACTGTCACATGTTTGTTTGGCATGCAGTTCAAACAAACATCCACCCCAAGCGTGACCATACATGCATGTCACGTGCCAGCGTGATCTCAGGAGAATTTAGTTGAAAATGTATGAAGACACCATGTCATCTTGAAAAACATGCCCCGCACCTTTCTAATTACGGTCTATACGCTTCCGTATGAAATCCTTCTGAATTCCTTTGAGATCAAGCTGCACATGCACACGAGAGTGAGTGAGAGAGAGAGAGAGAAATGATGCTACAAAGACTGCGACAGAGACTTACAGAAAGAGAGAAACTCTGACAGCTGGAGAAACACTTGACACGCGAGAAAGAAAAAAGGAAGCATCAGTCCAAGCTGACAGCAACAAAGAGAGAGGCAGGTAGCCAAGCAGAGCGAATGACGGACACAAACGCAGAGAGACGCACGTTTTTTTTTGGGGGGGTGGCACGCGCCGGGGCAGATGCGCGAGGTGATGAAAGAGGAGAAAGTGAGAGACAAAGAGAAGAAAGGATGCACAAAAAAGGGGTGGGCGAGACAGCAATGAGAACCTGATGAGAAAACAAACATCCAATCAAGGATTGAGGACCATCACACGGCACAGAACAAAGATAACAAGCAATGAGACAAACAATGACGTCAACCCGTTCCCGTTGTGAAACGTATGAAAAACGCAACATGAGGTCCAACTAAAGTCGTCTCGCCCTGAGGTTTTTGCATCCACCCGAGTGCCCCTTTTTAAGGTCATCGTTTCAAATGTTTGGCGTCTAATCTGCCACCACCGCCGCTGGTCTTTCACTATCTATCACTTCCATCCTCTCATCATGCTCTTTCTCCTCTTATTTCGTTTATGCCCCCGTGGCAGCCGTCGCTCTATCGCTTCCCTCATCTTGGATTCCGATCTCGGCACCCATATATTTGCCTCCGTCATCGTACCTGACACTTTATAGCCGTCTTTGTGTCACTCTTTCTCTCTAATGTCGTTTTTTGTCATCGCTTATTGCCAGATCAAGATAAGCAGAGAAGGGCTCAGGCGGCGTGAAGGGCAGGAGTCACTCGGGTTTTTTGTGGGACGACATTTGGGGATGGTTATTCCACTGAATTGCCGCAATCGGCAATCGGAAAATTAACAATGTCAACCAATTGCTTCATTAAACAGAATTCTAAAGGGATGAGATACAGTCATGACCACCTATTTTGAACATTAGTGTCACCCTGACCAGAATTCTTTTTTTCTCACAGCAGTTTTGTTCTGTCGCATGGCTGTAGCTCCGTTTCCCATTTTGGAATGATTGTAAAACAATTCGACAGCAGGATACTTTTGTGTGGCAGAAAAGTGAGCAAGCACCAATGACAAGAAGTCAACTAATGACGCCAACAGTTACATCAACAAAACAATATGAATCCGGTGGAACCTGTGGGTGAGAAGGATAAATCGCGTTGATGTAAATCGTATCCAGGAGACTAACTGGCAGCGTAGATGTGGATCAGCAACTCCTGCAGGAAGCTGCTCTGAGGCCCCGCCTCAATGTGTCGGACTTCACGGGCTTGTCTAAATGCCCGCCCCTGCTTTTTATCTTCAGCCCTCAGCTGTGGCTAAGGGATGAATTAAGTGAGGCACTACGACCACGCTGAGACGTGACGGCATCTTATTTTCCAACCGGCGACGTCACCTCATGTTCTTTTTTTTTTTCTTCGTCTCCTTTTGTCAGAGCTAAACGTTACTTTGAAATTCATGCTGTTTTTTTTTTTTGTGGAGCGCATCAACATTAAAGTCTACCGCCTTCACGCGTTATTGTTGGTTCTGCTTCTTATGCTCATGGAAAATTGCCGTTGATAGCCAATCGGTCATCATACTCATGTGGGGTAAGAACAGACGTTAGCATACGGTACATTTCAAATCGACACTTGATGGGTTATGAGTGAACAGATTGCTGCGAAAACATTAAACGCCGTTCTTGCGGAGTGAATCATTGCACAGCTGATTTTCGAACATTTGGCCTCATACGCAGCTCGACACACAGCAAGCAGGCTTGCGCTCACCTGCAGATAATGCAGAGTCCTCTCCTTGAGTTTGTTCTCAACGGGCACCAGAGCTTTGTCATAGCCTCCTCCTCCGCCTCCTCCCCCCCGAGAAGGGTACACCTCCCTGGCTTGACTGACCGTCATGGCCGACCACGTGCTCCTTTTCATGGAGTGACCGGGGTGAGCCAGGTGTCCGCCTCCTTCGCTTCCTGCCAGTGCAATGGTGGTACAGGCCATGCACTCGGCAGGCCCCGGCCCGCCGCCTCGCTCCTTGGGCCTCTTCATGGTGAGCTCCTGGATGGCCGCATCCAGGCTCTCGTGCCCGCCGGGATATCCTTTCCTGCCGCCACTCACAAGGAAGCTGCTGTCGCTGTCCAAGTTGTCATCCGAGCTCCACCAGCCGGCCGTCCTGCTGCGGTGTCGTCTGCCCGACTCGTGTCGAGAGTCTCCGCTCTTACTGCGCTCTCGAGACTTGTTTCTCCGAGCGGAGCGAGACTGGTGGCCGGAGTAGTGACCCCCGGCGTCCTCCCCTCCGCTCCTGTGACCCCCTCCTCTCTCACCTCGGTAGTCCCCGCCTCCTCTCGTGCCGTTGTACTCCCGTTTGGAAGGAGCCTCCAAGGAATGGGACTTGGCAAAAAGCCGTTGCACCGAGTTAACCAGGTGGCGGATACGCGAGGGGCTCTCGCTGCGCTGCTCGGCACCCCCGCTGGTGGTGCGCTGATACTGCAGCGTGTGGAAGCCGTCGGGATGGAAGGGTACCTGCTTCTCAAACTGATCCATCAGGTTCGGAGGGATGCGGTGCATCTTACCTCCGTGACCCGACGATAAGCATTCCTCGCATGAGTCAAACGACTGCAAAGGCGGATGCTGGCTGGGGTGCGAGCGAGGGAAGGTGCCCCCGCCCGAGTGGCTGTGAGAATGGGAGTGGGAATGGTGTCTCTCCAGCGCCAAAGCCTCCGCCGGGCCTCCCGGAGGGTAGTAGTGGCCGTCGTTATGACCGTGGTAGTAGTCTCTGCCTGGGCCATCGCAGTCCTCGGGTGGGCAGTGACAAGGCCCTCCTCCGCCACCACCGGAGGAATGCTGGGACAAGCTGCGGCTGACATGGTACCCTTTCATATGCACCGGGGCGTGGTGGGCCGTCCGGGCAGAAAGGGGGCGCTGTGGGCGTGACAGGGCTGCACAAGTCTCACCTGCAGGCACACAACGAAGATTGTTCAGAATGAAACGGAGCAAAAACGCGACAGAATGAGAAGCGACCACATGTTTATATTGTTATTTGTATGTACGTTTTTGTCCACTGGGGGCACTCTTGTTCCACAGTGCTATATGTGACTGTGCATTCATCTTTCGTTTATTCAATAACTTGCAAACAGTAAATATGAAGCCATCCGTATTTTTCCCTTTCCTTGTATACTGTCAGAAGCAAATGCTTGTAACAAGGAAAATACACGATTTGAAGTGTGTGTACAACAGAAACCTAATATCTTTTTTTCTTATAACCCCTTGAGTAACTGCTGTCTGAAAAATGACACCTTGCGCTTTTCTATTTGTGACGCACAAATGAATCAGCGTAAAGGTACTAGACGGACGATTGATGTGCAGATTGCGGTACGTCATTTGTGAAGTGGCTTCATGAATTGAAAGTGCAAACTGTTTTTTTTTTTCCGGGTGAACATATGTTTTGCTATTCTCTTCATTTTTCCTAAAAAAAAAAAATGAAAAAAAACTTTGCAAATGGTGAGGATAGATTTCAGTTTCTCGTTTATCTCAATGGCCGCTGGGCTGATCCGTCAAGAGTCTTTGGCTTTGCTTTTCTACCTCAGCTCTTGTGTGGAGCATCTTCCCCTTTCTTATGTCCTCCCTCGGTTTATTGTTAGATTCATCACTCCCGCACTCCAGTGTTGTCTGCCACAATCCTCCATCCATACCCGCAGGGGTTCATGGCACATTTACACAAACGTGATTTACAGCGGCGGCAAACGGCGTGTTTATTGATCAGCTGCATCCTGCAGAGGCGATAGATGTGGATCTGTTGATTTTTTTTTTCCTCCAATCAATTATTGCTTCATTTTACCGTTTGCATTCTTGCGATTAAACTGGGATACCTTGATGTAGGAAATGATGGGGAAAAAAAAAAATAAACAATCGCAGAAATTGAAATCGATAAACTTTGAACAGCTGCAATAGGACGCCGCTTCCCCCACATCAGTGGATACAAAATGGAGATCAAGACATTCTTTCGTATGGGGGAGCATCTTGCTCTGAAATCAACCAGCATCACAGAACGGATTGTGTTCCTGGTTGGAGCTTCTACCGCAGTTGTCACCAAATGCTCAACCACTAGTGACTCTGTTCCAAATGGAACCTCGTCGATTTTATTGACTGTAGTTGATATAATCACCTCTCTATTTACTATCATCCACTCTAACTCCTGCAACACATGCACCTCACGTCATTTTCAAATGTAATTAGAGTTAAATTGGCTCGGCGGCGCGGGACTCGGCGAGCATGCGTGTACCTGTGTTCGTGCACACATGAGAGATAATCACGCGGTATGGAGTGGGGCCCGGCGGTCTTGATTGGCTTAAATAAGGTGTGGATAAGAAGGTTAACCCTCATTCGAGTGTCTAATCCACAGACACGGACACAGAAAAAAAAATAAATAAATGAAAGCAAAAGACTGACCTGTTTTTCGAAAAGTGACACTCAAATGCTTTTTGAATTCTAATTGGCAGCGTGCATCATTTGTGGGTGTTCCTCTATGAATAGATGACAAGAGCGCGGCGTCGTTCTGCCCGAAGGAGTAAATTAAACCACACTGTATTTATCAAGAAGCCTGCGGCTTTGTGACAGGCTGCTGACTTTCGGAGCTGCCCGTCATTGCGACATGTGCGCACACAACCATGAAGACAAAGCCGGGAGAGAAAGTGCCACAATTGCCATCATTTCTTTTTCACCACATGGCACCTGTTCCTCTGCATTTCCTAGTGACCTACTTCCGTTCGCCCCGGCTGTAGCGTGCCACTGTTGCCTCCTTAACTCTGCCCGTCTGCTTCGCTGCCTTTTAGCAGATGCTTATTTTCTTTCCCGACACCTCGATCTGCCATCGGGCTCTCCTGATATTGACAGATGGCGCTCAGCCCTCCCTACAGTCTTCATCTTGCGATCCTCAAACTCAAAACTGAAGGCCAAATCGCTGCTCTGATCATTTATTGTGTTGAGAACGGATTGCGCTGAAGGAATCCGTTCTCAACACGTCAAACTAGCGGTTGGCATTTTCTGACTCACAGTTCGATTCTTGGTTCTCACCATGCTTGCCGCTTTTCTCCTTGTACTTCATGTGCCCATGTGATTGGCTGCATTTATTCCTTAACTTTTCTTGCCGACAGCTCCAAAGTTGAACCGCAAATGTGGTCATATTTGGCGTTCAGCGACAGTACAAAAGCTTCTCTGTTGCTTTTTATGTTTTTGTGAAGTTGCCACAAAAAGGTAATCGAGGTAGCAGGGAAAATTCTTGCTACGTAAAGAGACTGTGTGTGTGTTTCTCCACTCACAACCAGGATGCTTTATTCATTGGGAATTGTATATGTTTTAGTATTTTATCCTCTTGCTCTGAGCACATCCCGCATCTTGGCCACTGTGGGCTCTCGGGCTCGAAGGAAGAAGAAAGCCTTTGACGGATGCATATCCATCCGTGATGCAGCTTTATTGCTCCGCTCCCTGTATTTGAAGGAACAACTATTCCGCGGGGAGTCAACAACATGCTGTCATGCTGCTGATGTTTAACACTGCTTAGCATCAACCGGACCGTTGCAGTGGCTTTACTCTGGAGCTCTTTTCATTAAATATTCATGCGATCGCGCCAGCTTGCTTTGACCCACTTTGCTAACAGCTGAGTCGGGCCGCACTTCGCTGTCTTCACGAGCGGCGCGGGTCAAGGGTTGCTTCACATCGCTGATGTACGGTACTATAACTTCAAGACCTTGACTACCCTATTTATTTCTTCCCACTCGAGCGAATAGTGGCCACTCGGAAAGTGTCAAGCTCGAACCTTGAGGCACATGGAGGACTGGTCAAAGTCTCCTTGGGAAAGATACCGAAGGTCTAATTGCAGTGTGTGAAGGACTCGTTGGAAAATCTTGAGGTTGCAGGGGTTGCAACTGTGTGCAATCAACTCCATGCTCGGATGAATGGATGGATGGATGCTTTAGAAATTGGATGCTCGGTTCCAAGTGCAGTCCATGTTGCGAAAACGTTTTCTTTGAACTCCGCTGGTTGTAACGTTCCATCGATTTTCCAAACTACTGGACTGAGCTTGTGCCGCGGGAACTGCAAATCGTTATGACATCATATTTTACTGTTTGAATCAAGCAGTTCGGCTTGGCATTTCGGTTTGATGTCGAACGGGTCATACAGGTGGAAAATGTAACACACTTACATTTTGTCAAGCTGATTGCCTTTTTAAAAATGTTATTGTTTTTTCATTTTTTTTTTGGGGGGGGGGGTGCAAGGCAGCAAGTGCAGACAATAGCGGATAATCACAAGCCAGCTGCTGCCTTGGCTTTCATTTGAAATGGCATTGTGTCCCCGAGCACGAGCTTTATTGGACCGCAGTTACAATGAACCGTGAGCTCAATGCTGATTCGTCGAGACATTTGAGCGTGAGTGCATGAGCGGCTTCATTAAATGTAGCCAAACGTTTTGTTTTGGTTTTTTTCATCAGCATGGTAGGGGAGAGAGTACAGTCGACTCTGAAGATAGCATCACCGTACAATCATCATGAATGGTCTCGGTTGTGTCTTGGCAAACACGTCGTCTTCGGTAGGCAGTGGAACAGACATTTGGAGACAGAAGATGAATGGATGCAACGTCATTTTTCTCTCATATGAGCACACAGATGCAACACGCGCACACACACACACACACACACACACACACACACACACACACACACACACACACACACACACAGCGAGATCCAGGAAGACTTGAAGATAATAGGAAACATTTTGGGAGTAGGGAGAAGCTTGTCATTTCTGTCCGTGCGGAGGGAAAGGTCGACAAGAGCGTAAAGTGGAAAGACGTGGAAGACAGGAATGGAAGTCATGTCTTGGGGTTTTAAAAAATGTAGAGCACCTGCAAGGCGGGTAAATGCTTTCATATCTATTTTAGATGAAGACTTTGTAGCTGGGGACTTTCAAAGGAGAAATGGGAGAAGCCGGTGCGAAACGACGCCACTGCAGATGGTGACAGTCACGTCGACGCTCCTTGCGCTTTCCAGCCATTCTATCCGATGCAGTGGACATGAAAAGAAAAAAAAAAGATATTTCCCAAGAGCTGACAACTGAATTCTGTCTCAAGTGCCTTTTCTTATGTGGAAGAAAAGATGGGAGAGACATTTGATATGCAAAGCTAATTTTAAACCAAAATATGATAATGACGTGGACTGAAGTGGAACGCTGCACGAGTACAATAATGCTTTTTTTTTTTTCTTTGCAAATGTAACCGGGATCGGACAGCAATGGGCGCCATGTTTTGTTGAGACGCTAATAGTGAGACAGTTGGGTAGGTGAGTGATTGTTTGTGTGTGTGTGTGTGTGTGTGTGTGTGTGTGTGTGTGTGTGTGTGTGTGTGTGTGTGTGTGTGTGTGTGTGCGCGCTGAGAAAGAGATGATGATGGTCACAACACAAGGGAAATATATGCCGCCATCAGAAGGGCAAAATGGAAGAGAGCCTTGGGGGTATTTCCTTCCATCTTCCCCTCCTCCTAGTCTTGCCCTGCTTTTCCATCTCTCCCGATTTCCCACTCCCAATATGACACATTTTCCATCATCGTTTCTTGAACACACATTCCGGCGCGCGTCATTTTTCTTGCCACTGAGAAGCTTGAAGGAGCGGACGAGTCGGACTCCCTCGGTTTCAAATTTGAGGTGGTTGAATTTCTACAAGTGGCCTGACTCGCATGTTTTTCAAGATTCGAGTCATTGCTTGTGGCCGGTTTTGTTTGTTGTGGAAGAGGAGCAAAAAAAAAAAAAAAAAATCGATATTCTTGATTCTTTATCCTCACACACTTCCTCTCTTTGGAGCACCCCACTGCTTCTTTGTCCATCACGCTACAGTTTTATGCTTGAATCAATATGTGGCAGAATGAATCTTCAAACTTCCATACTTTTTGGGGGTGTGGGGAGATGCTTGGATATAAACCTGTCACTCTTGTTTCATGTCACTGAAGGACGCTGTCACTGTCATCATACGCATGAAATCCATCCTCTGTCCAAAACGCGCGCCCTATCGCAATCATCAAACTGTTTAGAGCACAGAAACCACTTGAGAGCCATCCGGATTGTGACTTAATGAGAAAGAAAACACCAACAGCATTCAGTCCGCCGCCGCCCGCTCGTAATTGGCTTACATTCTCGCTCTCTGCCCCCGATAACACAAGGGGACGTTGCTGAGGACATGAGATGGCCGTATAACAGGAGATGAAAGGTAATCAGAGAAGAGCACAGCAGGCTCATTTTGAGCTTCAGCTCATTAGACGTCGAGGCCCGGGCCTTGCTCGGGAGAGGACTCGCCTCTTTGCACGCACGCATGTAAACACGGCTTCTTCGGCTATTACACCCACTCTCGCATCTCACTTTGTCTTAATCGGCTCTCTCCCCCCCATTTTTTTTGGGGGGGGGGATGTGCTCCCGCCTCGCCTGTCTCCTCTCGCTTCTCATTTCCATCACGAACTCCTCCTACTTAATTTGAGGTCTCGAAACATTTTGTCTTTTACCGAGATAGCTTCAAGATGCGCCGGGCTTTCTCAAATATGGATAAATGTGTAACGAGAAAAGACCTTATTTTTCTCATTTGCCCATGGCTTGCATCCGTTTCTGAAGAACAGCCAATGAACTTTTCAACTCCCTTTCACTTTTTGGTCTCAATCCACCGTTCCCTCTTCCTGCCACCCCCGCCCCTCTCTGGTCGAGGTTGTGTTGTGCTGTATTACAAGCTCTCCTGACAGATAAATCAAAGGTAGATGAAGGTAGATGCAGCTCAGAGAAGCCTCGCGTCACATTTTGCTTGCAGGCTGAACCGCTCAAAGTGCCGCTTTACTCAGATTCATCAGAACCACCGTTCAATGTCATTACTCTCGTTTTGCGATGGAGAAAAAGTCCAACCTCGCTCGGAATCACCTTTTTTTTCTCCAAGAAATCATGTCACAAAAGGCAGACCCGACATCCGTGTCGTCATGTGATCTCGTAAAATACGCGCACAAACAAACTTAATGGACCGCACAAAATGGCGAGGAGTGAGTTGTGCGAGCGGGTCACTCCGGGTAGCAGGGACACAGCTGGGCAATCGGTTCGTGGTGACAGGCAGGCAAAGTGTGAGCTTTGCACACGCTTAACCCCCTGCTCCCCCCCTCCCTTCCTCTCCTATATTTTCGCAGTAGCTACAGCGAGGCTAACAAGGCCGCTTGCAGAGCTGTACGTCGAGGTTAAGCAACATTTTCCCCAGATGCTTTTGTGATGAACGGCTTCCTCCTGTTATCTTCTTTTGTCCAAGATGAGAAGGTGGTCTTCTATAATTGAAAAGCAGGCTCCTTGCACATGCAGAGGCTGCAGCAGTGCGCCGTATGGATATTTGCTCAATTCATATTGGACACAGTGCACTGCACCTAATATTCTATTCCTCTATTAGACCAATATTATCCCAAATAGAATTAACCGAAGGTAATTTCAGTTCTGCAACAGATACGATCTAATAGGATATTCAAAGTGCATGGAGTGTCGCATTCCAGCGCCAGTCTCGTTGAACAAAAAGAGATTAGTCAGCCCGGAGTGGCAGCATGTCAGGTGCGGCAATCACCCAAAGCACGGGGACGATTTGAAATGAACAAATTGGTATTTTGGTTGAGATGCCTACATACCACACACACAAAAAAACTCAGCGGTGCAACAAATGAAAAGGTCTCCTCATTCATTCCAGTCAACATTCAAAATCAATGAGAATTGCTTGCAGAAAATGAGGGAGGAGAGATAAAAAAAAAAAAAAGTGCTGGTGACATTCAGGAGACAATCACTGGAAGACTCAGACAAAAGAATGAGTATTGCCGGGGATGGAAAGTGGGGAAAAGAACACCGCTATTGTGCCCGTTGTCATTAGGAAGTACAAAAATTGATGCAATCTAAGCAGGAAAAAACAGTGAGCGTCGACCAGCGTGAGGATGAAAAGAGAAGGAGGGGGAAACAGGAGATAATAAAGACTTAATTAATCGCTGCCGCTGCTACACGCCTCCTTTATCATGTCATCGTTGGAAGCCATACGTTCCACTTCGGTGCCTCCTTCACTGGCTGTCACGCAAAATCTGTCGGATGTCATGTACGTATGTGAATTTTTTTTTTCAACTGCAGTGTTGCTCATTCTGGTTCAATGGAACAAAAAAGTTCTTTGAACATGTTCATGTTGCATGATTAAAATGTCTTCAATTGGTACTGCACATGGTGTGTGTGTATCTCATCCCTCATCCACCAGGGGCAGTGTAATATTTACAAATGTACAACACGTGGATTTAATGATAAGGATAAAGAATATATACACCTGTGAGTATTGTGTTGCTACCACTTGTGTTTTCAATTGACTGAATTTAAAGGTTAATAATCAATGCAGCAACATTGATGCTGGTTTCATCTGCCCGTCAGGCGTTTTGCATTGTGTGGTTGGTGTTAATGTAGCAGAGTTTTGTAAGACAAAGTCAACGTGCTCAAGGTAATCCTGTTTGTTTCGTTTGGTTATGCAACTGCATATTGTGTTGGATTTGGGAGATTTGAATGAACTTGCTCGTCGCCGATCACCAAATCAGCTGGGAGAAGTTCCAGCTCACCCGCGATGCTGAGCGGTCGAAACTGAAGGAATGAATGGAATGAGATCCAAATAGTTGCGTAACCGTTCCTCCCTTTCCAAGTTAGTTACGCTGCATTTTCATTTACACCGTCGAAGTGATTTATTTTATTTTGTTCACTGAGGCGTAACTTCATCATTAGGAAAATAGTCTGCCAATTTCATGGAGCCAAATAAGCAGCTAGACACCACTGCAAATTACAAACACTTCAATAAGCATAAAAAGATAAATAAATAAAAATCTTTGACCGTTTCAAAACGGAGCGTTATCTTTGTAAAGGCCGACTTGCTTGGTAACGCTCTTGTACGGAATCTCATCCTAGATATTGTTCAGGTGTACCTAATGTTGTGTCCCGAATCGTGATTAGTCCGAGTCTAGTTCACTCCCTTCTTTCTCGGCTGCCTTTTACGTTGCTGGCACGAGTGGCGTTTCGTGTATCAAGTGGCGTGTATCCAATAAGGTTGTTGGGACTTGCAAATTGGTGCCGCGTTTTTACTTTTGAGTTGACTTTGCAGTAACTGAAGATGTGACTTTAACTCCAACACGAGCAAAAACAATTCTACGTTTGCTGTGAAAGTCAATTCTGGCATGATAATAATACACCTTCATCACTAGTTTGGGGGGGAGGAGGCTTTCTGTTAATAAAATGTCCAAGCGCGTACTGCATTAATCATGAGGACCATTTTATAATACCAAATGCCAAAATGTCAGTGGAACGTATGAAATGAGCTGGCGAGGTCACAGGTCACGCAGTGGGTTCTTTAATGAGGAAAAAAAAATGTGATTCATGAATATTTGAAATAGACTACAATAAGGATGACGACTACAATGTATGCATATGAGGACCTGCCTGCCTCTCCTACGTTTTTTTTTTCTTGAAACATCTTCAAAATTGGTGGACCAGATCGTTTTGCACAAATATTGGGTTGGACCTCCAAATCTGAAAATGAGACAAAAGCTCAATATTCCAGTATTGATTTTTTTCAGCTCAGTGGCTGTCACTTAGTGCACGAGTGGTTTCGGTCCTCTTCCGGATTTTTTTTGTTTTTGTTTTTCAGTCAACAGCACAAATAAAGGAATTGGCCTCTCCGTTCCAACATTTTTGGTGGGGAGTATACTGCAGCTCACGTGGATGATGGAAGTAATGGAGTGGAAGGGAAACTCAAATGACGAGGGCTAACGAGGAGAGAACTCTTGGAAACACTCTGACACTTGATTACCTGTCTGACTTTGCCGTAATGGAAAACAATGGGAGCGTGATTAGTATTTCCGACGGAAAAATTGCTAAAGTGGATGAAAGAGAGTGCACTTCCATTTTTGCCAGGCGCTCCTTTCATCAGCAGTTTCTTTTTTCTTTGTTTTTTTTAATATCGCCGTGTAAGATCTGCCGTGTGCAATGGGACTTATTATTATTTTTATGCCCCACAAGCATGCTGCGCGTGCGCGCACACTTGTGTCACTCGGCTTGGGAGGATGTCCGTCACCATCCAGTGCAGACAAGTGAGCCCTCCGAGAAATATTCATAATCAGAGAAAAACAGACTCGCGGGGGACAATCTTTGCAAAAGTTTTTGAGGACTTTTGTCTCTGGTGAAATGCGTGTGACTGAAAAGCGATCTGCGGGAAACAGACGAGGGAGCCGCTTGGAAAGCCTGCCCACAGAGACCGTCCGGCTAAGTCCTGACACGCATTTACACGTCCCTAAAAGTCCGATCTATATTTTTTCGTGTTTAAAGATGCACTTCACAGACCCTTTGAGCGCGTCATTTAATTGTCCTTGCAACAACCAACGCGTTCCTGGCAAGCTTATGTAAGAACAACAAAATGGACAGCGAAGGATTCACATCTATTCAGCGGGCAAATGTTTTACAAATAAACCGGAAACAAACTCCCCATTTTCGAAACACGGCAGATATTACTGTCAATAATTAATGCGGCACTGGAATATGCAAAGATTGTGCAGCGGCGGCTCACGGCAATTAGCGTCAATGAGGTCACGGCACGCTGAATTTCCCTTAATTTCACTGTTGGTTGCCTTAAATGCTGCTGTAATCAAATACATCTTGGAAAACAATAGATGTAAAAGATACAGTGGATCATCTTCAGGAAGGTTGCATCTCTTTTGTAACTTGCTGCAGAAATTTTACAGAGAGTTAAGGTGAGCGGGTAGCGGCTCGGTTCCGCCCCGAGGGAATGTCTGGGGATTGGATGAACACCGTAGTCGGTCCTTCGGAATTGGAAGCGGGAATCCAAATTCCAAGATTCCAATTTTCAGAGATTCCAATTTCTGGAGGCAGGGAAGGGGACGGGACGGGGGGCAGGGAAGCAAAAGGAGAACAAACAATCTCCACACAGGGAAGAAGGCAAGAGTCCAATGACTCATGTCGCCTGATCCCCGGAACCGTTTTTAAATCTTAAAAAAAAGAGGCACATTACGTCTCCTAAGGTTCATAAATCATACTTTTTAGTCAATTCATCTGCAAGGAAAGCAGCGATAAATCTAGTCGGGAGTGTTCACATCCCGAAAAAAAGCTTGGCGTCAAGCTTGGCAAGCCCCGTTGAGTTCTGCTTGTCACGGGAAGCTGATCTCTCTAATCAGACTAAGCAGCTTGTCATGGCACACTTCTCATCATCTAATTAAGCACAATCAGTCCGAATTGTGCACGAGCCTGACCTAGCATAGCAAGCACTTACTCTTCTGGACGCGGTGGTCTTAATATGACTTCACACTTGGTATATGAGCGTAAGCATCTGTGAGCGTGCGACCTCGCTCGACTCCAAGGGCGCCATTAAAGCGGAACCATTTGGGCTCATCACATCGATGCTAACCTTTAACGGCCTTATCTTCTCAGCCAGCTGTGGCAAGACTGTAAAACGGTGATTCAGTACGATAACCGAACCTGAGGAGACGGTCGGCGGGAGGAGGTGGGAGGACTTATGGAGGATCGGAGAGACGCTTTTTCTCCGCGGCTGCTCTTTGCCCTAACTTGCAAAGTGAGAGGCCTTCCTAGCGGCCTTTCGTGTTATAGTTTGTATGCAAGCGCTGATGAGAATGAGCCCTTTGGAATTGCTTCGCTAGGGACCTCCGACTCTCTTACGTGAAGGCTAAGGCCACGTGAACGCGGTCACGGTGGAACCTGGCTATGCGTTGCATCACACAAGATGCCCGTGCATCCCATAAGACCTTCGTTTCATGGCCGTCAACCGTTTTCCATGTTTGAAAAGAGGTTCGGCTGTATGTTTCATCAACACTCCTCCTTTGCTGAAATACATCCAGCTCACAGGTTTGCATATCAATTATTGCTCACCTGAGGCTGCCCCACACTAAAGGTCACTCAAAAATGGGCAGTTTTTCCCATCATGGAACATTTTGACTTGAACTCCGACATAAGCCGATGACCCGTAGACTTTCCTGTGTGTAGTAAAGGTCAGTGATTGGTTCAGATCAGTCTCAAACTGATCCAGACCACATTCCTACACTGTTTTTATGTACCACTTGATGTATACTGGAGTTGTTGCGCTGATGACCTGATCTGTCGCGAGACCAAGGTGAGCCTAGCAGCTTAGAAATCCGACTGTTCGTCCAAAGCCGCACGTTTGCACGCAACCGCGACAAATATGACAGAATGTCTGCAAAACACTGCCGGAACGGGAAAGGGCAAGGGTTGTGGATCAATTGTGACAGGCCCGCTGGGGTATGGACGCAGATGGCGCATAATCTTCCATTCCCTCTGAATAATGCAGCGCGGATCCCGCTCATGTCCGTCGCCTGTCAAAATCACTGTCAAAACATTCATTCAGACCTACTTACAATTAATAGATGAACAATGAGATTAAAGGTAAGCGTTAGAAGATTCATATGGGCACTTAAAGAACGTTTTTCAGCCATGGTATCGTCGGTCACCAAAATGATTTGAGCCCCAAAACAAGCCGAAACAAATCGAGGCTGAAGCAGAATGTCGGTTTACCTTGTGGCGCATTTTGTGGCGAACAATAGGTGACCAAAAGTACCTTCCGGCAACAATGACGACGACGACGAGAGGCATACACACAAACCAAAAGGACAGCGGATGAGCCTCGGTGCCTTTCAATTACCGTCCCCCCCTCAATCCTGCCGCCCATCCGGCTCTCTTGTGAGATGAAGCTGTGAAATCGAATTGCCGAGCACATCTCTACAAACAGAGCAGCTCGCCTGCAACCTTGGCGCTAACGAAGGGAAAGGTCCGGCACCGTGACGGTTGCGGCATATCCCGGCAATTCGGTTAACGGACGGGAAAGAAAACAAATCATCGACTTAAATCGGCAGCAAAGAAAGCCGGGGAAGCGTTTGAATGAACAAGGGAAGGAGAAGGTGCCCGCACGGTTTGACTGCATCCTAGCTTGGTGGTTTGCGACGCTTACTTAAAGCAGAAACCTTCAAGTGATCATTACTGATCAATGTACATCTAGCAAACCGTCGTTTCCCCCTTTCTCTCGCTCCGGGAGTAGAAACATTTATTTGATGTATTCTGCATTTTTTTTTTTTTTTTTTATGACCGCAGCACACCGACCGGGTCTCATTCGGGGAGACAGGCAAACATTGCTCCGACATCCCCGTTAATTCAAAGAGCAGCGCTGACTTTGAGTGCTGGAAGAATAGAATGAAGAATCCATCACACTCTCTTTGGTGTTGAAATACACATGCTACTACTTACCCTTATGAATAATAAAGTACACATGAATGCCAAATTAGGCATATAATAAATCAGAAATAGAATCAGACTTTAATAGTCTCATTCAAAAGAGAGATGGCTTTTAATTGCTGTAGAAATGACACCTAATCATCAGTCACTGACGGCGTAGCGGCTTTCAGCGGCGTGGGTTTCGTTCCGATTCAGTGAGGGCAAGTGTGAATGGTTGTCCAATTCTGGCTGCATCCATTCAGACGGGATTGGTTTAAAAAAAAAAAAAAAAACTGGATGAAAAGATAATCACAACTTGGCTTGACGTGCGTCAAGCGTGACACAGACGGATGTAACGGAGAATCCGGTAATTTTTCAAAATAAAATATCTTTCGTATTCTGAAATAAAGAAAACGGAATGAAGGCAAATTCTTTCTGTGCGGCTCGGTACCAAATGCCCTGCGGACCGTTACTGGTCCGCGGACCGGCGGTTGGGGACCCTTGCCCTAAAGGAGCGAACGGTCTGCATAGCCCACGTTGACGAGGCCCGGAGGCCCGTGGGGCAGCCCTCGCCCTACCGAGCGCTTCCTCGGGCCCACAGTTGGTGCTCTAGTTTCACAGCCAAACACATATGGGATGCCTCTATTATTCATAAAGTGGGAGATGGGAGGCTTGGAGACTTTGATGGGGTGGATCAGGTGGATGGAGACTCTTCCCACTGGAAAAAAAAATGTGTGAATGGTCTGAGGTTGGAAGGGCAGTTGGTTTTTGATGATAAGAAAGATTTCATAATTCATCGGATGACCTCTCAACTCTTTCGCCAACATAGACACATCGTTTCCTTTCGCCGACTTGAACATGAGTTTCGATAATCAGTGCGCTGAAACAGAAGTCGAAACGAAACTCGAGAGCGTGATCCAGAGGGATGAGATGACAGGCGAAGGGCGGAATCAGCCGGAACTGCCAAGGGAGCGACTTGGGGACAAAATGAAATGAGGAGAAAGCCAACCTGAATTATCGGCGGTCTTCCGTGAGAGGTGAAACGAAGAGTCGCATTGAGATTGCTGTTGTCCATCTCCTCATCCTCCATCTGCTCCCTTCCTTCTTTTCCACTTCAGTGGTTCGTGATTTGAACAACACCTCATTTGTCACGGCTTTTAATCAAACATCACGACCATTTCTGCGGAAGCAGGTATGTGCGTACGTGTCAGTAACGCCATCGGCACTCCTCTTCGGATTTCACGACTCGTCTCTTAGCTCCGTGAGAAAGGCTTTTGAAGGAATCTTCAGCGGGAGTTAATGAATAATGGAGGTTAAAATAAGAACCCCAGAATTAATTATGAAACAAAAGATTGGGGAAAAGAAAGGGCAAAAGCTAACCCTCGGAGGGAAAGACGAGGACAAGAAACGGCGGGCCGAAAGCGGAGCGGCAACGTCGAAGGCATGCAGGGAGGGTGTGGCGGCGACGGTGGGGATGAGCCAGGGATAATCCTTGTCTCCCATTGATCCCATTGTCTACTGTTTCCAAACCAGTTATTGTCAACCGCAGCCACATGAAAGAGAGTTAATGAGGGAAGAAGAGCTTTGGAGTGTCTCAGCACAGTCGGGGGAATGGCGATAAGAACAGAAGAGGGGTGGAATGAGGACTGCTCTATGAAGAGAAGTTTGCTGGTGAAAAGTGGGGAAAAAAAAAATGTAAAATACGTGAGAGAAGGGATGACATTGGAGGCGGCCACCTCACTGATTCACTTTGAAATTCTTTCTTACTCTTTGGGGAAATGGTGTTTTCAAAATATCTTTTTCGTGGCGCGTTGTTTTGCTTGACTTTTTTTTCATAGTGAATGTACGGTGACGCCTTGAGATCCGAGTGACTTGGCTTCCGAGGTGACCGACAGGTATCAGCTGCGCAATCTTGACACGTGAGCGCTAACGTGGTGGCAACTCACTTCACAACGAGCAGCAGTTTGGCAGGGAGTGATGAGCAAATCTTCAAAAAAGAGAGGCTTCAAATTGTTTCGTTGTTTGTTGCCCCCTCCCAGATGATGTTTGCTGTCACACTAAGTCCAAAACGGAAAACGACACCTCGTCCGTATAAAACAACCACACAGCTGAACCTATCAGTCTGCTTCCTGAATGCTCGCGCGAACAGTGTCGATGTTTCGGCGTGATGACACTTGAAATGATGAATTGAACAAAAACTTGGCGGCAAGACAAGACAGAATACAACTGTACTCATAGTCATATTCTTTATCCTCTGTGAAGAACAGCGGATATTAGTGTCGTACTGATGAGCTGAGGGTTGTCCAGAAGTCTTAATCATTGGTGAAGTGGAACCGTGCCCGTCTGTCTGTCTTCCACACCCAAGGTGGGCACAACAGAGAGGCACAATGGCCATTCAAATGATGAAATGCAACAAATCATTTTGATTGAATGATGTCCTCACTGTGGGTTTCTATAAAGTCCCCTTTCACTTCAATTTTTTTTCTTTGTATTGGCCCGGAACTAATACATTGCTCTATTTAAAACAACCTTGCTGTCAGCAACAGTGACAATTCCAGAAGCTTGAAGGTGCATCTCCAGAGAAACTAATTTGTATGATAATTCTTGCAATATTGCTTACTTGGGTGATGGATTAGTTGCGATATGAAAAAAAAAATTAATTCTTCTTCCCTACCCGAAAAAATGATTCACATTACTCTCAGGTGCTTGTGCACTCAACAAAAATATCCAACATTTATTTGACCCAGCGGGTTATTTGCATCGCTCGGCTTTCTGCTCAAGGCTGTGGGTCACGTTCACCATGGCAACCATACCGTCAATGTGGCTCGTTCATATACTGCCTGCCCATTCCACCACATGCAGTCGCATGCGTCTCGTCAGAGATATGTCACTCGGTGAGGCAGTGTGTCATTTCCCAGTGAGCAAACATCATCAATAAAAGATTGCCTGAGTGTATATTCGTGCTCGCCGTGTCTCTAGTGGTTTAACTGACATCACCGTTCATGCTCTCAAATCACTAACATGCTTATCGTGTCCCTGGATTGAATCGCTACCGTCTGCCGTGACTTTGTTGGCACTTTTCATACAAAAAAATGCAACTCGAAAACGCTTCCCAAACATTTCACCAACGGCGGTGGTGAAAATGGAGCCACGCCTGACTTTGCGAATGCACTCGTGACGGTTCATACGGTAGAAACAATTGTGAAAGATATTCTGGACCAAGACCGGTAGCACTTTGTTCAAGAACCAATCATGAAACCGAAAAATCAAATTTGACACGAACACACGAAGAGCCATTGCAGAGATTTGAAAATGGATGCAATTGAAAAGTCAGAAACACGCATTCAAGTGCAAAAGTAAGACAACAACTCCCGGTGTGTGTGCACATGAATGTGTGTCAAGCCCACATTATTCGAACTGCACTGCAGACCGCCCGATCCCTCCCAAGTTTCACAACAACACCTTTTGTATTTCACCAGCGTTTTGTTCCAAGGGGATTTGTTTGAGGCTCATACCGTCTTTTTACCTGCACTGACTGAATCACAACTGAGAATGAAATGCGGCAAGGAGAACTGCAAGCGGCAGAACCGATGAGGCGATTACGACACATTGAGGAAGGAGGGGTGTGGGGATGGGGGGTAGG
>NW_017805478.1:674252-675655 GCF_001891065.2 Hippocampus comes | reverse complement strand
GTGTGGGGATGGGGGGTAGGGGGGGTGATTTTCTTTTTTTCAGGCCCTCGTTGCATGTGATTGTGTGCGGAATGGTGTTGCCGGGATGACAAATCAAAGATGGGAGGAAAAACAAATCCTGGGGAGTTTTCACCTTCCCTGGAACACATCCACGCCGCGTCCTCGCCGCTGGCTCGTGATCAATCACAGGGTGTGTGAGGACGCAGCGGAGGAAGGACAACTGGGGATGGGGGGTAGGGGGGGTGATTTTCTTTTTTTCAGGCCCTCGTTGCATGTGATTGTGTGCGGAATGGTGTTGCCGGGATGACAAATCAAAGATGGGAGGAAAAACAAATCCTGGGGAGTTTTCACCTTCCCTGGAACACATCCACGCCGCGTCCTCGCCGCTGGCTCGTGATCAATCACAGGGTGTGTGAGGACGCAGCGGAGGAAGGACAACTGGTCTTAGTCAGCAGACGCATCACCGAGTAAAGCGTCAACATGGAGTATACGCGCGCGTCTCCGCGTCTTGACTCGATTCGCATTCCTTTGTGGACGCTCTCGACGCACTCATCGGCGTAATAAAGCGAGCCCCGTTAAAACTGGAGCAGCATTGTTGGTCGACGATGAGCGAACGTCATATGAAAAGACGACTTGGATGGATTATGCTAATCTGCGGTTGTAATACTGATCGTGCACAAATGCAATTTAATTGGAAGAATCGTTAATGGCAGCTTGATTATCCACAAAAAATACAGTCAATCGTTTTGGGGTTAAGATTAAAGTTATCACTTTGGGCTGCCAATCCTCGCCCGGAGCACCGCTGCCCTGATTTAAGTTTACAAGCTTGTCTAAATATTGACACTCCGAGTTCTTTTGCATCTGTGTGAGCGCTCACATGGCAAAAAAAAGAAATAAAACAGTACTGACTGACTGTCTGTCTGATGGGAACGCATTTACTGCAGTTGATCAACCATATGGTCATAAATTTGCATCATCAGCCCCTCCCCCCCCAAAAAAAGACACAAATGTGTTGGCAAACTTGAACTATGACTTGGCTTCAATTTGCCGTTTGCCGCAGTGAGTTGAAGTCAGCAAAGTTTCTGGATCAGCAGTGTTAAACCTCAACTTAATTGGCCAGAATGACCGACTGGCTCTGACCGGTTGGTGTCACTATGGCGACCGAATGGAAGACTTTACTTGTCTTGAGATGCTTTTCCGTCTCCATCTGCAAAGACGGAAAAGTGGCTGTTCGTGGCGATGCGCACAAAATGCGCGCGGGATGTAAGTGACGGGACGTGGCAGCGAGATCTATGCTGCTGTCTAATTATCCGCACGTGATGGATGGCTTTGATTAAAGCACGTGAAGGCCGCGACAGTCGGCACCTCCCTCTATCCCCCCCCCCCCCCGCGCCCTTTTTTTT
>NW_017805478.1:642960-673653 GCF_001891065.2 Hippocampus comes | reverse complement strand
CCCCCTGCGCCCTTTTTTTTTTTCAACGCTACGGGACTCGAGGAGTTTAAAAAAAAAAAGATGAGCTCTCACTTCAGCGCTGATAAAAGATCTCCATAAATCATCATGAGGTCACAAGAGAGGGCTGTGAGAATGAATTACATCGAAAAGATGGACAACGGCAGAGGAGCGCGGCTGGTGTCGACAGAAAATGTGTTTTGATTGCATTCGATGGTTTGGGATGAGTGGTGATTTTTCATTTGGCCAGAGCCCTTTGCTACTCAACAGAGTCAAGTTTTTGCAACAGCATTACAAAGTATCATTTGAGAATTCCGCTCATTTATCACGCCGGCCCTTTTTTTGGTTGCTCTCTCTTTACCGTATCTGTCGCAGTGCAAAATAAATAAATGAATCAAAGCACCGCAGCGTTGTTTGACAACAATAGATTTTTTTGTTTCTATCCGTAGCCAGAAAGTGAGCACATTTTCACCTCAAAACGGCCACGACCTTACTGAGCTGAAATTACACATGAGCTGATGGAGCCAGTGTGCTTCCAGGCACCAGATTTCCATGTTCTGACGTCACAAAAAGGCTCCGCAGCCGAGCTGCGAAGGAAGATGTGAGGAAAAAGGGAGTCTGATAGCTAAGAGTCACGGTACAACCCCCGGGCCAGTCGGCCCCGCTGCTGTTTTTCAATTTACGTCTGTGCCAGCTCCAACTTGTCAGACGCGCTTCTCTCTATTCTCTGTCAACTGTGGCCGTTCAAGAATATCGCTTATGTGACTGCTGACCCGGAGAAGCCAACGTACGGACCAGAAAACCACCGAGGACAACTCCGCTTCGCACCCACGACGCGAAAAGCTGAGGAGAGTGATTGGCACGCACTTTCTTAGAGCTCCTTCACTGACTGCAGGTTAATCCTTGAGAGGTCTCACCAGGCTCTCTCGCACGCTCCTCCGGGAGATGATTTTTCAAGGACACGGCAAGCAGAAGTGGGATTTATATGTGCTGGGTGACGACTAGCAGCGGGTATGACACTTGAGTGAGTGTGTGTGTGTGTGTGTGTGTGTGTGTGTGTGTGTGTGTGTGTGTGTGCATATAGGCCACTTACCACAATCTCATCAGGAACTGGTGGTGCTTGGGGCCCGGAGAGAAGCAGCTGGCTTTATATTTCACTCACAGTCCCTCTGCTGTACAAAGAGAGAGAGAAAAAAGACAGATCAGGGAAGGTGGCCATCAGCCGATACTGTGTGACAGAGCATCTCTCTCTCTCTCTCTCTCTCTCTCTGGTGGTAAATGCACAACTCCCCATGAAGTCTGACCTGTAAATGGGTCCCTGGTGATGCCTGAAAATGGACTGTGGTAGAAAGAAGAGATGATCAGAGAAAATGATGTGCCAAGAGTGTACGTGTGTGTGTGTGTGTGTGTGTTTGTGTGTGTGTGTGTGGGTGGGTGTAAACTAGAGGACAAGATTAGTGATGGAAAAACGTTTACGGGGGGCGGGGACAAGAGCTAATTGTGTACGTGGCGCATTCAGCTACCGTCCCAGTGTTTCAAACATGACTTGGGTCCCCGTAGAATTAGCTTAATCTGATTATGGGGTGGGGGAAAAATAATACGGCGTAGATTGCTGCTAAATGCTGCTAAAATGTTTGCACTCATATAAGATTAACTGTGGCGTCTCAAGTTTTGTATGTAATTACCGTTTACGGGGGGCGGGGACAAGAGCTAATTGTGTAAGTGCTACCGTCAGCTACCGTCCCCGTGTTTTAAACATGACTTGGGTCCCCGTAGAATTAGCTTAATCTGATTATGGGGTGGGGGAAAAATAATACGGCGTAGATTGCTGCTAAATGCTGCTAAAATGTTTGCACAGGTATAAGATTAACTGTGGCGTCTCAATTTTTTTATGTAATTATATCTACAACACTTCAGAAATGACACTTGGCTAGAATCGCGTACACGGGTCCCTAATGGCCAATCCGATGGCAACAAAAGTGAGCAGGCCCTGAAATGAAACTGTCCTAATGAAGCCCCATGAGTCATTTTCTCTCCCTGCCGTCTCGGTACTCATGATTGTTTTTGAGAATGTTGTTGTTGTTGTTGAGAATGGGAGCAGTTGTGTCAAATTTGCGGCTATCGCGCTCGTATTCTCTCATACTGGTCGCGTGAAGTTCAAGATGGTGCGTCAGAAAGGTGAGGGGCGGACTCACTTTGGTGAGATCCTGTATCGACGTCTTAGTGTAAGCAGCGAGCATGAGTTGTCTGGGCTTTTCTTCATCGCTGCCGCTTCTAGTTATCCGACACACGCCTTTTGTAAGTGGGGGCTGGCGTTACCATGGCAACACAGGGGCCCAGCTACACGCACGATAGCCGGTTTACAGGACGACTCTCGTACAATAACCAATAAGTTCTCAGTGATCTCTTTGCGGTTGCGTTTCTCAGGGAAGAATCAAGTCGTGTCAACGCCGCGACCCGGCGAGGTGAAAAAGCTGAGCGCGTAATATTGATACGTGTTGTGCCGCATCGGCGGCAGATTCTCCCATTGATTCGCCGCCGTTTGTCTGTGTGTGTGTAGTCATGTGAGCCGTGGTGTCGCTCGCTATCTGCAGAGATAATTAGAGCGCAACTCTTTTGCCGTCCCTGCAGGCCACTGATCCAGCTGCTTTCATCTAATATAGGTCAGCTGTGACAAAGCCCAGCATGGACACTGATCAGCTTGGCCTCCTCGCAAATACTGCTGTTGCATATATCACGTGCATATTTATCCTGTGCACGCCGCAGAAAAACAAGAGAACACTGTCCGCAGAGCCAGCATGAATGGCATCTCTTTCCTTTAACATCGGTCATCGTGTGGCGTTTCCATGACAATGAGTACTTGATGGATGTCACACTCAAAGGTGCATACATTGATGTTTTTTTTCAATTTGACAATCCTGTCACGTTTGCCCTGGCAGAGTGAAAGATTTGCATTACAAAGCCACTGGCAAAAGGTGCGCTTGACAGAGATGTAAATGAAACAAACTAAAGGACTTGGAGCAGCAAAGCATTGCACCCTATGATTGTGATCTTAAAGCGCACCGCGTGGCCAAAAAGTTGACATCATTTGAAGTATGAATAATGGAGGATCCACTTCAGATGCACATGCAATTGGATCGGCTTAATAAGATTGGTTTTTGAAACGGATATCGATTTTATAACACGACTCGCTGTCGTCAAATGGAGGCATGAAATACACTGGCACAAGTTAGACCGGCTTTTCCCTGGTCTAATGTCCAAACTGCCTCCTGTCACCGCCGAGACATGCCACGGCATGAAAACGCAGATGCGCCGGTCAATAAAAATAGAGCCGTAGAACATTTTCGAGCACCACACCGGAAAGCTGAAGCCCAGATTCAAATCCCGAGCCTCAAATCTGTGAGGTTCTTGCACTCACCACTATTACACCACCGCGCCACCAGTGAGTTGTTTGCATCATAAATGCATTCTCGGTCATCTTCTGCGTGCCTACATGGTGGCCGCTCATCAGGGACTCGGGCAAGAACTGCATTAGCTCCAATATCTGATGGCTTAAACTGGACAGCGGCCAAGGTGAACACAAGACAGCCAAGTGGAGAGACAGAGAGAGAGAGAGAGAGAGAGAGAGAGAGAGAGAGAGAGAGGAAAGTAATTATCCTCTCTATTCTTCTGTCTGTCGGTCATCATGTCAAAGTAGCACAGAGTAACACTACACTCAGTCTACTCGGGGTCTTTGAGTGCTTGTGCCAACCCATTCTTTCGATCGCTCACCCGATAATCGGCGTTAGGTGCTGTGAGCTGATGGGCCAATAATTGGTCCAAAGACTTGTCGGCTTTTGTGATGGTTCGATAGAGGAAGAAGGGTCAGCATCATGTCGCATTGCGGGAGCTCCGTGTGCAATCTTCCACCGCTTCTTATAGCCACAACGTTGCCAAGCCAGCAAGAGGGGTCACGCAGGGCTTAAAGCTGCGGGTATTTATACAAATAAAATCAATATTTAATGGGCTCCTTTGCGACTGACTCTCTCTCTCTCTCGCCCTCCCTCTCTCTCTATCTTCTATTCGAACAAGACGCTGCAGTGAGGGGCATTAATTAGGGCCAGACATGCACCAAGGATTCCCCACAGGCCTGAGCAGTAAGTCCAGTTCATACCAGGCAATAAGAGCACCGGTTTGTCCAAACCACTGCGGTCAGGTCGCATTCGTCTGGTTTCTGTCCAACGCGGAACATTTTCAGGGGGAGGATCGAAAAGAAAACGCGAAGGCTCACGTGCTTGCTCAACACTTGCACGTTGGATCAAATCAAAGCTGGTACGGAGGGACTTTAATCGCATTAATGTGTTATCACATAGAAGCTGGAGTATCTTCGCTTGTAGCCTGTGCGCACATTAGTCATGTCTTTGAACTGGAGATTTTTTTTCTTCCCCCCACACTTCCAAATATTCTCTGTCAAGTCACCGTTCAATTTGGAATGAAATCCCTCGATGTCCTTCTACTCGGTCAATCTTTGGAGTCAGTTGTTTATTCGTTCAAATGCATCCTTCCGGGAGGACGTTACATTTTTAGACGCGGCAACAAGGTTAGCGACCACAACTATACGCAAGCAAGTTGCTTTGCTCCAAAACAATTTGCTGAGTTTCTTTTAACATCCATCTAGAAGTTGGCGGACATGTGCAAGGGACAACGGTTGGGTCAACTCTCATTTCTTTGTTGTGAAATGCGGGAAAGCCAAGTTTCCCCACAGCACCGCTTCAAATATTTAGCTGGATTGCCCGACTTCAAAATGTATACGTTGACATTTTTGAGTTCACCCAACTTTTTAAAGCAAATTTTAAAAAATAATTCATTATTTCTTTGTTGTGTTCGTTTTTGCTCTTTCTTTCATTCCATCGAATCCATTTTGACAACTGACATGACTGTCCTTTTGTGCGGCTCTTAATTAAAAAACAAAACAAAAAAAAAAAGACAACAACAACAGATCCAAAACAGTCACCCGAATATGAACTGCACAAGAACTCTGACAACATTGCACCCGTAAAACATTTGCAGTCAGACGACTTTTCTTCATCGGGATTATGTCAAAGTGTGATAAGCGCACAAAAGGCCCAAAGTGCATCAAGTGACAGCTACTGGAAAACCGACTGTCAGAGTAACTCTGGAATAAAAAATAAACAATAAAGAGCCTTCTACTTGATCGGCGTGGCAGCCTTAGCGTTCTAATATGCCAGATTTTAGCTCAGCGTTCTGTCTGCCAAAGGTGATTTCAACGATGCGGGAAATTTGCATCCGCTCCAACAAAGCTGGTCATTCAATTGAAGTGTTTCCCGTGGCATTGCGTGTACACCTCCAGCTCGTCGTCGTCGTGCCAGTTTCGAAACATGAGCTCCACGCAGCAACACCTTTAGTCTGCTGTTTCACGACTGCAAACTCCAGCGCTGAATATACTGGTCAATAAATGCCTCTTTCAAAGCAGGCGGCGCTATCTTGTTTGATGCATCTTGCGCGCATTGTCTCTGTTGCGTGTCAGCTCAGCCTGCATGCAAAGCCGCCAGCTGTGTCAACGAGAAGCGACCTCATCGTAAACCTCAATTGTGGAAGTGAGCGTTCTAAAGCGCGGCATCATGATGCCACTGCTGTCGCCTACTTTGCATAGACACCTTCATTAATTTCCCTAAGCCTCCTTATGCCGCATCTGCTTTCTGGCATGTTTGACCTACAATGAGTGCCTCATCTTAAGATCACTGACGACGTACCCAGGGAGCACTTGTTTGCTTGTGTTTGTTTAGCGCCGATAAATCGAGGAGTTCGCCTTCAGTGTGTGATATTCAATGTGCAACGGTCGTGACTTGCTTCAGATCTTTTTTTCCCCATGAACAACTGAACCCATCTCTTGTCCTGATGGGTTCTGACTGTACACAAATCAAGTGAATGGACCAGCTAACGGCATGGATGCGCACACACAGCACATTACAGGGACGCACAGAAAGGCATGCATAAGTCATAGGTATGC
Organism: Hippocampus comes; assembly: GCF_001891065.2. Taxonomy (NCBI): domain Eukaryota; kingdom Metazoa; phylum Chordata; class Actinopteri; order Syngnathiformes; family Syngnathidae; genus Hippocampus; species Hippocampus comes. The sequence goes on along the minus strand of NW_017805478.1, from coordinate 667,646 downwards.
CTAAAAGATGGGAAAGGGGCGCCAAATGAGCAGCCTCCTCCTCCTCCTCCTTTCAGCACTGCGAAGGTCTGTGTGAAAATGCACTCCGGTCAGGGTAAAACACTTAAGAGCGGCCAAAGCCAACGTCTTTGTCCTAACCTGACAATGTGACAAATGGTAATAAGCGTCGCTGCTTTCAGAACCTTTATTGGCACTGCGATACATGTCCGTACGGCACAATGAAATTCGGCTCGCAGAAGGAATGCGCAAAGCAGCTCATTCAGCATTAAGAAAATCAATAGTGAGGAATATGACACCGTCGCGACTGGTCCGACGGAATAGCGATGGCGTGCTAGCCACACCCGCTAGTCAAGAACAGGAAGTCAAATGATTGCGCACTCGCCCCGTTGCTAGGCAGAGTTCATGAGTCCCAATCCTATTCCCGCAATAGGCCAGTCGTAAAGAAATATGTTGTGCTAGCCACACCCATTAGTCACGGCAGGAAGTCAAATGTTTGCAAAGTCACTTGTTTCGAGGCAAACTTTGAATGGGCACATTCATAACTGCTCCATCGGCCAGTAAATTCTTCCGTGTTTTCTTTCAGGTCATCACAGAGGAAAACTGTTTTGTTTTTTGGATTAAATCGACAAATCACAACATGCTGGGTGGGTACTTTACATATTCATTGCACCACAAGGCCACAACACGACAAAACCAGTTTACAGAGAGGAAAATGTTGCCTCGTGTTAGTCGCTAATAACAAGCGGGTAACTTGAAGAGTGTCTAAACTGATGATTAATTCATTGCGCTACCGCTGTTCAATCCAGAAGTCCCACTGACACCCCCCGGAGCATGCGCCTATAATCAGTGGTGTTGGCTTTACTGGCGGTGTGACCTGTGAAAGATTTTTACTGCCGTGGGGATCAGAAAATGCTCAAAACGCCCTGCTGGTGTGATCCTCTGAATGTAATTTAATGCCCGCATCCTTTCACCCCCCGAAAGCAAATCCCTTGCTTGCTAATGCATTACAGATCATTAGACAAACATACTGGCTGAGCACTGATTACAAAACTGAATGATGCATACACTCCTTACCACCGTATGTCCCTGCGCGTGTGTCAATGTGTGCGCAATTGTGTTTCAGTTCAAGCAGTGAGGTCATTTCAGATGGACTGTGTCAAGGTAATGAAGAGGATGTCCATTAGAGGCAGACTATCGGTAATGTGACACGAGGGTTAACGTGGAGGTGAAGGCGTCATCCGAGACCACGTCATCGACCTTCACTCAAGGTCGCTTGCTGTGCGGCAGTGACAGCCAATTTCATCAATTTCCTGTTTTTATCGGCTCTTGCCTTTCAAACAAACACTTGGTCTTTGCTTGGGCACTTCGGGTGGAAACCACACTCGCTCGTCAGCTGCTTGTCGTCGTTATGGGTAACGAGAGCCGATTCAACCTGGACTGATTGCCAGTCAAGTTAAATGCTCCCTCTTAGGTGTTCCAGTTTGGAGACGAGCAGCAGCATTTTGAACCTTATTTGAAGGCAGGCTGGCTGGCTGACTCCAAAGTGAAGTCAACCTCAAACCTCAAAGAGCTGTCAGGCGGAAAGCGGATGTGTTAACCACTCGGCCGCTGAGCTTATCGGCTTGTCTTAAGAAGACAAAGAATAGTTGTCGATGTATTCGTTACCCCTGAGCAGTGATTTCTTGTTGTGATGGTCCAGCGGTCCAAAAAAAAAAAATAAAAATCAGTGCTCATTTCAAGACGTAATTTCTCGCTAATTTTGTCACTCTGGAGAAAAGCCTGGTGACAAATAAAGCGCAAATTGTCCCTTGCTGTTGCTTCAGCTCATTTCGGTGAGTCAGCCCCTTCATGATTTCATTTTAACCAGTTGACTGTGTTTGCACCTGCAATATTCACTGTCACTCAAGCGTACTCGCTCACATTTTCTCCCCCTACAAAGTCACTTTTGAAAATACTTTCCATTGCGTGTTCAAAAGAGAACAAGTGAGGCTTTTACTGCTTGGCTAATTTGCTCCAGTAAGAAGCATGACGTGCAAGTCGCATTCAGATGCCTTTTAAGTTTTGGGAGAGTTTTCTTTTGGACTATTTTTAACGAACAAGCCACTTGATTTGAAGGCTGCGCGGCGAGTCAAATGTGGATTTGTTTCGCCGAAAGACATCCAACCGTTTCAGAACCCTCGGTTGACTGCAATATATGCCTGCAAACGTACCGTGGCTTCAGAGCGACTTGCCGAGTCACCGTGACAACCGTTTTTTTTGTTTGTGACTGTTTCATGACTTTGTCTCGAGTTTGATTGTGCTTGTTTTTTTCGAGTTATTTTTTATTTACACCTTTTTGAATGTGTTTTGCATGCGTTACTCCGGGCACAAGCAACCCCACAGAGCCGAGCATCCCATCATCATTTCCTGCGTTTGGAGAGTTTGCACGATGCTCCACGTGCAGCAAAAGAGGACCTTATGTTCATCCAGCAGTCAACTTATATGAAACCGGATGACAAAAATTAATCGCAAAATCCCACTTTATCATCTGCAACTGCAACATTTAGATTGACTGTTGTTTTGAAAAAAAATTCAATCACTTTTTAAGCACTTCTAATCTTCTTTATTCAAGCGCGCATTCATACGTGAGCTTTGGTGCTTATAGTCAAAGCGACACAGATTGGCGAAGGTTGGAACGGAACAGAACGACCTTGTGCTGCACGTATTTGTTTGGTTTCTCGGCTGAACCTTTATGAGGGTGAACAGAAAAGGGAGAAATTCGAGGAACGCGGCTTCAAGGCGAGCAGCATGCGTCCCCGAGTCACCGTGACAACCGTTTTTTTTGGGGGGGCGGGGGGGCGGCCGGCTAACGTGTAAATTTGAACTTAGGCGTGTGGGTGCGCTACAACGCCAGTGAAAGAAATGCACACACCCATTGTGGTGAGATGCTGTTCAAGGACATGTTGACGAAAAGGACCTCGTCAAACAGTGCCCATCCATTGAGAGACATTAAAAGGGAACAAAGGACATTAGTCTTGGTGTACATCACGCGTTTGGGTCAGTGAAGTGACATCCATCACGACGTGTGGTTTGATGGGGATGAGATTTGTGAAAGGGGTGGTCTTCACAGGAGCTTGACTCCCCACTTTGCCCCACCACTTTTTCGGACAAAAAGAATGGCACAATTCCATATTTCTGACTCGGCTTCTTTTTGACCTTTTAGTTTTTTTTTTTCTTTTTACAGCCAAAAAGCAGAAAGGCTGATTTTTTTTTTCTTCTGTACAATCATCTAGCATTATTTTTTTTTGGCCCTGGCTGAGTTCTGTACGCGTTGCCATCTCCAGTTTGCATGTTGTGGAATAGCAAACGTCCCGGTGACCTTTAAGGCAGGAAATAGGCAAACCAAACACATGCAGACACACAAACCTGACTTGAAGTTCATGTGTTGCATGCGCAGACCCAAAATTGGCCGCTTGAAAAAAACGTTGCCTTCTCTTTGTAGGCCGCAACTGTCAGAGCCGTTTTGTATATTGATACACACAATCTGTTTGGCGGTTTAGTCCAGCGGACACACAAATCCGTCTTTTTCTGAGATTTAATCACTTTGATAACGCCCTGCCGCTTTTGGATTCTCATTTCCCCAAACACCAATTACCAAGACAAAATGCTTCCTTTCCCAAAGACTCTGTCAATGTGAAAACTTACCTACAAGCGCACAAGGCAGAGAAACAAGCAAGTGAGTGATGGCCGGACGCTAATTAGGAGACAAAGTGCAAAGAAAAGCGGGCGCTTCGAGTTTTGACGGGGAGGAATGTCGCGTTTCCGACTTCTCTCCTCTCACCCTTTTCCTTTCCTCTGATTAATTGGCTTGGAAATGCCATCACGCATGCGTGTGGGTTACGTGTGCGCGCGCGCGCCTGTGGTGATTTGTTAGCATAAGGCTGCTCTGGGCTGCGTTGGCCTCCCCAACGTGGCGCGACCGCATCATTAGAGACGTGATGATGCGGTCGCGTGTGACGGTGCCAACTTTGCTGGTGACCTCCACGCAACATTGGAAGAGTTCTCATCTTTTTGCCTTACTAATGTATTGCAACTGTGTCTGTTTCTTCCACCCCTTACAGTAAAAAGGGAGTTTGCAAAAAAGTAAAAATATAACAGTCATCGTGCAAAACGCCGTATTTGTAATAAAGTGTTGCTTTGCTGTACCAGTGGTGGAGCTCGACTTTCATGAGACATTTATGTTTGGGGGGCGGGAGGTAGGGGCATAAGATATTCCAGGGGGAGCAGCTGCCCCTGGCTCCCCCCTCTAGCTCCGCCAGTGTACTGTAACACCCAACATCCGAAGTGTTATTTTAGCGACGAATGAGTGACACCTCATAAGTCACGCCTTCGGTCTCTGATGGACTGTTTTTTTCTCGGGTACGACGGGATCAAATTAAATCTTTTTTGTTGTGCTTTTAAATTGCAAACTCTCCTTTTCATGAAGATGCCACCTTTTTTTTTTGCATCATTGGCTCATTAAATGACCTCCACCTTAAAATCACTTAACCACAAAAAAAAAAAAAACCCACAAAAAACTTGACCCACAAATGGAGAAAATTGCTGTGATTACAAGCATGTAAATGCCAGTGTGTGTGAGTCTTTACCCAGGACTCAGCATTAACGGTGTGAACGTTACGGAAACACACGGTGCCATAATAATGCAAATAAATCTCGCCAGTAATTAGTCACTCACTAATTACATGCATTACATATGCATGTGCTTTAATTAGCATGCTTTCTTGTGTACTTATGTACACAAGTGTGTGCGCACGCTTATAGACGACACAAATGTTTGATTTTTTTTTTCTCAGCTATATTGTCTTTGCTCGCAAAAAAAAGAAAAAAAAGAAAAATGAAAAGCGACACACTCATTTTCTCTCCTCCCCAGAAGTGGCACGACGGCACGATGCCACCTCGCTTCCGCTTGTAGCCCTCAAGCAATACAGGGATTAGCAGAGAATTTGGTCTGTGAAGCTCCCGCTGTTATGGAGTCGCTCTGATCGAATGGAATCTATCTCGGTGCATTAAGACTTCCGCTCGCAGTGAAAAGGAAAAGGTATTCTCTCGCAAATGGTATTCTCTCCATTAAGAAAGGCTGTTTGCACAGTGTCACAGGAATCGATGGCTGGGAGAAAAGGTTGCCGTGACCAAAATGCTACCGAGCGGCTCGCGGAAAATGACAATGGCGCTTCAAATATCACACAACAAAGGGAGGATGAGATGAAACGGGGCAAAGAAGTGGATGTCTAGAGCCAATTTGGATGACCTGGAGAGCGTTTGACTTGTGAGCATACGTAGAAGTGTTTGGCTTTTTCCTTCTGCATTCTGAAAAATGTGACGCTCCCGACAAGTGCACTTGTGTTGAATTAGAATGGCAAAATGCGATTGAGAGTTTCATTCAGAGGTCAAACATCACGGCTGAGTATTTCGTTGAAGTGCTGTCCCAGTTTACCTTGACGACATTCAAATGATCAACACGAAAGTCTTGCATCTTGCCGAAAAATGGAACCTCTTCTTCTTCCGCACCTATGGGTTGCGTTTTTTTTCTACCCTCTGATTTGCTGCTTACGTCTTAATCCTGAGATCTGCTAGAGTCAGCCGGAATGTGTCAACACACGGGGAAGTATTCTCATGCTGCAGTACATCTCACTCCACTGAGCCGCACATCACTGAGCACTTTACGGCTTGTACATTTGCGCCCCGATGATGACATGCCGCATTTCAATAATTGATATTCCATTTGTCACACTTGTCGTCTCTTTGAATACACCCGGTGGGTATAAAAAGTCGACGCACCCCATGTTCGAATGCCAGGTTTTAACCTAAAATGTCAGGAAAAGGCGACTAAATCACCTGAACTTTATTTTTGCGTTCATCGGATGCTCTGCGAATGATGGCAGGTTTTCTGACTCCCATTTAGCACGAGTTTGAATGTGATTAGTTACTTCTGAACATAGCCACATACCAGTTCTCAGAGGCGCGTGCATACTTGCGCAGCCTCATCGATGCCCCACAGGTTACACATATGGTGGAAAAAGGTTTTTAAAGGTTTTTTTTTTTTTTTTTGTGCTCATGTTTTTCAGTCACATAATCTTGCATTTGAACGGGGGGGTTGTAGACTTTTTATACCCACTGCAACTTGAACATGCAAGAGTTTCTGTTTGTGATTGACTCATACTACAAAAAATATATATTGTATATAATAATATATATAATATAATTGAGAGGAGGAAAAAAAAGAAGCTGTCACACCTGATCTCTGTCCAAAAGACATTCATTTCTGTTTAGCCAGCCAAACAACTTTGGAAGAGTTGACTAAAATGACAGTGCAGCCTCTTCCTCTTAATGTAGCGTCGAGGTCTCACGGGATTCAACCTTGCATAACATTGCGGTCGGTTTGTCTTGGCCGCCATCCCCTCGCCGGCTTTCTTGTCCGGGTGGCAGCACTTATAGTGACATGCATTTTGCATGAGAACGTCACCGCACGCGCATCCTTACATGATCGGAACACAAACACGCCGGTCAGCACCCCGAATGGCGCATGCGAGTCACATGGCTCTTTATGAAGCCTGCGGTCATGAGTTCAGACCTCTTCCTCTTCATGTCACATGATTATTTCATACAGCGGGACTTGTGGCAGGGCAAGTTGTGCACGCCGCTATTTCCTATGCACTGCTCCCAAGTGTTCACTCACGTGATGACAGCAGAGTTACGTTTCCCGCCACGATTGTTTGCACGACAGCACGGCTTTCGTCACCAACTTGATTCGGAGGTGATTTCATGCAATTTATCTTTCTGCTGTGAGGCTGAATGAGTCCATAGGTGCGAAGGTGACAGCGGGCTCGTGGTTGTTTCAACATCATGTCCTGTGATTGACGGGCCGGTGTGGAGTCCAGCTCACCCGAGATGCTGAAAAGGTTAAGAGGGATTATTGCCGTTGCTTACTTAAGAAAGCAGATAGCCGGATAAAAATCTTCGAAGTATCCACAAGGAACAAAATCTATTTTTGCCCCATTTTATGTCGTGAAGCTAAAGGACAAGCTAAGTTTACACCTGAGGAGACAAATTAAATCCCCAAGCCTCAAAGTCGTTCTTTGTTGTGCCACTGTGTCCTGTCACTGTAAACTTGGAAAAGTATTAAAAAAAAAAAAAAAAAAAAACAAGGCAGGGAGTAAATCCTATTTCAGAGTCTGCATCCAAGTAGCAGCGTGACACAATTTCAAAAAGAAAAAGCAGATATCAGGATCAGTCAACCAGCATGGCTTTGTTGGTATTTATAAGCATGCCCCCTGAACACACGGTGGCAACTGTAATCCACTGAGCTAACTTTCCACTTGAAGTGACCTTGTTGCCTTCTTAATGTCTTATTCCGTACAAACTGAAATAATGGGCTGAATATATATAGACATATTTTTTTGCTCTCATGGATGAGTGACTCCATGAGTGACTCATATCCAGCTTTATGATCGACATTTCCGAAGTTACGATCTCAAAGACAACAATCATGAAGCTCTAAATGGTGTGAGGCGGCGGCAATGCATTCTCGCAACACGAAAAGGGTTATTAATAACACCAGCAACGAAGGTCCAACGAACAAGCAAAAGAAAAAAAAAAAAGATCTTCCATAAAATGCTCGGAGTGATTTTCCTTCTCAAGTTGGGAAACCATCTAACGTGGCTGTGACATTTCTTTTTTTTTAAGACAACCGAACTCTACGTTGGGGATATAGTCTGACACAAAATAAATAATTGGCAAGCCGACAGAACGGTGAGGAGCAGGAAGCAGTAATAGGGGGCAAATATTTGAATAGATGTATTCTCACCGGATGAAAAAGCTGACATTTCCAGTCCGTGTGTACGTGTGAGGCACCCGGTGAGAACGAGGCTGCGATGCGCACACACTCTTAGGTCAATCCGTTGCCATACTCATGGTCTTTAATTGGCACCAATTCTTTGTTGTGAAAGGGCAAAGCTATCCGCCACACAACACTCCTCCGTTAACCTTCCGGACGTCTCGAGCGGGAGAGACGAGAGGATGAGCGAGCCGCCGTTGCGCCGTATGGCCAACACACATTTTGTTCGAAGTCGACGGGTCCGTGACGTGGCATTTACAGGTGCCCGGCACGGCAGAACCGACCGTACGAAAACCGAGATTTCCCGTCTCGTCGCATCAAATCCCAGCATGCATTTTTATCCTTCCACGTCGGTGCGTCACGTTCCACCCGGCAGATCAAGCCTAGTGCAGTCATTCCTCTCACTGGATGAACCGCACAAGTGAGATAAAAGCCTGCCTTCAAATGGGTTTCGAGGGGCTACGGTTAGCATGGAGCTCGTCCGTTTGCATAAGGACACGGCGCGGCAATTAAAGTGACAGAGTGGAGGCGCTTGAAAATGAGGCGCTTTGAAGGGAAAAAAAAAAAAAACGATTTGGAGTTTTGGAGCGCAGCAGCTAATACCTGTCACTCACTGGAATGAAGATCATCTCAGTGGAGGTCGTGAGGCGCTCGCGTTAATAAAGTCCACCCTCTCCTCTGTCAACTGTATTCAAACGCCAGCATGCACTCGGAGCTCGCTGAACCGAGCGACAAGTCTTCCAACGTCTCTCAGGTCGTAGCAGATGGCCGCACGACAAAGCCTCGCGCACATCCATCCATCATTCACTGCCCAGTTCTCCTGGAAGTGTATCATTGGCGTGTGCGTGCGTCCGTGCTGAAGTGCCAGAGGGGAAATAGAACTATTTACCGCTACTCCATCGTCGGACTTAAAGCTAGTGATGTTTCTGTTTGAATCGTTTGCTGCCGTGTACTGTGACAGGAAGGGGGGGAGAGAGAGAGAGTGTCAGAGTGTCAGAGTGCTGGCTTTGACTTGCGTACCAGAAAGTTCGGAAAGGACAAGTTGCACTTGTATTCCAGATCTGACCAGTTCCAGAACATATACCAGAGCGTAATTTTTGTAAAGCAGCGACCTACGCAGAGGTGGGTTCAGTTCTTCAACTCATAATCTTCATCTCCCCGCTTGGTCCTCCCAGTGATTGCAGCGGAGTGCCCGGAGCAAGCCAGCCCAAACCATCTGTTTGTCTCGCCGTTCGTCTTCAGCCTTCTCCGGCTCTGTCTTTGGTCTTTTCCTTCCATTCCACTACTTCTCCTTCATTAACTCGGCAGTTCCGCGGCGTGGAATGATTGTTAATTGCGCTTCTGAATTGTAAGATATCATCGTGCGCTCCAGGAAGTGGCCGCAAAGATCGGCTCAAATCACATAATCGTTGCTATCAAATGGCTCTGCCGATGTGTCGCTGACGGCGGAGCGTTGCACCCGCCTGACTTGCGTGCGGGCAGCGTGGGATCGGTTCCCGCTCCGTGGCGGTGTGCATGTGGGCGCGAATGATCGTTTGTCTCTATCTGTGCTCCGCAACTGACTGGCGACCAGTCCGGGGTGTATGTAGTCTTCACTACGCCCGAACTCAGCTTGGCGAGGCTCCGACAACTCCCCGCGACATGTTATCCAGATGAAAATTGGTTTTGTAATTGATAATTTCCTTTTCCGACTGTTTGCAAAATACAGCAAGCGGACAGCTCCCGTTTTCTGTCGTTATGACCTTGAGCAACATTCACTCAGTAGCGCATCAACTTGGCTCGCTTCCGAAACGAGAACGCACCGGTTCCGGCCACTCGGCGCTGCAGCCATCCGATTGAACCAGCTCCATTCATTCGCTAATTCAAACAAATGGCTCCTGAACCTAATCAATTCTAAGAAGAGCGCCGTGCCACCAAAGCCCGGCGCCATCGCCAAGGATCAAAGCCAAGCCCGCTTGGAGCAGGAGGCAGACAAAGGTCAGATTTGACCCCGTGAGACTGCCGGGTCAGCATTAGCGTCTCGCTTCCTTTTGATGCCTTCAACTCTGCGGTGCTTCTTTTGAACCCGTCAAAGGCCCACCACACTCAGAATAGAGAAGTAAGTAATAACGTATTCATTAAAACGTAATGAACACGCTCTTACGACGGTATCACAGGCTTCTGTCAACAAACCGGCAATGATGCCGTTTCATCCGATGAATTATTCTGTTGGTAAAAATGACTTTATTAAACTGTGGGAAGTGGCAATAAGCCGAAACACTCCCGAGGCACGCATAACAATTCAAACTTTTTGAAAGTGGGCAGACAACATGGTGGTCTCGACATGTAAATGTATGGAGTTGTGAATTCATCATAGGGAACAAACAAAGACGGGAAGGGCGCTCGAGGGTGAGGAAAAACGCAGAAAGTATCCGTTTCGTTCGAGTCGAGGAATGCCAGACTCCCTCCCTCCAAAACATTGCCAAAGAGGACCGTGATGTAGTCCTGAATGATCACTTGGCTGTCTTTGTGTATTGAAGTCAAGCAAGTATGGAGACATGTCATGATCGAAAAATGGAGACGTGGGTGGGTGTCCGACACCGCGCGATGAACACAACCGTGACAACAAGCTCGTCTGGCACCCCAACCAATCATCCGGTCACATGAACACCACCGGTGGTAGGACTCGGTCGATCTCTCGCTATCCTCCGCTCTCTGTCGGCTCTTCCACTTCCTCAATTCCCCCAAGTCGGCAGAGGTCTCGCGCTTGTCTGACGGATGAACGCTGCTCACCAAGATCTCGCTTGTGAGCCCTTTGCGGTCCCCCGCTAGGATGAGAAGTGAACAATCGATTCCCAAAGGCAATTAAACAACTTCTTGAAATTTTGAGAGTGCACAGCTAACTAAGCTAAAGCACAGAGCGTTAGCCATCAAGCTTCTGTTTTATATCGGTGAAACGTGATGCGGTTCTTGATCAGAAACAGGAAGCTAATCCTTTTAAGATTGAAGAAGACCGAGGATGGGAAACAATATGTCATTTCCGATCCAGCCATCAAGGTACCTTCTGATGTTTTATAATTTTGCCTTCAGTCTTCAGTGAGGCCGCCGCGCTAACCAGTCGCCCACCGTGCTGGTTTTGCCTATTGGTTTTGCTCGAATCGGTTTCCCTCACTGAACTAACAATAAGTGGGCACGAGCGCCCCCTAATACGCCCCCCCCCCCCAATGTACTGGATGTGGATCACCTGAGCTGGTCCGCGCATCAACATATCATGCGCATGCTCGGTAAGTCTGAGCGCCTTCCAACGGCTCTCGTGTCGCTTCGAGTGTCAGGGGAGCAGTATCAGGCAGATTGGTCATAATTCCCTCGTCCGGCGAAGTCTGCGAGTGCGTGTTTGCCCGTGTGTGTGTGTTTGTGTTTGTGTGTGACTATTGGCTCCTCTCAGCAGTGGGGAGCCCTGATTTGTAGCAGTAATATCGACAGGCAAGGCTTCGGAATGAGGTCTTTCCTTCAGGGAGCCTCCCTGCCCTTTTTTTGCGCCTGCACAGAAATGCTCCCACACAGAAAAACACGTAAACTAGGTCGGAATGCCGAACACGTTTCGCGGACTCTATTCTGGACGCTTGGGATTTTCACCTATCTGGAAGGAAACACTCGGGCCCCTGGCCGGCTTCGATAGGTGTGGCGCTGTCAGGAAATGGATCATAGCAGGGAAACGAGAGTGGGAAATAGGCGATACCTTGGAGAGAAGTCCGAGGGTAGCGTTCGATCATGGCAGGAAGATTGGATGGTGTGTTGCGGACGGTCGTAAAATCATCTCGACAAACTATAACCGAGATAAGATACTGTGCAGAAAGACGCTACTTTTGACCAAATGGGTTTTAATCTCAATCGTATCCGGCACAAGATGGTTCGAGGACCTCATCTTGTTTAACGAGTCACCGTTCCCCAATTGTTTGCTTTCAATCTTCAAAATGACTTTCCTCAAAACCGCATTTGTGATACTTGAGCTAAATGTGGTAGCAAATACACGGTACACGTCGCATTTCTTTTAAAAAAGGTTCGTCAGTGCAAAGAGCAAATTACACAAATGAGTGAACATTCAAAGTTCAGTTTTCAGTTTGTGTCGGGCTAAGTTTGGGTTCTCTTGATCTCGCCGCTCAGCCGATCTTGTAAGCTTGACCGTACGCTTCGTCTGAGTCTTTTTCACTCCACAGTTTCAGTTCACTCTTGTTCGAGTCCTTTTCCTACCCGTTGTGTTTCTTTCATTGAACTCAAGTCGCTACATCTCCTGATTGTGAAGTGTGAAATGACACTCCCAAAACGCAACCCCGTGTTCTTGCACCATGAGCAGGCCAGCGCACCTTTCTCACTTCCTCGACTGCGATTCCTGACACTTGAATCTCACAAGGAGATGTTGTGAAGATGAGAAAAGATAATTGAATGACTTTTTTTTTTCCCACTCCCACTGCCTGCCTGTTTGGAGTTTTACATTTGCGTAAACCGTATTCCTCTTAATTATTATAAAATGGTAACTAGACTGCCTAAAGACACATTTTCACGTGAGGTCCAAAAGTACGTTTTCTTGTGACGGCTTTCTTTAGTTGACGGCTTTAATATGAATGTTTTATCATATGGTTTCACTGCAAACAAACGTATGCGTGCACAAGAACGCCGAAAGTATCTTATGAATAAACGACACGGGGCGACTGTCGCGGAACGGCAAGATCATTTTAACACTTTCCAGGAAACCCTGCGGCTTGTTTTCGGGACGTGTCGGAGTACGCGCACGTGAGTGTGAGTGACTGCGTACGGATTTGAATATGCATGACGTGTGCAAATGTGTGCTGATGGGTTGAGTGCATCCATCCACGCAGGATTACGGAAACAGTGGATTATTTCTTCCACGCCTTGAAGAAGCTCTTCTTTTTAAATCCTAAAATGGGCAGTCAGGGAAAGGACACCATCCCGAAGGAAGGAAAAGACTTGGAGGGGGGGATTAGCTGGTTACCGCAGCATTTATGAAGTGCGTTTTGCATTTTTCCAGAAACGACTTGAAGAAGAAAATGTGCAGATTCATCGATATTTATTTTGAAAAACTGAAAGGAGAACTATTAGGAGAAATGAGGCGGCGGCGTTTGTGTGTGCGTGCGCGTTGGCCCTCACTGGGGAACGGCTAAATCCGCATCCGTTGGACTGGCATGCGAGCTACACCTCCATCTGTTCGACGTGCGCCTCGTGTCAAAAAGAACTTTTCTTCCTCGGGGGTTCCGCACACAAGACGCAGAGAATGGGCAAGATTTGACTCCTTTTCTGAAAAGCTGCCACTCGATCGGTTGAAAGTTTCATAAACGCACCATCTTTTTCAATTGTTTCAAGACCTCAATAAATGATTTTGGGCCCAGACCTACTAAAATACATCATGACTTTGCCATAAAATTGACACATTTAATTGAATGACAAAGCGTCATGAGCTGGTGCTGAAATAATATTGCCCGTGTCATTAAGATATTCCCCGGAGAAAAACGGCGAAGGAGGCAGGGCTTTCCTTTGCTTGTCCCTGCGTGGAGTTTGGGAGCATTGCTTAACATGCGGCGCTATCCCTTGTGCTGACTACTTCGGGGTGGGGGGGGGGCACTCTTTTCCCCCATCGCATTTTAATGGGGGGAGGGCGAGCTAAAGGACCCGCACTTGGTTAAACGGCGTCGAAAAAGTGCGAGATGGGCTAATGAGAGCTGCATGGAGGTGGCATCGAGTGGCTGCGAGGGGCTAGCGCGGCGGGCAAAAAAAAAAAAAAAAGCACTTCAACTCAAACTCATTTTCAGCAAATCTGGTTGGGCCAACACACGCGTGCACACGATGGAATGTCATGCACAAAGGAGGAAAAGATACGCTTTGCTTGATTCCAAAATCTCATATCGTTCCAGCGTAGCGCCCCCTTTACCGCCACGGTCTCTGCTCAGCTGCTCTAAGTAGGCCACATCAATTTTTCATACTCTCTTTCACTTCGTGGCCGAAGCACCTGCTTGCTCGGGCCATGTGTGTCACACTCCGAACAGTGCGTGTGTGTGTGCGTGTGCGTGTGCGTGCCATCATATCTCAGCCAAAGCTACTGTACAAAGAAGCCCTCCCATATTTTCGGTCCCCTCTCTCCTCCCATTGTGGGCGTCGTCACAACACATGACCACCTATCTCACTGACTTTCTTTTGCGGATTTCTGTTGCATCATCTGGGCATTCATCACAGGGAGATGCAAGCCATGAGCTTAAATTTCTGTCATATGGAATACCGATAGAGGAAAAGACACATTCATGTAGACACCATGAAGGGTGGCTGGATCCTGGAAAGTCAAATGAAAACGGACCTGCGGATGCTTCTTTGAAGCAGTGCACAACAATAAACGTAATATGAAAGAAAACAGGACGTCAAATGGATACCTGACTGACATTAGACAATTGCTGCACAAAGATGTCCTGATATTGTGCTGCTGTCTCGAATAGTGTCTGAATCAGAGTGATTCCCTCTCATTTTAAATTATGCATGTGGCTATTTAGCATGCAGCGTGCGCCGCATAATCAAGTGCGGTAATCAAACATAAACCGGAAAAAAAACAAACAAGTGAATGGATCCCTTTTACCCAGTGGTAAGAAAAGTAGTGAAGGTTAATGATTTATTTATTTAGTTAGTTAGTTAGTTTTACGGAATGACTCACTACAGCGCCGAAATCTCGAAAGATGACGTCTTGAGAAATTGGTACCCGGCTAAACGCTATGAAGTGCGATGCTAATCAAAGGCGGATTAATTGAAAGAAAGCAAAATGTTTCGGCAGTCTATTTAGCGCTTGGTGTCACAGTTCACAGCGCTGTTGTTTTTTTTTTTTTTGTTTTTTTTTAACTCAAACTGAAATGTGGGCCAAGTGTGACAGGCTTTCACTGTGGAAATGCTCCATAATTCACCTCAAAAGGGCACGTCTCAAAGGTTTGCCAGTCTGAGCCAACCAAATGTAGACAGTGGAACCTCTAAAATCGAATGCCCCTGATGTGGTTCACAGAAAAAATGTACGTTGATCCTTTTTTCCCCATTACAACCAAAAAGATGAACGCCTCACTCATAATGTTTGAGACCTCAACATACCGCACAAGGAACTCGGCTAGACACACACGTATTTCGCTTTTCTCCTGGACTGTTTGCAACACGAATACCGCAAGGAACAGCTTCCAGAAAGGCAGAAGAGTTGTTTTACAGGCAGTGTTTTCGAAGCTAGATCATCATTTCATCTGTCATCTAGTTATGGCGAGCTTAGTATTACCATTTGTTCACTTGACATTTACATTTGTACGGCTGGGAAAATGTTACCAAACATATGAGCAATATGCAGCGAATTGACAATGTCACGGCGGTGGACCAGCATGCAGGCTCCCTAATTATCATTATCAGCCGCCCACTGATCATCATATCCATGATTGTAATCATGATGGGGAAGCCACTTTACAGATGAATTTGGGAAGCTCACACATATGGCCAGGAGAACTGGAAATAAAGGACACATACACGCTCATATCAGTCAAAAGTACCGCATCGCCCTATCAACGGCGCCCTTGTTGGCTCAGCGCCCCCGCCCCCAACTCTTTCCCATCCTTTATTATGGCGCACCTGCAGATTGGGATGTGGTGGCGCGCTGTTGGCAGCGAAGCCTCTGCAAACGGATAAGAGTTGGTGTTATATTCGGGCTTGTCCATTGCGAATAAGTCATGCTGCCATCGTAGCAGCCATGGCTAACGTCGACTTGTTTACAGGGGCTAATGCTAGCGTAGTAATGTGAGCACCGCTATTTTGTTAGAGTCCGACACGACTTCCCTGTAACTACTACTACGCACTTTCATAATCATAAAGCCACTTGAGCATGCAAAACTTGGCTGAGATCATGAACATCCCAGGTTGCAGTCTCCCATAGGTAGCTCCTCTTTGAACCTTTTGACACCACACGTAAGTGGTCGAGACCTATTCGGAATTAAAAAAAAGTGAACTCCCCTCCAAAAGCGGAACCCTTGAAAAAGGTTTCTGTGGTGAAATAAAAATGTGAGCTGCGGTGTCTTTGGAGATGTAATCTATCTGTCAACCAGGCTGTGGGCTGAAAACAGGACCTGGTACACAGAGACAGACGGCGAAGTGGAGGAAGTGATAACACTTGGCAGCGGCGGTGCAAACAGAGCGGGATGAGGAGGGCGCGATGGAATTAGGAAAAGAGGCAAAGGAAAGAAACGATTGGGTGATTAGACAGATGGCGGGTGTAAACACAAGGGCAGTGAAAGATAAAAGACGAGGGCGAGGCCACGACGCTGTGCGGAGTTAGCAATGGGAAAGTAGTTGGCTACGTTGAGATACTGTGGGGGGGGACAAAATAAGCAGGCATGACAAGAGAGCCGGGGGGGGGGCAACAAGGAGGGAGCGAATGGAAGAATGTGAAGGATGAGATGAATGAGAATTATAAAGACATTGGCGTGAGAGGCGAAGAGCAGTCGAGGACATTAAGAGGACTAACGAGTATGGAAGGAGAAGATAGAAATGTGAAAAGGCAGCAGGAATCAATTCCCCGTGGGGGCTGCAGGATCTGGGCAGTGGAGTGCAAATGCTACATTATAAACACTCAGTCGCGCTCCGAGTGCAACACAAGTCATGAACGTGCCCTCGATGCGCAATGAAAAATAATCCCCGTCGCTGCTTCCTGTCCTAACGTTTTCCGCCTGGATGCAAGTGCGGTTGAGTCACCGCATGACACGGCGAGGAAGAGAATGGGGGGGTTTCGTCGGGGTGGACGATTTCACACCACCATTCATTCTTTCACCGTTTTAGCATCGTCATTGCGCTCGCTTTGGCGGAAAAAATCAAATGAGCAGGACTTTGAACTGAAAGAATTCAAGGTATTCCTGAATCTTCCATAGCTTCTCTCCTTTGGGGTAATGCAATGAAAACACTTTTTTTAAGCCTCAGACAGGGAAAAGCGTGGTTGAAAGCCACTCAAATGTCAAGTGGAGAAAATTGAGCAAGAACTTCTCTGACCTTGAGCAAACAATAGTAGTGATGTTTGTTTTGGGGTCGGGGGGGTGTTATGTTTTTTATTTATTCTCGAATGCATATATAGTGGACCTACGCTATATAAATTGGTGTGTCGGTACAATCACAATATACGCCTTTGCAAATGCGACGTGCGGTCAGCTAGCTAGCTATGCCTACACCCACCAATTGCATACTTCTTTTCGATACACCGCTGGCGTGGCTGCTTTGGAGTGCCCTGAGGTTAGCCACGAGTGCACGCACATCACGCAGAGACTGCTGGATGAAAGGGAAGGGTGGACATCTTTTTTTAAAGTTTCACGACAGCCAGCGAGTGGGCTTTGCTCTGACTTGGGCACTTTAGAGTGCCTCATTGTTACGACGTGAAAATTCCAGCCACCGGACATTTGTGTGCTTACATTTCAGCTCAAACATGCCCACCAAAGCAGCTTCCGTTTTTCCAGGTGAAAATTCACTTTTTAAGTGGCACATCTTTGAACACAGGTTCATGTATTCGCCTGTCGTGGTTATGATGTATGTTCCTTCTTGCCATTATTTATCACCATGCAAGCCCCGTCGACCGCCTGCATCAAAGGCACTCTAATTGCATTGGTGACGAGTCCCATAAAGGGTTGCTATGGTGACAAGTGGAACCTTCCCCGCTGATTTGCCTGACTAAAGCTCCATCGCTTGCCATTTCCCTCCGTTTCCCCTCGCATATGTCACGGCGCTTCCTCCCTATCTTTTCCCACTCCTCGCTAATTAATTACAAGCCACTGA
Source organism: Hippocampus comes (assembly GCF_001891065.2). NCBI lineage: Eukaryota > Metazoa > Chordata > Actinopteri > Syngnathiformes > Syngnathidae > Hippocampus > Hippocampus comes. The sequence continues at coordinate 649,960 of NW_017805478.1, read as the reverse complement.
TGAAAACCGGCAAAGGGAAAACAACAAATGAGTGATCTGATGGAGGAAGAATACCTTGCCAATAAACACTTGACATGCGAGGGCGCATGCACATGCGTACGCCACTCACATTAGCAGCCCCCGCCCCCCACCTCCAAACATGCTTTGAAAGTGGCCCTGCCGGATTGGCAAAAAGTGCGGCGAGCGGTGCCCGAACGGAAGACAAAGCACATGTGTTCCGGCATCAAAGCTGTGAAGCAGCAGCTGTCCCAACGATGGCAAAGCTCGCAAAACACATACGTTTGTCGTCTTTAGCGAACTGGGGTGAAGCGACAAGAGAAGGAGGCGCTGGAAGCTCTTCAAAGACCAACTGAAGAGGCAGCTTTCACCGACTGGCTTTCATCGCTTTTCGTAGCACCGGGAAGTGAAAAGAAGGCTGGCGCTGAAGCTAGCTGCTCGGAGAACAGCTGCTTGAACAGAGGAAGAGTGACGCAGATCAGGGCTGCCTTATTTCCGGAGGACGCTAGCAGGACGTACGTCACATAAAATGTGTCCTTTGATGTTTCCGGAGGTTTTTTTTTTTTTGTTTTATTTTTTTTTTGGTTTATTTATTTATTTATTTTGTCTGAATGTCGATCTGAAGTAAACCGCGGCTGAGATATTGATCGATTGAGCTTTCGGGGACTTCCAAGGCGGAAAAACTGGGACAGCAGCGACAAGGAACATGATCGTTCACGACGACGGCAACAGACTCGGACAAGCAAGACGTTCCGAACGCGCCTTGTTAAACGGGAACATTTGATGTTGTCGGCTAGAAGAATGATGAAACGATTCCCTGGTCAGATTCGAGATCGGAGTGGCCCAAACGTCCTTCGGAGCTGTCGAGGTCAATCTGATCGGTCAGGGTGAATTACTTCACAACGAGGCTATGGGAACACAGTTTTGATACCCTAACCACTGATTTTTTTTTTTTTTCCATCTCAGTGGGAGCAAGTTGCAAGTTAAATAAAAGTTGGAAACAATTTCTGTTTTCGTCAAGACTTTGTTTCACTGTAGTTGTCGTCCTCTGGGGAGCTCCATAACTATTTCCAAGCAGTCTTCATCAAACTTTTGAGGTTCAAGGTATTACCTGATGGGTTTGTTTGTTTATGAGTGTGAAATATTCCGTCTGCCTTTGATTATATCGCAGCATTTTGTGATGGTGGCTTTGCAGAATTCCAAGGACGTACTCATTAAATTTGAGGACGGCAGAGACTTAGACAAATTGTTCCCTTGCATCGGGAATAACTTTATCTGCTTTTGGCTAGTGGTCCACAAAATCATTTTGAAGGTGACAAATGTTTCAGCCTTGGTGAAATGCTCTTGTGAAAAGCATTGTTTGCAATATTTAACAGAAAGTGGCTGAGAGAGCTCAAAACAGTTTGCTGTTCCTTCCCAGTGTTTGATGTTTGGGTTGCGGAGTGTGGAAACGGCACTTTTGGACCTTTGGTCAATCTCAGGAAATATTTTGAGACGGTTGACTTTGCCGCTGAAGCCAGGGCATCTGTCAACACCTCGAGCAAAAACTGCCCATTTTGAAAAGAAATACAGTTGAGTGCCGTCATACTGAAGTGACTTCAGTTCATGTGATGACCACACTCGTTGCGAGGGGGGAAAGGAGTTTAAAGATGGACGAAAAAACATTTTTTTTTTTTTTAAATCCCTCCTCTTTGGCAGCGGCAGTCAGAAGAGGAGAAAAGCCACGTTTTGGGTGTTGCATTCAGTCATCCAAATGGCTGTGGATTAAGTGCTTGTTATCTTTGCCACCTGCTGTTTAAACTGTAAGCAAGCCCAACTGTGTGTGAGAGCGCGTGTGCATGCGTGCTCGCGTGTGTGTCGATGCCATTGATCTGCAACAATGTTCAGCTGGGGGCTGATACGAAGCCAACACGGGGGGGGGGGGTGAGTCAGCACCACAATTAAGCCGGTTTATTAAATCCAGATGACACTCTACGGACACTCCATTAGGGACACTTGCACGCACAAAAAAAAAAAAAATGACGTCTGTCAAGGTAACCCGAGTCATTTCCTCTACGCGTCAAGAAAAAAAGAAAAAGATAGGCTACAAACTACAATTTCCTTCTGCCTGATTTCTCTCCTCTCTTTCTGCATCTCGGCATTTGTCTGTCTCCGCATGCCTCTCGTTGATCCACAGCATCATTTGATATTACCTCCCAATCACAATCATCCATGCACAAACTTCCCGCTTTCCCTCGTCTTCCTCTGACCATGTTTAATTCAAGCCGCTTTTCTCGCATGCTAAGAGAGCGAATAACATGGGCGAGCGAGCAATTGTTGTGATGCAGCAGAAGGGAATTTTTTTTTTTGTTCGAGTCCGGAAAATCTTTGCGCCTGACTCCGGAGAATTTAAATTGCAACATTCAGCCGCGATAGGGTTTCGTTCCATGTGATTTTGGGCTGCAGCTGCTGCTTTAAGGAGGCGCTCGCACTCATCTCGAGTGTCAGCATCCATAATCCGCATTGCTTGTCACTTGACAACGATCCCCGTGACAGAAGAAGACCCATCATGTCTCACCGCAGCCCGGCACATGTCAACGTCCATGAATGTAAATTGATTGGTGAACTGGCAACGCATTGTCCGCACAGACATCTGAGGACACATCCACGTGCAATACACACTGCAACGCAGACAAAGTCATTTTGATTGCGGTTGCAGCAAAATATGGGTTAAGACCAAAGGCCAGATTTCAATCGTGAGATCGATCAATCAAGTCGTAAATCCAAGAAAGTCAATGGAGGTTGTTCTATAGGTCCTGTTGAAAATGTTGAAGGATTCGGTTCACTGAACCGCCGAGACTGTCCCAAAAAACGTCGCTGGCTCTCGACTATTTCACCTGCTCTCTCACGATGAGCTTTGGCTGGCTAGCAAGTGAGGCTACAAATGTCGGGGAGTCACTCCTAAGTTGGACAACATCTCCTCCATGACAGCGAATAAGCAGAACTTCTGACAAACTGATCCTCGAGGTTTGTAAACGGTTCCTCAAATTAAGTCATTGATTGGCAAAACTTCTCCGCAAAGAAAAACGCATCCAACGTAGCTGCAGTCTCACTTCTTTTCAGCGACACGACATCATGTTCTTTCATTGCAAACGTTGATTTTCAAAATGTCTCAGGAAGGCAATGAGCCATCGCTTGTTCAGTGACACTGACATTTAACAAGACTAAAAGATTACCCCGAAATGACCTCCTGGTATTTCCGCATCAGACACTTATTAAGGCCACTTTCATTAATTAGAGCCGAGTCCATTGTGAGTGGCCAATGAGTCATCTTATTTACCACATTTTACAAATACCGAGGCCAGCGTGGGCTACAAATCCCCACACCTCAATCAGGAGTTTATTTTCTCATCACCTTAGCCTCATTTAAATGAAGGACACTATTGAATTCTGGAGAGGGGTGTTCTTGTGCGGCGCGAGCCGCATGAATGTTAAACCGTGGCGAGGGCTCGCTACCGCAGCTTGAAGGCGTCACTTTAGAAAGCAGAGGGAGAGGTTGCCCGATCTGTGTCTGTGTACCGCAGCTTGAAGGCGTCACTTTAGAAAGCAGAGAGAGAGGTTGCCCGATCTGTTGCATTTTCTACCACGCCAAACTTCAAAAGAAGCGTCTCCGCTCTAATCTTTCCCTGCACTGCGGACCCAAGCAAAGACGTGAGTCGCGGGGACCCAGGCCACTCCCACCTCTTTAACACTGGTGCACACACACATGCGCACAGCTGTTTACCAAATAAACACACCCCTCTGACCATGCACTCTGGCTGACCTTCGCTGAATATAGAATGAGTACAAAAAAGGAGAGCTAAGTAGAAGGTCAAGGTGGAGACAAAGGCAGCACGGCCCACCGTGAATGCGTTGGGCGGGCAAGCGGACATGCGACACACATACGGCAGTTACGCATGGAATACTAAAGTCGTTTCCTTGTTTGTTGCTTGCCCGGAGTATTTTCATCCAGTCCAGTGAGTCCCAACCGGGGAGCAGTGGGGCAATGACGTCATCAAATATAATCACTGTCTTATAAAACCAAAGTACGAAGACCAATTCGTTGTTGAGCGGCAAATTGTTCTTGTTTTGTTTGTTCGTTGCAACCTACTGTTGTTAGCTAAACACGTACGTTTATACAAGCCAACACTTTCCAATGCCACACAGCAGTTTTGGTGTGGCTGAAGGATTTATCAAAAAATATATATATATATTAGTAATCAGTCATTTTTGGCGTTATGTACGGTCTCCTTTATTTTGTCAATGGATTATAATTTGGTGCCGATCTAAATAAGAGGCTAATAGCTACTTGCTTGGTTAAATATTGGTTCATACTGGAGCAGTGGGGCAATGACGTCATCAAATATAATCACTGTCTTATAAAACCAAAGTACGAAGACCAATTCGTTGTTGAGCGGCAAATTGTTCTTGTTTTGTTTGTTCGTTGCAACCTACTGTTGTTAGCTAAACACGTACGTTTATACAAGCCAACACTTTCCAATGCCACACAGCAGTTTTGGTGTGGCTGAAGGATTTATCAAAAAATATATATATATTAGTAATCAGTCATTTTTGGCGTTATGTACGGTCTCCTTTATTTTGTCAATGGATTATAATTTGGTGGCGATCTAAATAAGAGGCTCATAGCTACTTGCTTGGCTAAATATTGGTTCATACGGGTTGGTTTGATTTTTGTTTTTCTTTTTGGTTTGTAATTCAGTGAAATTGGTGCTGCTCATTTCGAGGAGGAGTGCCGCCCGTGTGGAAGCACACATTTGAGCAGGGCGGGCTATTCAGTGCCTCTTCCTATTGAAGCAGCAGATTTCCACACTGTGGTTTTTGGCTCTTTGTGGGTTGTGACGGTGAAATTGTGACCAAGATTTGATTCCAAATTCATGTCGGTCTTTTGTTACGTCCCCGCCATTTGAGACCGCAGGTATTTGTGAATCATGATGCATTTGTTTTTTGGAGTCAAATGAAACATGCCCCGTGAGCGTGACACATTTGTAGCCCCCCTGTCCCTTTCGCTCCACTATCATTGCACTCCACCTTGCTCACTTCAATCCTCTCGTCCTTCAAGTCACCTCACCCTCACCCCATCTTTCTCCCTACACGCTCACTTTGTTTTCTTCACCTCCATCCCAACTGCTCCTCTGGTGACCTCCTCCCTCATCTCTCCAGCTCTCCATCATCGCTGACTCTTGAACTCCCCGCACCAACAATCCCCGGCTCACTCAGCCGTTTCCCTATTGGCTTTATCTCGAACCTCACCTTGTCCGTTTCACCCAACTCTCTTCACTTCTGAACACATCAGCTGCTGCCTCTGGCCCCCTTCCAGATGCACCACATGAAAACTCAACTCGCAGATCTTGGGACGATACACCGAAGCAAGCAAGTAAGAAGGAATATGGAGGTGTTTCTCAGTATCTTGAGTGCAACCAAACAAATTGCCACGTTTCAAAAGTTCCAACTTAATAGCTTGCATATTAGAAGTAAAAAAAAGCAAACCGCCCTTCCGTCTTTTTGGGTATCAATATTGCAAGCTTTCCGAGCTTCTGCATTCGCGCGACGCCAAGCAACAATGGCTCCGGGACCCTCCTGCATTATTCAGAGGGCCCAACAAGCACTCGGGCTAAGCCATTATTTATTTAAATCTCAGTGCAAGCGTGTCCCACTGAAAGCGTGCCCTCGCTCTGCCACCTTCTCCGTTGACGAGAGCTCGGTGGGGCTGTGTGGCACCTTCATGCCTTCATGGGTGACGCTGAGGGATAAAGCAGATGAGAGGGTGAACGGAGGATGGAGGCAAGAGAGTAAAATGGGGAGGAGGGAGGATAAAACACAAGAAGAGAATAGCGGGCCACGCTGGCAGATACTGACGGGCTGCCATACTTGTGATGAAGCCTAGCATTTCGAATCATCCCCCCCCATCCTCCATCCATCCATCAAATGACAGCTTTTCATCATGACTCATCGACAACCATTGCTCATCCACTCCATTAGGTCGTCATCTCATACCCCCCTAGCCCCCCCCCCACCCCCACCTTCATAATGGCCCACCAGCGCCTTGATATAGTATCGCATGGTAGAAGTCTTATATATCCGGTAACAAAATATCCGACTAATTCAATCTCAGTTCTTTCAGTGCCTTTTACTTAACCACGAATGACTTGAGAGTGTTTTATATCCAATAAATCATCATAGTTTTTGAAATGAATGACACTCTTGAGTGCGGGAGCTACCATTTCCATCCTTCTCATATGACATTGCATCTTTGGGGATGGGAATCAAGGACTGAGGTATTGTATTCTTGGAAAATATTCGCTGTGGTAAGTTTATTACAATTGGACTTATCTACGGCGACGCGTCAACTTGTTTGCGTAATCCCAATTGAGAGAGAGCAGTGAGAGGTGTGTGCAGCTCCCAATAGGTCAGCACTACCAATAACGGTCAAGAGAAAGCGAGCTCAATGCCGGCTTTTCTCGTCGCCTTGTAAACATGGGCATACCGTTCTCAGTTCTGTTTTTATGATGTTTTAATTTTTTTTAGTTTTCAAATATTCTATTTGGGTTTCGTGTTTTATTTCTATACATACACATTGAGTTCATATTTTTTGAAGAACGTGGGGATCCTACAGCTCAAAAACGTAACGGTACCATATTTGGATTCTGCACCCATAAATTAGTTAAAAACAGCCGTCGGACCTAAGGCAACAAAAATGGTGTGCCCTCGTGGTATCAGACGCTCGCTATCTCTTGCCCTCAAATCAGCCTGCAATCAATGTGACAGGAAATAAATGCACACGAATATTTTTTTTTTCTTATTTGAATTTGTATTCGAAAAAAAAGCCCTCCTCATCCATACACTCATCCTAATGCAGTGGTGCACATGGTGAGTCTTATTTCCATGCATACGCAATCATTGCAGTCAGACAAAAAAAAAAAAAAAAAAAAAAAAACCGGGACTTTTCCCAACTGGGGGCACCCCG
>NW_017805478.1:625726-642647 GCF_001891065.2 Hippocampus comes | reverse complement strand
AAAAAAAAAAAAAAAAAAAAAAAAAAAAGCCGTGGACTTTGCACATCTGGGTGCACACTGCTTAAGCTCATGGAAATAACCGTCATGGGAAAGAAAGTATGCGAAGGGCTCAATTATTAGCCGTGAAAATAACTTGGATTTGCAAAGCATTATTAATGCACACGCATCTCCCGGGGATGCTCCAGCATGTAACATGAAGAACCGTGTCGGCTTTCTTCACAAACGCACACAACTGCAGCATATTTTTCTCGACCGTATGGATTTTTGAGCGGCCGCCTTGCTCCCCCGGTGTAATGAATGCAATGTTTTCCTGCAGCCACACCGCACCGGACACGCAGTACATTTGCAGTTTCCAGCCCGTTTAATGGCCGCTCGCGCATCCCGCCCGTCGGGGGGAAGGAAGCGACCAGGGTCAGCTGATAACACTAGCCCGTTCTCGGCGCCGACGCCAACATAAAATAAACAGTCACGAGAGGAGCCGAGCCAACAAACAGCCGCGGCGTTGGAAAAGCGCGCATGCATGCAGAAAGGCCACCTCATCTGATGGCCAATTGACTTCGAGGCTCAGGGCTGGCAAGGATGGAAAGGGGAACAATTTCATGCCCAAGTGCATCAGAGAGGAGTACGCTGGGAACACAGGCAAACTTTTTTTTTTTTTTTTTTACACAACCCAGATAGGTTGCAGCAATTACCCTCGCCTCTTTAACCTTACCGCACGCTTGAAAGCTCTGTTTCAGGTCCCCTTCACAAAAGCATTGACACGCGCTTTGTATTGGGGCGAGCGGGAGCAAACGCTTTTCCCTCAATCGGAACATTTTGAGCGTGACGACATATCGCCAACGAGCTTAACGCCGAGTGACTCGTTTTTGTATCGTGAGAAAGGTTCAAGTGTAAACGCGGACTGTATGGATATGAACAAGCATGGCCAATGAAAACGTGATGTATTTGCGAATGCTCAACGGAACTTCCGCTTGAATGATATCATGCGAAACCAGGCTTCATCATAACGGGGCCGAACAATATGGGCCGAGTTGCACGAATGAAGGGTTGATGGGGAAACAAGTCAATGTGGCAAAAGGATATGTGGAGTGTCGTGCGGACGCCTTAAAAGATGCCCGCTTCTTTTTCAATGTTCCGCACTCACTCAACGTGAAAAGGTTCTCTCGCACAGCAGCTGTTCCACATTTGTCCTGCACTATTTCCTTTTCGCTCTGGCAACCGAAGAAAAATATCTCAGCCTCTACTATCTTGTCCGTGTATATAATTTGAAACAAAAAAAAAAAACAAAACGTGACAACATATCATTGTTTGTGTGGGATTAGTTTAAGAAGACTGTGTTTGTCTATTGTCGTGATTCACCGTTGTGTTATCAACCGTATTGCGGGAATTTATTAATTTCTTTACATCAGCTGTGTGCTAACCGTTTTCCTCATCTTTTCACACGCAACTGATGATTTCGCGTTTCATTACGGCGGGATTTAGTGGAGTGCCAGTGATGCAACGACTGGAACTCTTTGATTTGAGAGTCTTTGAAATGATGTGAAAACCTGTGAAAACCATCATCTCAAAACATGAAAGGTGGCGGCTTATAGAATAGCGCCATGGCGCTTTCAGGTGTTGCTGTACGGTATTTTTCTGGGAAGAAAAAAAAATACATAAAAGAAATGTAATCTCTCAAAATTGAGAGTGTGAACGATAGCAGTTGTTTGCTGTCGATTCAAGGTGCTAAAAGCGATGGCGAATGAAGTGAATAATATTCGTGATTTGTTGAGCTCATCAATAACGATTTTGGTGTTCAAGCTGCAACACCGTCGTTAATTTATTGATTTTCTTCCTTAAAATCCAAAAAAAAATGGAGCGTTAAAAAACACGTAATATCGGAGTACAAAAAGCAGCAGCCTGAGGCAGGATGAAAATGCCGTCTTCTAACTTAAACTTGAACACGCGTAATCACAAAACAAACCTCTTGAATGTCAGAACGTCACGCGTGGGGATCGCTGACGCCACAATGGCGTTCCATTTGGTGAGCTTATTCGAAGAAAAAAAAAACATCACCGTCTTTTTTGTCTTTGTGAAAAGAACTAACGGGATTTATGTGATGCGTCTTTTAATTCAACGTATTGTAATAACTTTAATCCCTGAAGGGGAAATTCAATTTGCAATTTGCTTGATATATTTTAGTTGCGCAGCAAACAGAATCCGGTGTGCAGGCTGAGGTGATGGAGTGATGGGTCGGTGATGTTACTGGTCTCAGGCGGGGGCAGAAGGGGAGGGGGGGGGGCAATGCCTTGCCGAAGGGCACCTCGACAATTTCTTTTTTTGCCCGCTGCCCTGTTCCAAAGCGCTCAACATCTTTCCAGATGAGCCAAGCCGCCACCCCAAAAATAAAAGAAAATGCACCCCACGCTTTTTTCTCTTTGAGAACGAGGGAAAATCCGTTTCAAGGGTGAAAAGTCACCCGTTCAGTTTCCCACTCATGTTGGTCCCCGCTCGTTCATTTACATGTTCTGGTGGATGAAGATCAAACTGTTGGATGAAACGCCAAGATGTTTGGAACGGTTCCAGGATCTCAACAAAAGCAATCGGCACGGATTGAGTTTGCGGTTTTTATTCATGAGCAGGCTAAACCAGTTCTGTTTTCCAGCGAGTGCCTTTTAGCGTTAATTAGGCAATTACATGCTATTGCTTTATCCTAATGTGCTATTGAGAGAGTGTTGGCGAAACTCTGGCGGAATGTCACACAAGAAGGCAATGATTCCTTGTTGATACGCTTTTGTGTAAAAGCATTCAGACCGCCAACCAAAAAGGCTTTTTGTTTTTTTTTAATCCTGGAGAATGAATGCTCGATCGGTCCGCTGTCGGCGCTGTTTTGAAACGATACATTTTCGATATCACGGAGAAATCAAGCCAACAGGCTCACCCAAAGCCTGGCCCACAAAATCAATGAGAAAAGCATTTTTCACTCTCTCCCGCCCGTTGCATTCAAGACTTTTCCAGCCATTGCCTGCAAACAGGTCAGCACAGGTCGCTTGCGTTTGTGGTTTTCCACTGACCCTACGTTGACGTTTGTATTCCGCGTCATCGGCACACCTACTGGTGTCCGCATAGTTGCCACAGCAACCAGGTCGGATGGGTAAGTGGCGATCACCGACGTGCGCACCCAACAAATCCAATTTAATGCCAGCAGAGTGTCGAGATCCGATTTGAGTCACCAATCAAATTGGCTCGTGCAATGTGAACAAGGTTTCAGAGCAAATCATCCATAATGCTGTCTACTGGCAGCGTTTGGAGCAACGTAACAGATTTCGCGGCACACAAACATCTGAGAGCGTTGTGGTCTTACTCAAGGCACACGTTGTAGAAGATCATCCGGATCACGTCCCCTCTTTCGAAACATTCGACAACGCCGCGCCACATAGGTGACGTCACATATCCGGAATCCATCCACCCTGACAATAGGTTGTCATCTGCATGACTCACTCCCAATGAGCTTGCTCTTTTGTCACACTGTACTCACATCTGACGGATTCCAAGGAAGAAAATCGCACATGATTGAGGTGGTCTCCAATGGAAACCATCTCTCGAGGCAAACTGGGCATGCGAGGAAGAAAAACAGGAGTGGGGGCTAGGGGGGACTAACAAAACAGTCACAAAATCATCAACTACAAAGGTTGGAGGCAATTTTTTTTTTTTGGAATGAATGTGGATTCTAGGTACCCTAATCTTTCGGGCTTGGGGGCCAAAGATGCACACCTTTTTGTCACGCGCTCAACATCAAAGTCCGAAATGACTCCACCCGCAGAAACACATGAACGTTTCCTAACGCGGCCTCGCCAATTGCAGGAGCGCCGTGTGACGAGCATTTCTGTTGTCATCGAGCTTGTTGATCACACCAAAACAGCAACGGATACAAATGTCAAGACTAAAAGGCTCATTTTGGATAGTTTAGCGATTTGCTCGCTCCAATGGGGATTGCAACCATTGACTGAATTCCTCAGTTCATATCTCTGTGACATGAATTAGATTTGTCGTTCGTTTGGCTAAAAAAAAAAAAAAAAAAAAAAAAAAAAACATTCCTATGAGTCAGTCATGTTTCCCCATTTGAAGTCATGCACATTTTTTTTCACGCTGTCCTGAAAGGATTCTTCTGGCATGCTCGGTAGCTCTGTTGTGACGGATGAGCACCTTTTGTGCTTGGTAAAAAGGCGAGGGGAAAAAAAAAAAAATCACATGGAACCAGGTCAAGGGGGTAGAAAGCTCCAGCAGGGCCATGTTCTTCTGGACCAGGAAGTGTCAGATGCTCAGGGCTTTCATGGTGAAGCAAGCACCAGTTGTGCTGACACGTCTCTCGCCTCTTCTCGCGCACTGAACGAAGCAAACGCAACACAGCAGGACCTTTTTGCAGATGCGCCGCTTGATCGATAAAGGAGGAACGTTTTTGGGTTTTTTTTCCCCCGTGACGGATGAGCACCTTTTGTGCTTGGTAAAAAGGAGAGGGAAAAAAAAAATCACATGGAACCAGGTCATGGGGCTGGAGAGCTCCAGCAGTGCCATGTTCTTCTCGACCAGGAAGTGTCAGATGCTCAGGGCTTTCATGGTGAAGCAAGCACCAGTTGTGCTGACACAACTCTCGCCTCTTCTCGCGCACTGAACAAAGTTCAACGTTTTTGTTTTTTTTCCCCCAAAAAATATTCCTCGTGACACCAGTCCTGGAACGCTTCCGAAGCATCTCGCATGACAAAAGCGTCCCTTTTGCTTTGAGGCCTTGGACACATCTGACGGTCCCGCCAACTAAAAAGTGGGAATGAGTGGATAAGCTCACTGAGACAAATCATATGAGACCAGCTGCAGGCAAATTGCTCACTATTGCCCAAACCTGCGCTAAAGGTTGCACTGGGACAGCTTCTTCATAAGTGTACACATTTAGCCGCACGCACAAGCCGGCAGATGAATACGTGCACACGGCATCCGCTATTAGCAGCACCCCTGGAGGATAAGCGAGGCCCAAGTGTTCACGTGATTGATTTTGAACCCTTCCCATCGTGCAGCGCAGTGCAAATAATTGCAATAGCTCCGCCTGCTGCCTCCTGTGTTTCCTCCGACTTTAAACACAGCAGCCCAAGCCGCATAGAAGCAAGCGCGCCCTTTCACGGTCAGCGAACAGTCACGCACGGATGGAATGTGTGTGTTGTAAGGTCGGCTCCAACTACTACAGTTTTTTTTTTTCAAGTTGACACAGCTGCAAGACACGAAGACATGCAACGGCAATCAACACACCACCACCACCACTCAGTTGGGATGCACCAAACAGCCCATCTGCACCAAATCTCATCTGACCACCTACGGCACTGTTCAAAAAAGAGTCGGGCTGCTTGACCGGCATTGCAAATGAGCAACTTTCACCTCAGCTTCCTCTTACCTCGGTTGTAATGCTCAATGGGGTGTCACAAACGTCCGCCTCTTCATGCAGCTCCCCCGACCGCTGCGCAGGCAAGGATTGAGACACAGCAGTGAAAGGCAGCGGCGCTACATCCTCGCGCTCTTCTTCTTCTCTCTCTCTTTCTCTCTCTCCCTCTCTCTCTCTCTCTCAAACACAGCCCTCCTCCCTCGCTCTTCCCCTCCATATGTGGTTCACATGCCGAGCTCCCCAAAGACATGTACTATGCAACCGATTGGAAGGCCTACTCCATACACCAGCTTGAACATTAGATTTTTTTTATTTGGATTTTTTTTTTCTCGTTACAAATATAATAACTGCATTCCAAATGCAAGTGTATCCTCAGGGTGAACTTTCACAGGATATATACTGAGATGACATGGCCCGAGAACGAAAAGAACATTTCATTGGAGAGAGCAGCAGGAAAAAAAAAACTCTCAAAGCCTTTTTCAGTATGCACTGCTCGTTGTAAGCAAGCTTGAAGTGTCATAAAATATGTACATTTGCACATGGTGATTGTTTTTTTTTTTTTTTACTTTTAAAGCTCCAGGCAAAGGGCTGGTGCCAGAGCACCACTTGGTGTCTATGTTTACCCGTGCCTGATTCAACCCCGCGTGCACATTAACACAAACTCTGCATCGCGGAGCCTGAAGCAAAAGTTTGGAAAGTCATCGAACGTAAAAATCATCGAACGTGTCATTCACATTCAGACTTACAAGGTGTGTCGGAAAAGGACCGGGAGGGGTATGGCCAAAGATATGTTTCGAAGCCAAACTGCGAGTTTTCCGCCTCGATGCCTTGCTCAAAGGCATCACGGCAACGTTGAAACCAACCCCTATTCTCGAGCGACTCCAAATTTTGTCTGAATCTGTTCCCACGCAATGACATCTGTGGCTGTTTACTGTAACTTTTAATAATTGAAGTTGACAGGAAAGATTGTGACTCTGTTCGGTACATTAATAGCCAAAACGCTGGTGTCACGCCGGATCTTTCTTCCGGCATTCAAAGTCACCGACACCGAGCACTTGACTTAGACACGACTCTAAATGGGTCACCGAGATGGAGTGAGTGAGAGAGCGCCTGTTCTAACAATAGGCCAATACGGCCATTTGATGACTGCCGAAATGTTTTCCAGTGTGCTATACGTGCTAATCGCCTCATGGCATCACTGAAGAAGTCATTTCAACTTAACTGTTACCTAGAAAAAAAGAAACCAAAAACCCCAATGTACTTTGTGCTTGCTTTTCTGAACTCAAGCAACACAATAATCATGACCTACATTTCCTCTTCTTCCACTTGAGGCACTCGACAGGCTCGGAGGGCGTCGCGAAACACTTGAGGACCAGTCGGCTGCGTCGTCAGCCCTTTAACCAAATCTAGAAAATTAGATCAAAAACAGGGCAAGTTGATGCGCTCGGCTCATGTCGAAGCGAAACAAGAAAGTGGACATGATGATCCTCACAAACACCTTGATCGTTCACAGGTGCTGCACAAGGCCGTGGATGTTCATTTCCTATATTGCGTCCATGAATCCACTGCAAGCTGCGCCCAGTGAGACCTCAGGTGATCTCACTGCCGCAATCGAGCTTCGTTTCTCAACTCTTCTCGCTTCAAAATGGAACGGATAACATACGTGCGTGGTATCCATTTCAGCGGTGAGGTCAGTCCCTTCATTTTGGCCCGACACTGAACTCATTTGGCTGAAATAGAAAGGATCGAAAATAGAGTGTGATTGAGTTCCTCACCTGCATGGTTAATGAGATATGATGTCATTGTCAATAATATAATTTGTACGGTGATGGTAAGACCTGAGCTGTTTTACGCAGGCCTGATTGGAATGGTTTCAGCACCACGGCCAGTGACCTAAGCATGCGCCACAAAGCTTTGTCCCATTCTAGCTTCTATATATCATGTTCGATAGCTTATAATGGTGTGACGTAAGCGATGCCAATGATTTCTCACCATTATTCACTGATGGATGACTCGAGGAAATTCGTCGCATGCTCTGACCGCGTCCGCCTCATCGCATGTAAATGCTCAGTCAAAGTAGAAGGCCAAAGGGAAATCACGTTTGCTTTTATTGGGTTGGCATCGTCTTTTTAGCTGGTTGCTTGCCATTTGCCTCCATAAAAAAGCCATCATGAGGAAAAATAACACAACAAAATCTTTTGTCAGATTCTTCATTGAGCAGTCAAACTTTTTTTTTTCCTAAATAATCCCACAAAAGCTCCTGATACAATCGTTTGGTTTCACCCTCTGGTCAGAGTTGATCATCGCCACGAGACAGAATGAGTTGATTTTCAAAAACAACAGCGCCTCGTTGATTCCCAAACAAAGGTGATGAACTTCATGAATGCTCCTCATTAAGCTATAAAGCCCTGCCGGTGTCACGCGTAGTTTATCCGACAACAAACAAGGTCGTGGCACTCGTCACTCATGTTGATGTGACACCTTGACTGAGAACAAACGGCTCATGGCAACACGGGGATAAAGAGAGCAGTTCTGCTGCATTTTATCTACATATATTGTATGCTGCGTGCGTGTGTACTGTATCTATATATTGAACGAATGATGTCACCTGGTGCATGTGTACACAAGATATCCGCGCTTAGATTGTGATTGTAGCAATAGCAATAAAGAGCAGTTTTGCAGGGCCGGCGGTGAGAGACTGGCTGGGCTGAGCCAGGCAATTAGTTTAATTGCAAACTGCACGCGCAGGGAGGAGGACTGCAAACACGAGAAAGCAGAATACTTCCCCCCTGAATGCAAACACTTGTATTACGCGAGCTCGACGCTTCCTTTGCCGCCGATGGAATGAGGCCAAGAACGGAGCAAGACAGTGATCTGTCAAGATGATTTACTTTCAATTAGATTTTGACAGCGCACCTTCCCTTTGCCGCCCTTCCAATCTCCATTTTGGGACACGGCGGTTCGGCGTTGATTGGGTTGAACCTTGAGGAGATGACCCATGGCTAAACACTTTAATTTGACTTAGTGGTGTGTCCGGCTGATGGCAGCATCGGCCATTTTTAGGTGTCACGGTCATGCGGGAATATATTTACAACTTGCACGCTTGTGTTGAAACGTCTGTTTGTATGCACCCGATGTTTTTGCAGATAATCATAAACCGTTTCGGTGTTGTGGTTGCTCAAAACAGCAATGTGCGCTGATAAGAGAACATCTTGGCTTCCGGAAATGTTTTTACTGGTATATTGAATTTGCATATTCAGTAGGTGCAAACTTTGGGCGGAAAAAAAACCACACAAAAAACAAAAACAAAAAAACGCTTCTGCATTAGCTCAACTTCAAAACAAAGTTGTTACGTCCACGATTTATTTATTTTTGTGTGTGCTCTTTTTAATCTTAGCTCTCCCCTGCTCTTTGCTGATTGGTGGCCCTTGTTCACAACTTGGCCGACCAATCAGTGCAGGGGAAAGTTACCCCAATTCACAACTACAGTTTCAGGTGTGCCACCACCTGCAAAGATTAACCCCTTGATAATTTTTTTTTTTAACATTAACAGAGAAATGTTACCTTCTAATGGTCTTATTAAATAAAAATAAAGGTTCAAATTTAATAGATTAGAAGGTACATTTGAAATAGAGTAGTGGCATATACCCGCCCTACTATATCTTTTTCTCCTAACATGAGATTCAAAAAGCATATTATATCTTACCACCTTTAACACACACATGAGTAGTAACAAATTAGGGACCCGTTGGAATTATTGGCAATGCAGCATTAGCGATTCCATCTCTCCCACGTTGGCGAGTGTGCCTCTTGCATGGATCGTAGTCGGAGCTGGGTCTTTGCTAGAGATCGGGTGTAAACTTTTAACAGGTCAATTAAAACCATTGCTGCAAAACAAACAAAAGAAGTCCTCCCGCATGAGATACTGTTTTTGTGTTTAGGTGACTGGTGCCCTCGCGTGGTGTCATGGAAAACTACACCAGACTGGTCACACAATCTGGATCATGAACTTGTACTGAGGGCCAACAAGTGAAGAATTGTGTGCTTGGTGAAGGATTTCTGGATTTGAAATGGAGATTATGAATTTTACGGATTATTAAACTCTTTTTCAAGGAGAAAAATACGATTCGTCCACCAAACTGTTCATTAAAGTGTCTATTTATTGAAAGAACACGTGCGTCCAGTGTAGACCGAGTGAAGCCCCATCAAGCATTTCATTTGATATTGTAAAATATAAATATGAATTATCTCCAATTTCTTCTTATATACACGTGAATCCCCCCCCCCACCCCTCTCCCCTTGCCTCAGGAAAGAAAAAAACCTTGGAGCCATCCATGTAAACGACAAACCCAAAAATTAATAAATAAATAAAATATGGTGGTGGTCAACTGCTGCCAAATTTGGAGCGCAAATGAGGGGCATATACTTGAGAGTTGCTCCATCCCATTTCCTGGACAAAGTTCCTGAGGGAGGGCCAAATAGTGAACTCTGTAGCATGGGAAAAGTTCTCCTCACTTTATTTTTCCGATGACACGGAATCTTTTTAAAGAAGGCAGAAAGGATTCAGAGGAGCATTGAAGGAGGTAGCTGGGAGACTGAGACGTTCCACGAGAGAGAAAGGTAAACATTGTTTGAAACGGATTTGGATCTGGATAAACGTCTTTTTTTTTCTGTTTGTTTGTTTGTTGAACGTAATAATACAGTAAATATTGGTCATCCTGTGTTCGGACTTAACTGGCCTCAATGTGTTTGGGCTCGAGTCACATATATTCAAAGAACCTGTTCATCTGTAAAAACAATAATAATAAGAATAATAAGAATAATCCATTGTACTTGTGGATTCTTTATTTTTATTTCACTTTTCAATTTGTAATCATTTCTAACATTACTATATTTTAAAATTGGTCCCTTTAGAATAAGTAAAATATTCCCATTGACTACGAATGACTATTTCCTCTTTAACTCGTTGCCGCGTTAATACTTTGAACTTGTTCATCCTTTTTTTACTTGGTATTTCTTTTATATTTAAAGATGTTTGCATCATTTTTTTTTCGTATTATTTCTGGTACTACTCACTTTAATTTACCTTTTGACTTAGTCAGGATTTGAGAGGAAGATCTGTATTCTGTTGAAAGGAAAACCAAAGTGGGGACGAGCATTCAAACAACTATTAACTAATTGAATAGATGTGGGATTTATTTTGCCCACTGTTGATGTTTCCTTTTTTCAGAAGGGCTGAGCTAACAGAAAAAAAAAAAACATCAAGTAATCTAAATAAGTCAACAAGTGTCACAGCGGGACCCCAGTCTCCCCTCACAGGATGTTTACTCAGATGTATCTAAGTTGTGCTCGTGTGTACGCGGAGCTTCCCGACAAACTACTGTGTCATTATCATTAAAATACCCCCCACGCCTCTCCTCACACGAGTCCTCTCGAGTCACGCTGCAATTACAGCAATCATTTTATCCCCAAATGAAGATTCACGTTGAAGCAGCCATTTGTTCTCATTGAGGTTAAATACCACTGCTGGGAAAGCTTCGACGTCACCCCCAAAAAAAGCGCCGGCTGCTCCTACTTCCATTCATGTTAAACGTCACGGCTGAAGCGCGGTCGCTATACTTGTTTTTGTGAGCGTGGAGGTCTTGGTTTCAAGCCCGCTGGAACAAACAACTGAGCTCATGGAAGAAGCCGTAAGGGGGGCAATAGCCAAAGCCAACGAAGCTAATAAAGCGCGGGGAGGGATACCACCAACCGGAGTCTTTAATGGACCCACACAATAACGCACTTATGCATTAGCTGCGTGCTCGTTAAAGCGCCCGGTGCCAAAATCAAATACCGGTTAGGTGTTAAGTGTTGTTGAAAAGCGTACTTGAGAGATGTTTCCAATTTGAACACAAAGAACTGACTATTAGATGAAAAAAAAAAAAAGAGGGGGGCGCTGCTTTTGTCCTGGCACATTTTAGCTCCTTTAAATTGTGAACATTCCCATATGAGTTCGGATGAGGTTTTGATTCCTCGCCATTTCTTATCCTTGTTCTTTGCTGGTCCTTGTCCTGGAAGGAGCAGAGGATGTCCAGAGCTGACTGGTCCTTTCTGGAGCACCTGCTGGAGGAGGGCCAGGAGTATTCGACGGGCATCGGCCGCGTCTGGCTCACCGTTCTCTTCCTGTTTCGCATGCTGGTGCTCGGCACAGCGGTCGAGTCCGCCTGGGACGACGAGCAAGCCGACTTCATATGTAACACGCGACAACCGGGCTGCACCGCCGTCTGCTACGACAAAGC
This sequence comes from Hippocampus comes, assembly GCF_001891065.2. Taxonomy (NCBI): domain Eukaryota; kingdom Metazoa; phylum Chordata; class Actinopteri; order Syngnathiformes; family Syngnathidae; genus Hippocampus; species Hippocampus comes. The sequence goes on along the minus strand of NW_017805478.1, from coordinate 630,959 downwards.
CTTCCCCATCTCCCACTTTCGCTATTTTGTCCTGCAAGTCATCTTCGTCTCCACGCCGACCATCTTCTACTTTGGCTACGTGGCGATTCGGTCGGGGAAGGGAGACGTGGGGAAAGAGGAGAGCAAGCCGGTGGAAGAAGGCGGCGCGAGTCAGACGGAGCCCGTCACAGAGAGGCAGAAAGACGGGAAAGGAAGCGGCGCTGAGCGCAGCCCGCCAGAAGCTCCCAAACTGAAGGGCAAGCTGTTATGCGCCTACACGTTCAGCATCCTTCTGAAAGTGCTCCTGGAGGTGGGTTTCATCCTGGGCCTGTGGTTCCTCTATGACGGCTTCCTAATCGAAGCAAAGTTCGAGTGCGTGGGCTTCCCCTGCCCTCACACGGTGGACTGCTTCGTCTCCCGACCCACGGAGAAGACCATCTTCACCATCTACACTCAGGCCATCGCCGCCGTCTCCCTGCTGCTCAACCTGATCGAGCTCCTCCACCTGCTTCAGCTTGCGATTTCCCACCGGCTGAAGAGACGGTACCGAGCGCACCGGCCACGGTCTGTGCCAGTCACGGAGGCGGCGGCCCGACCGCAGGCCCGAGAGGAGACACCGGAGCCCTACAACAACGGGAGCCTACCGGTGTCAGTGCCAGGCCAGGCCGCGTGCTACACCAACCCCTGCGAGAGCTTTGGCGATGTGGCCATAACGGTCAAGTGGGAACCCGCGGCGGCCGGAAGCGACGTGCTTCCGAGCTATACGAACTGCATGGAGGCCGCGAGGACGTCGCGCTCACCCCGGAAGCACTATGGGCAAAAGGCGAAGAACAACCGCGGGGGGGCTTCAAAACAGAAGCACTATGTCTGACTGCGACTCGAGGAAAATTGTTTTCTTTTTCAAACATGCTTGTTTGCACATGACGCTGGCGGAAAAGAGCGGCCCGATTAGAACTGAAATAACAGACAAGAGTTGCACTGTGAGCCCATTGCCTCGGAGGCAGCGAGCACGCTTCAAAACAGGGCCTGATAACGGACCTCATTTGGAATACGCTCCCCAAGGCAACCAAAAACTTGACGATCATGAGATACCGAATAGCTCGAATATGTTTGGGCGGGGGGGGGACACACAGTACAATATTTTGGATCAAAATTCCCCTGAGGTCCACGCTGTCATCCCCGGAGGCCCTCTCAGCCCGCACGATGGAATGTTCTGGTTTCAGCTCTGCTCCCAAGAGCGTCGTGGCTGTGCGGATGCGTGCATGCGCACCCGCGCTTGCTTCCCCATTTCACCCGCTCCCATTTGGTGACTTGGATTAGGGGGTCAGGGGGCTACATACCAGAAGGGGATCCAAACCGTGGACCTCCGGAGGATTCTAAAAGGGGTCACTACGATCCCAATCGTATATCCCCGAGTATCGAAGCCACCGCTGACTAAGCTTCCTGTTGGAAGAATGCTTGAAATGGGTCTGACAGCAAACAAGATAAGCTAAAGGTGCTACATACAGAAGGTGATCAAATCCATGCAATATGTATTTATATCAATTGGTTTATTTATTGTATTGAATGAAATAAAGTTATGATAAACACAAACGAATGACTGGATCACCTCCCTGATATGTCCGACGACTGCCGCACGGGGAGTGACAGCGATCAATTACTGCGTGTTGACCTCGCACTCTGTTTGCTGACCATGTTTCCACTCATTCGCCATCTTTATGGCAAGCAATTGAGGAGGAAAAAAAAAAAAAAGCAGCAAGACTCTGAGCCGTTGGCTTTACGGGAGTTGAATGGAAACATGATACAATTGCACAATAATAGGAAGACCGGCTTCAAAGAGGAACTTTGATCATGTTCGGGCACTGTCAAAGATTGGCAGATATTGTTCCGCTAAACCATCCAAAGAAGCTTCCAAAGTTGGCTCTTTCCAAGTCTATTCACTACAAGTTGGCTGGGATTCACGCGCAGGCCTATCATCTTAGTCAGGGTGGGTGGGCGCGGGAGTGCAGCCGTCCGCGTGGGCACAGCCCTGTTATTGTTCCTGTGGGTGTTTTCGCCAAGGCAAACAGGGAGGCGCTGGCGATCGGGAGGAGGGCATTCAACAGATTGCCGGGGTCGACACCCCGGAGTGTCATTTGAGCCGCCAAACCGGCCGGCTTGAGCGTTTGTTTTCCTGGCGAGCTTGAAGTGCCGCCGTTCTATTTTGTGATGACCGATGATTTCATCAGACACGGGTTGTCAGAGTCCGTCATGAAAGTCATTTAATGAGACTAAGATTAGGATTGACGGGCAGGGTTGGAATAGTTTGGGGGATTTTTCATCATAGTTTGTTTTTATTTCATTTTGACATTTGTTTTTTTATTTTTTTTAATTGAGCTCATGTTATTTTTTAAAAGGTTTTGGGGGGGGGAAAGGTTTTATTTCAGTTGAGGTTTAATTGTTAGTTTTAGCTTTTGTATAAAAAAGTAAAGCACCTTTTCCAAATGACCGTTCAACTTTCGTTCTTCTGTACGGCCAAACAAAAATACCCACCAAAAATGTCTAAATCAACCCCGAATAATGAAATGAAACAAAGGATATTCACAACAATTATAGTTAGTGTTCTCAAAATAAATGATTTTTTAAGCCATTTTAATTTTATTTCATAAACGAAATTTTATTTTATTTTTTTCAATTGTAGGGTTTTGTTTTTTTCGTTAGTTTTCCTCAACTACGATAAACTTGGCCACTGTGTGGGAAGATGTGAGTGACAGGTCATCCTTACCGTCCGACATCAACCCTTTTGGGATCGACTGCCATTGTGAGCGTGTTTTCCTGAGATTGTTGAAGCCAATGCTGATGCATTTCCTCGCTCTGTTAGTAAGCCACAGGTTGCTGATAACACGAAGAAAGGTTTGACAAAGCCACAAGTCCTCGACAAGTCACTCAGCAAGGTCCCGATTTGCAACACACATCCCCGTGAGCACATCTTTTAAAGCAAGGTAATATAATTCCTTCAAGAAAACGACGACTTGACATGACCTGAATCAGGCGTGTGCGAGACCTGTGCTCGAGCATCCTCGGCTGAGCTCAGCCCCCTCTAATCATTTTAATGAAGGCACATAAACGCAAGAGCGCAAATAGCCGTTCGCACGCAAATGTTATATAAGCACCTAGCAGGGCGAACAAAAATGGGTTCAAACGGTTTTATCTGGAAGGAATTACGTGATTGTGGTTCTTTAGGGTTTACCGTTTGGAGTGCGTGTGAATGTGTGGATTTTCTTTGGTTTCCTGGACTTTCATTTCGACACACGACTCTCCCCGTATCCGTAACAATATCCAGTCCGAGCAGCCAGTCCTCAATTTGGCCATTTTGCTCCTCAACAAAACAAAACTATGTCCACTCACCAAATTTAGATTCTGGATAGGAAGTAGGTCTGTGTCTGTTTCCTCTTCCACTATTGTTTCCCCCCTGGGACCGGTCCACTGAGGAACATTCACCCTGACAATGGGTCGTGGGGGCGGGGGGGGGGGGTAGATGCAGTGGGCATTGTTCGACACTGCCCATCAAAAGCCAAGAGGAGGACGATGTACTGCACACTCATTCAAAAACACACAAATGCAACAGTATAACAACAAACATAGCTATTTGTACCGCAAAAAATTTCCAAAAAACACTCAAGAGGGTATATAACGTCTCACAGTGGCTGGCCGTGCATTTGACAATTAAGAGCAGCGAACTAAATTTACAGATATTGTCAAAAACAAAAAGATGATTTAAAAATCCGAAATAAAATGCCACCCAAATTACGCTGTGTGATCTGAAACAAGTCTGTCCAATAAATTGCGCAATGTCGCAGTTTCATATATAAGACACCAACCAAACAATAACAAAACAAACTATTCTTTGAAAATAAAGTTAACAGATCATTTGCATTTTAAGAATAGGCTATACAACAGCAAATAACTGAAAATGTCGAGCAGCTGAGATTGAACGAACTTTAGTGCACGAAGGTGACTACAATGCGCCATTATAAATTGCAGGTGAGCAGATTTATTTGATACATTTTTGTATCTTTGTCATTTTATTTCGTTACCATTAATTGAATACTAACGAAATAAAATGACAAGAAGAAATGTAAAATAAAATTCATTTACTCACCAATGTAGTGCCTGTTCACTGACCTGCAGATCTCCGTGAGTGTCCGTCCCCAAACATTTTGAAACGCACCGTAGCTTGTAAGTGCCCCAGCCGTGCTCTGATGTTTCCTTGCTGATTTGGTAAAACAACTTAAATTGGTAAATCCGGTGTGGCTCCAAACACCAAATCGGTCAGTTGCAAGCAATAGGCATTCCCAGAAGTACAATTTGCAGCGTTTATCAGAGGCTGTGAGCCACGGGTATCGTTCATAATTGCTCGTCTGAAAATGACGGACAAACACTTTTCCTTGCTGGGACAGGCTCGCTAGCGCAGGAGTTGGGCGACCTCTTTGCACAATATCCAGCTTTTCGTGGAAGTTCCGTCTTGAAAATTGTGTGGAAAGTAGTTCTGCAACCAGATCAACGTCTTCTTCGGCCATTTTGGGTTAAAATGCAGTGACAGCTCTAGCAGGCGCTCATTCAATCACCGAACGTGCACGGCCAGTCTCGTCGTAAACCCTTCTAGCTGGCCCAGGTATGCAGACTTGTGATCTGATTGACTATTGCAACCTGACTGTGCCCGTTCACTTCCAGACTGTAATTGATATACCTGCACAATGAGATAAAACTTCAAGTTAACTTGTTGTAGATTCATTTTATAACTTGACAAGGCAGTCCTGTGTTTCTTTTCACGCACTTGATGTCAAGGCACGGAGGGAGTAACACGGCATCCACGTATTTCTTGTTGTTTTTAGCCGCTCTCTGCATTCTGCTTTGTCTCTTCTTTTTTGGACTTTTAGCGATGTGCCTCTTTGACACAGTGCCCCCCAGTGTTTAGACGATGACGCCGCATAACTGATCGGCCTTGTGCTACAGCCGACTGTGCAGCAAGACTTGGTTGAAAAGTGCGTGTCGATCAGTCGTGTTGCTACGCAACGGAGGGGAATCCCGCGCTGTACATTTTGTTCCTCAGCAACGTGGCAGCGGCAATTAGCGTCCCACGGTTCGTCGTCACCAAGGCCTTTTCACTATTTTGTGAGAAACATCTGGTCGTTTTAATGAAGTTGACGTTCGTTATCACCAAAATCGGCAAATGGAAAATGAATGACACAATCGCAAGCATATATATATATAT
>NW_017805478.1:617394-625705 GCF_001891065.2 Hippocampus comes | reverse complement strand
ATATATATATATATATATATATATGTGAAAGTGTGTGTATTTATGGGCGTATATGCCATTCCAGCAAGCAGACAACGCTATTTTCTGATCAGGAGGTTGGGCTGCACCGCCCCCCCCCTCCAAAACAAACCCAGAACATCCAGCATCACCCATTATCCACCTTCATCCAGCAGGAACAATGGCCCGTCTCTCAACATCCCCCCTGATACTTTCCCAGGAGCCTCGGTGTTGAGTTCCCACAGTGCTGTCCAGTTTGGAGGAGTCGCTCCATTGTTACCTGTCCTCTAATTGTTCCCACAAGGACATAAACATACACCCTCCCTCTTCCTCTCGATGCAAAGTCACCTCCATCATTTTGAGTACCTTGCAGGAGCTTGACGTTATTTCTACCCTGAATGTAAGAGCAAAGTTGCAACATCACATTTCCCATTTCACCTGGTCTGAATAACTTTCCTTCCCAAGTCCATTTATGATGGCGGTCATTAAGGAGGTTGAGTAATCGGCTACATATTTGTGGATTTAGTGAGAATGTGGAAACGCTGACTTGCTTTCATTTAAATTTGCAGCTGGTCCAGATCCACAGCTTCATTCCAAAACTGTGATTCTTCAATGTTGCTTTGAACATTTCAGCCTGCATACGACTCACGGTACGAGGGCTAAAAACGGATTTGAATTTTTCATGGTCGTTAGTTTGAATTTCATTTTGACTTGTAGCTTTTTAATTCTGTTACTTTTGATTAGTTGTTGGTTAGTTTTAAAGTTTTTTTGGTTTATTTGTTTTAGTTTAAAAATGTAAGACATTATGTGGTGAAGAACATTTTCACCACAATTATACAGTACAGCAGTTAGTTTTATAGACATATGTTGTCGTAAGCATGTTTTCAATATATTTCTATTTTGTATGTATAGATTTCGAAATAACACTCCCATCAAAAGAAGAATTTCACCCATGCAACACAATTTAGTAAAAGTCCCATCCCCGTTTTATCGTTCTAGAGGTTGAATTTCATCTGTGTAATGTGTTGGCTGCTTTCCCTCCTTCTGTGAACTTGGAAGTCATGGTCATCAACAATAGCCACTCGCGTCAGGGCTGATTAACTCCCGAGAGGTCAGAGTTGAACAATTCAAACTTTATTCGACCACTTTTCACATGACACACAGCAGGAAAGGCTCATTGTGCAAAGTAGATAACTTTCCATTAGGAAAGTGTTGCAGTTCCACACAATAACAAGGCTACACAGCTTTATTTTCATCACAGACCTCCTACACCGTTGGTTGATTCCCTGCATGCCATTAAAAAGCTCATCCACCCCGCCCCCCCTCCGCATAATACATTACTCAATAAATTATTCTTTGGTGACACAATTAGAGACAATGACAAAAGATCAGAGCACAAATATGACACTGTGTGGACATTAGTATCGGGTCGCATGGCTGTTCCAGATACAGGAAGTGAAAAATGTGTGTCCATGGTGAGGAAACCGGTCACCGATGTGGGGGCCGAGAGGACGTGTGCGCACAATATCTATTGTGGTTCATCCAAAAGATGAAAAATGAGGTCATCCAAGCACGCCTTGCTTGACTTTACTTTCAGTTACGCTGGATCAGGAAAACGTCTTCTAAGAAGAATCGTGTGTGTGTGTGTGTGTGTGTGTGTGTTCAAAAGGTTGACAAGCATTCCACAAAGTACATGATTACATGCACAGAGGCTTATAGGATGGATGTCAGTTGTCTGTATTTGAAAGCGCTAGCTCTTCTCAGGCCGGTTCCTGTTCAGAGCCGCTTTCGGCGTGAACTCCAGTTTCTCTTTGAGGCTAAGCACTTGCGTGCCGTCCATCCCGGCTTGTTCCAGCAGTTTCCTCTCCTCCCTCAGTTCAAGAATGCTCTTCTCCTCCTCGCGGGGTTTGGGCGTCCCCCTGATGAACCACTCCAGGTGGTAGCCCACCGCTCCCACCACGAAGGCCACGGGGAAGGTGACATACGGCGCGTAGGTCCGCATGGCTGTCCAAACTACAGGCCACATGGCCGCTTTGGATGCCAGGATGGGGGTAAAAAATAAAAGTACATTTAAATATGTGTATGCTTCAACCTAATTTCAAATACCATTACATGCTGTAATAACTTGGTTAATTGTTTCCTTCCTTACTGGACTGCAGCATTCCTTCAGAGGTGGCTCCCCCTAGCGTTGCCCCGATAAAATGAACCCTTCATGTTTATTTACCATTCACATTCTTATTTTTTTTTTTAATTTTGGATCACCTATATCTTTGTGTATTGTATACTTACCCAGCCGACAAATATTCTTTTGTGCCACAAATTAACTATGGGCACGATTCACGTTTACAGTGATGAGCAGGAGAAACCGAAAATATCGTCCTATAATTTACACCAGTTTTTGCAAAGGTCCGCCGCCCGGTGGACGTCTATTGCTTATGTGATTATCACTGCGGTTGTTGGATACAAGACCATTGCTTATGTCATTTGACTCACCTTTAAAACTTCGCGTTGGTGCCGCAGTCGGTGAACTTCCTGATTGTGACTTGATTGGTTGAATAGTCTTGTTCGTTTCAACCAAGCGGTTGTTACGCCGTTTTTGCTCATCTCGAGCACCGTCTAGCGGCCAAAGCGAGAGCACATTGAAAAGGGAAACGAAACTGCGAAAGGTATCTATCTATTTGAGCCTTAATGAGGGTATTAAACGTAATACAACACAAAAAATAAGCTAAATCTGGGCTTTGTATATGTTTATTTATTTTAAAAGGTTTGTTCAAGTACCTTTAAAAGTGCCATTCGCAAATGTTAATACGCTGATTGTTTTTCATTATACCATGAACAAATGTAATGGAAACACCACCATCTAACACCATCATCATTTTGGCATTCAGTAGAACATAAACCTCAATGGAATGCAAAATAAGTTGTGTAAAACAGGCAGAGGGCACATTTGTGTGAAACACCCTTGTTTTGATCAACATTTTTAGAATTGTCGGCAATGCAGTGGTATCAAGGTGCAAAAATACATTTTGTGGGATCAGAGGACATGTGAAAGCCTACGATCACAAAATATTCACAAGTAGGAGTTGATGAGATAACATGTCTTTGGTCCATGTTGACAACTTTACTATCCATATGTAAATCTTTCACTAATGTAAAATACTGCACAGTTTAATAGGCCGTGAATGAGGGAAGGATAGTTAGTGCCTATCAGGTGTATGAGACTACGATGGTCAATAAACATCTTTGAGCCTTGAGATAGGATGTTAAAGCAAAAATGCGGCCAGAAATAGTAAACAGAAAGGCACCTGTGGTGATGATGCAAGCATTTCCTGCTATCGGTAAAATACATTATTAGTTGTTTGAATGTTATGACTTAAAATGACACAGTCGTCTCTAGTTTGGCTTTCATGTCGCTAGAGCAACAAGTCACAGGATGTACTGGCTGATATGTCAAATGCTAAACTGCCATCTGGGGGGGCCGAATTACGTTCACATGAGCCTGGTGATGGCACCCGAGAGGAAGTCCTCATAGTTAAGGCGGATGTTGCCCGTCATGGTGGTGTCTTTCTCCCTGAAGACCTGCGTCATGCTCTGCAGTTGGGTGCAGACGTGGATGAAGCGATCCAACTGCATGCCCGGACGCGCGGCATGCACGCTGAAGCGCCGCACCAGTGACTCGGAGAACTGGGGGCTCAGGTTGTAGCCCATCTGTGCGAGGGCTAAGGGGGTAGACGAGAGAACGCCAGGTGGGATGAGATACAGTTCTTGGGGTGACACACAATCTCTAGAGAGGGTTACCTTGGTGGAGCTCTGTGCCATTGATAGATCCGGAGCGGTCCCTGTCATACTGCTGAAAGAGTGCCCTCCACCTTTGCATGAAGTCCCACAGCGCTGAGAAGCCGAAAAGGTCCATTCGGCCTGACTTTGTCTTGTCAAACATGTCTAAAAGGACATTCGTGTATATTTGAAATCGATCTAGTTGTAGTTTAATGTTGGTTGTGATGTTGAGACATGGAGGACTCACTGATCATCATTAGGCAAGTCTCATCATTAAAACTGGACCAGTTGGAGTTGACGAGCGCCTGCTTGAGCTCCTTCAGGTTGATGAAGCCGCTGTGGTCCGTGTCGACGCTCTGAAACCACTGGTATGCCTCTGGGTTGACACCGGGGGGGATATTCCCTGAAGACAGAACAAGGGCCGAGAAACTGTTGAAAAATATGAGGAAGGAAAAGGATGTGTGGCACTTCAAGCTGTACCCTGATGGCTTTAATCATAGGCTTCAGTAGGCTGATCTTGTTGGGGGTTGGGGGGACAAAGTGAACCTGCCAGTGTGGTGCTCATTTCACATCCATCATTTTACCGCAGGTGATGTGAGGCGCAGAGAACAAAAGAGGAGTGATAAACAAAGGCAGCGGTAAGCACCTGAAGGAGGAGGATGGCGAGAGGGTGCTCCATGAGGTTGGCCTCCGTAACCCCCTTGTCCTGGGCCATAGTAGCCTCCTGGTGGAACTGCTGCACCGCCGTATGGAGTTGAGGGTGCAGATCCATACGGAGCCCCGGCTCCGCTATAGGGAGCATTTGGTGCTGGGTGTCTTGCCCCTGGATAGCCCTACAAGAGAGTGCATGGCAGAATTCATGGGACGAATAGACCCCTACCCTAATAGAAACGCGATGGATGAATGGGATTAATCCACTACTAATCCAATGTAGGAGTTACATGTCGGCTGTCCCAAACATACTGAACATAGAGTATATCAATTACAACATGACATATGAAAAGCTAAATGTTTTTTTTTCCATTTCTACTTATTCTACTTAGTCTCCTCTGAAGTCTTCGACCATAATTTGTCTGACGTGTAGCCACACGCTAACGAGTACATTTGAAAGTTCCTTCAAAAGAATTAACATTGTAGCGAAAAATGTTAAAACGTACAAGTAAAAACGTAAGAGGTGAGATAACTCTAGTTTCACACACACAAGAAAGATAAAAACATATACTACCTGACCGTAGTGGTAACTCATGTTTATTTCCTTCCTTCCGAAGAGGTGGGTCCTGATCGCTGTGAGAGGTGCTTATTGGTTCGTTTTACCAAACCTCACCCTTCTTTTTCGCATTTGATTGGACAATCATACACCCTTTCTTCTCGATTTTGATTGGACAATCAAAGCGGTAGTGTGATGACGACTTTATCTTTTTTTTTTTTTTGCAACTTCACTTTCAAAAAAAAACAAAAAAACAATATTGATTTTAGTATGATGATACCAATGCAGCGTGTTATACAAATTCCTTGTGTGTTCTACATACTTGGCCAATAAAGATGATTCTGATTCTGATTCTGATTGAGGCGGCCCGGTGTTGCAGTGGTTCGTGCGTCGACCTCACAGTGCGGAGGTCCCGATGTGGTCTCGATGTGCCCTGCGATTGGCTGGCAACCGGTTCAGGGTGTCCCCTGCCTACTGCCCTAAGACACCTGGGATAGGGTCCAGCAAACAACCCCCCCGACCTTTGTAAAGATAAATTGAATGAATGAATATTGAGCTTTCTAAAACCGGTGCCTTTATTTACATTATTTTCCATTGTTTTTCTGTATTAAAAATACAACAAAAGGGTTGTTGGAAATTACTAATTTCTCGAGTGACGAACACGCCGATACTGAAGCACAAAGACGCCAGTGATGTTGTTTATTGCCAGGATATGATAACAGAGAGAATAGTGTTGCTCTTAATGTTAAATGTAAACAGTTTCCATGTTAATTTAATCAAAGTTGTTTGACTCGTACCCGATCCCGTATTTTTAAAAAGCTTTTTTTTCATATAAGATAAAATAACAGAGCATAAAATGTGAGTAACGGCAAGCAGGTAAAGATGATTATATCACGCAAAAATGCGCAGGAAGAAGTACTTGGTGCAAGGATATTTTTAATTGGACATTAGGGGGCAGCAGAATGTTGTCCACATTTGTTCGTGGTAAGCATATCCGCCTCACAATTCAGAACTGAGTTCCATGTGTGTGGGGTTTGCATTTGCTTGCTTTGGGTTTCTCCAAGAATTTGCTGAAACGTATGCACGTTAGGTTCATTGAAGATTCAACATTGTTGATGTTACAGATATCTTCAACTCCATTAAACCCCTCAAATGGTGTGAAACATTGGCCCACCACTCAACAGCAACTGGTGGGTGCAAGGGACGGTGCACTTGATGTCACGTCCGATCCCAACACAACATCAAAATTCAAATATAGGCTCACCTTCTGTTTTGCATTCAGAGTCGGTGCCTCTCCAGACATGGACATCGCCACACGTCACTGAAGCTCCTTCTCACAAACAACAGAGCCCATCCCTTTCAGTGAAAAGCAACACTCTTCCGTTCACGTCACGCATTCAACAATTTGGCATAGTTTACTGACTTGTCATCTCTTTCACACTATAAACATACGAATGAAATGGAGAATGTGCGAATGCGCTCTGTATTTCATTTTTATATTTCAGATCTTTTTTTTTTTTTTTTGTGTGGGCGTGTTCCCACTCAACCCAGCCGCTGGGGGGCAGTGCCCTCCCCTGGGGGTGCACTGTTCCCCAGTGCCGGTCCCAAGCCCGGAGAAATGGGGAGGGTTGCGTCAGGAATGGCATCCGGCGTAAAACTTTTGCCAAGACGACCATGCGAGTTGGTAGGACGGTTTACAGGGGCGGATGGAAATTACTGACTCGCTGTGGCGACCCCTGAATAGGGACGTGCCGAAAGGAGAAGAAGAAGAAGAAGTTCCCACTCAGATTTACTTCCAAATTTTCTGACATGTTGATGTTTTTTCTCCATAAATATTCGGGGGCAAATTCCGGTGCAGTCATTTTCAAGTCAGTGGCCATGACGGGTTTTCCTTTCTATATTGAAAGGCTCACAACAATTTAGTCCACATCAGTCGACCGTGTGAGTTGATGCTCTATCCCGTTTAAAAATCCAAAGAATTTGGTGAGGGCAGGGGAGACATAATCAGATAAAGAGAGGAGAAAGAAAGCATAGTGGGAACGCACGACTGGAAATCGTCAACCACTCCAGCATTATTTGTCATTGGCTTGGTGTGTTTTCTTTCACTTTCGTAACCAACATAAGACAATCTGCAGCATACTGTTTTTCTCCCACCTTTATTAAAGAAAGTAGAAAAATGAAAACAATCATGATGTACAGATGTGCCTTTACCATGACATTTATTTTCATCACATTAGCTTTACATTCATTCTTTCATTGGAATCTGAGCATAAATATGTTTTTGCATACACAATGTAAAAAAATAAGAACAAAAATATGGAGTAAAAAGGGTCACTGTCCAGTAAATTGTTCTAGTCACAGTGGCCAGATGAAACATTCTGGGCTACCAAGTTTTGAACAGAATTAACACACACACACACACACACACACACACACACACACACACACACACACACACACACACACAAAGACACACACAAAGACTGCAGTGTCCACACGGACCTTGACGTCAGGGAAATTTTCCAGATGGAGCGAAAATGAAACGAGAAGAGGTACGGGCCGTCTCCTGAGCACCTGTGACCATGCTGAAGTCTCCTTGAGTAAGATAGTGAGCCCCCCGGTTGTGTAATAAGACAGACTTAAAGTGCTTTGAGTGCCTTGAAGATGGAAAAGCTTCTGCAAGTGTAAGCCCATTTACCCATGAGGCCTGTGCACCGCATTTGAACAAAGGTGGGCAACACCAAGGCGACGAGTAGGAGTAGGACAAAAATATAGAGCTATAACCTGCGCTCGTACGCTTTCGTTTGAGATGGACACCGGTATATTTGACATGGTTATATCGTAACCGCAGGTTCAAGACAGCAGCTTGGTTATGAGCTACTATTTCTGCAATCTTATGACAAAAGCGGTATGAATATTACAATGCCACGATAGCTCAGCCCACATGCCCATTGACTAGGTAGTGAGTGGACCAATAAAGAAAAAAACGGGACCAGCTGGTGTTTGAAGTCATGAACCACAAACCTGATTTGTGTTTCATTTAACGTTTATATGTTCTCCACTTTTAGGCTTTATTTCTCGTCGACAGAGCCTGCGTGCCGCGGATCCCGGCCAGGCCTGCTATTGTGTGTTTGCCAGTTTGGCAGAATGACGCGGTCGAAGGGGGTGTCTCGGAGACGTGCCCGCTGGGGTGACATTTTGGTGTCGGAATGCCCATCGCGATGTATTTCATTCATAAATATGTGAATAACAGACAGACCCTCGCAATCATTGGCTACGGTGTGTGTGTGTGTGTGTGTGTGTGTGTGTATATATATATATATATATATA
>NW_017805478.1:574212-617305 GCF_001891065.2 Hippocampus comes | reverse complement strand
TCTGGTAGAGGACCCGAGCTGAATGAGGGATGGACACCACCCGAGGGGTGAGATGAGGATTTTTTTTTTTTTTATACGTATAATAATAAATAATGGTAAAAGTAATAGTAATAGTAATAACAATAAAGCCCTTAAACAGTGGAGTCATTGGTATGTTGTACTTACTATAAGTAGGAGGAGCGATGCATAAATATGTGTACGGTCAACATCTCATGCCGCTTGTGTTATGTACTTACATGCACAGACGATGCCTAAAGGCAGAAAGTCATTACAGGTATTTACAAGTCATCAGCGAATTGATGAATGTCTTTAGGCTTGGGAAGAGCTGTCATGAAGTGTCTCTCAGAGATTCTCTGAGCTCCTTAAATGTTGTCCACCTTGCCGTTTTCGCGCGGCGACTCATTTCGGAGTTCTTTGTCTCTCTCCTCAGCCGGCATGTTGTTGAGATTCTGGATGGAGTTGGTGGGATCGACTCGGATCGAAGTTTTGGACCTGAATTCTGACCTGGGTGCCGCCAGCGGTCTCATTTCGTGATTGTCGGCGAATGCTTTCCTCATCATCTGATTGGTCTTCCTTTTGTGTTTCAGGATGCGCTTGCAGATGAAGTAGATCATCTCGCAGATGCACATGATAATGCAGACCACTGAGGAGACCACCATGAAGAGGGTGAAGATTTTTTTCTCGGTAGGCCGGGAAATGAAGCAGTCCACTGTGTTGGGGCAAGGCTCCAGGGAACACTTGGAAACTCGGGGCAGGTCGAATCCGTGATAAATATGGTGGAGGATGTACAGGAAGCCGGCGTCAAAGCACGCCTTGAAAATCAGGCTCACCTAATAGAAGATAAAGAGACACATTTTGCGCCATCGGTTTTCACAATCTTGAAATGAAACGGCTCCGTCGCCCATCCTTACCAAGTAGGTCCACCAAAGACCGCCGCGTTTCTTCCCGGGGTTGGCGTACAGATGAGCTCCCTTGTGCGAGGTGGAGTACGCCAGGTCTTTCTTCTCGCGATATTTTACGTGACACGACACCAATAAGGAAGGACAAGTGACGAAGATGAGCTGCAGGGCCCACAGGCGGATGTGAGAGATGGGGAAGACGGAATCGTAGCAAACGTTGGTGCAGCCGGGCTGGGCGGTGTTGCACACAAAGTCCTTGCTCTCGTCGCCCCACACTCGCTGGGCCGCCACCACGAACACCAGCACCCGGAAGACGAAGACCACCGAGAGCCAGACCTGGCCGAACGCCGTGGAGTATTTGTTGACCCCGCTCAGGAGGACCTCCAATGCCGACCAGTTCATGGCTGCCGCCTTCGTCAGCAGACGTCAGATCAGCTCAGGGAAGTTTTCTCGGAGCTAGCCCTGAGTGGGAGGAAAAAAAAAAAAAAAGAAGTCGGGTGGGCACTGGGAGTTCTGGCTGAAATAAAAAGTAAAAGTGTTGAAGGGGTGGCAAGACGAAATTCCAAAGGCAGGTGAGGCACGACAAAACAAACGGAAAGCACCACAGAGCAAAAGCGAAAGAAACGAGAAAAGTAGTTGCCAGGGTTTTCCTTTCAGCTAATCAAGTCAAATGAAAAACGACGGCGTGCCATGCGTTTAAAATGACGTTCAAGTTTTCTGACTTTTTACACAGTGAATTTATTCAGCAATGCACAAATAGCTGAGGAGGAAAATTCTAATCTGGCGTTTATATTCTATTACGTAAAATGAGAGTACGCACACCACACATTAATTGTTCAGTGACCTGTCGAGCTGGTCGAGCAACTTGCTTTTCTCGTCACCGGGATAACAAGGTGCGGTCTCCTGTCTACATTGCCAGCCTTTTTTTTTTTTTGGACTTGGACTCGGACAAAATATGCCACCCAAAGAAATTATGTATATATATATTTTCCAAATCGTTGATTGATTCATTCTAATGTATTAAGAGATTGTTTTTTTTTTAAAGAAACAATTAACCAAAGAACCTAATTTTATTCACCACATCTGAATGAGAATTTATTTCGTGAAATACACAGCATACCTTCAACCGCAGTCTTTTGCCACATACAAACGAGGATTTGCATGCATCATGTTCAAGAACTCGAGAAAAAAAAAACTAACCTTTTTTTTTGTTGTTGTTCATGATTCTGAATGTGGCATCAAGTATTTTATCCCACCAAACAGACACGAAAGAGATGACGTAAATTACATTTCTAGAAGCAACAAGGACCTTTCGAGACAAAAGATTTGTTCCGCAGTGTAAACATGGTCCTTACCTTGACGGGGAAGCCTGGCAAATGAGATGACAGGCTTCAGGTTGCTATCAGAGGCTTGACTCCAGCTGGCCAATGATGTCATGGGTGGAGCTTCAACCGCCATGTAAACTTACTTGACTCGAGAGGATTTACATAGATGTGCAGTAGATCGAGTTCAGGGAAGTCCTACTTCACCTTTAAATGGACCAGAGGGCACATGGGCCAAAATATGGATCAGCAATGAAACAAGTCAGCTTAATGTTCGGAATGTTTGCTCCTCCCACTCATGCATCATACTGGAATTCATTTTTGTGGGATATGATAAAGTGCCTGACACTGTTTTCTTGACATTCAAATATTATGTTATTTCATATTTGACACAGAGTAGTGTTCAGTCACAAAAATACATCAATATCACATGCTGCTTGTTGTGTTTTTTTTTGTTTCTTTTTTTTATTATTATTATTTTTTGTCACAGACCAGTTGGGATAAGCGCAGCCTTTTGTTTTTCATTGCTTTTAAATTGCCACTTTTAATGCACTGGTACAGTACTGACAATAAAGATAATTAGAGAATAACTGTTTTATGAACATTTTTTTTCATTCCTTTCAAATACTTTTATTCAAGAGTACAAAAAAATGTAGAATAATATGAAATAGACCAATCAGGAAGAATAAATATGCCTTATAATGTAACCATAATAATTTTGAAGTTATGAACCTCCATACAGCGTTAGCATCATTGCATAGCAACAAAACGCTTCAGGATCACGCGTTTTAATAGGGAAAATAATCCGAGCAAATTATTCTTGTCTAAAATACTGTGTTTCATAAATGTACCCAATTTTCTTCCACTAGTAAAAATTTTATGTTGAATTACATACATCCATTTTCAATGTATCACCGGAAAAGAAATGTGAAGAAATAAAAATGCATTTGACTGTAAATGCCACTGCTGAAAGTACACTTCAAAGTCTATTATCATAAACTGAGAGGTGGGTCAGTTTGGCCCCGGGAAGGAATAAAATCTTTCCTCCAAGGCATACCACTTTATCACGTACAATAAAATTAGAAGTTATACTTGAACTGCACCGAAGTTTGCGAAAACTATCCAGAGGTGCGTAGGACTTTTCAAATGAACAATTAAATCACCTTTAAGAACAACATCATCAGTATGTTCATATTTGATTTGCTTGCATAAGTTGCCGCCTGGGAGAAGATGTCACGTCAACAAAACCTTGCAAAGCCCACGTAAAATTTTCTTTATTTGCCTCGACAATGCCCTCAGGATAATTCTCATTGCCGCCAACCTTTCCAGCATCGTTTGGATTTCGTTCCTTTGTGGTGTCGCTTGAACTACAGACGCGCCCACCTCAACAGCCAACAGTCCCACCAATACAAAGAAGTGAAAAACAATGACAGGATACCTTTTGAAAGTATATGCAAGTCAATAAAGTCATGAACAACTGCAGTCGTGTTTGCTGATACAAAGATGGGAAAGTGCGGTGCAACGCAGAGTGGTTCAAATTGCATTTAAGGTGTGACAACTTTGCCAGCCGAGTCACAAAGCGAGATTTGCCACATTTTTACTGTGCCTGATTGCTGCATAATACTTGATCGGATTTTGCATTTCGAAGTCAGAAAGAAATCCATCTGCAAAATAAATATACCGACTAATGGCCTCTAGAGGCCGCTAATGTTCCATTTTTGGCCATGATTCGTTTCACAGCTTGAGGGAAAAGCAATGCCAAGACCAAAAAAAAAAAAAAACCTGAAATATGAAAAAATGACATTATCTGTTTACTGGATGCTGTTAGAAAAAAAAAATATTTTCACCTGATCTTACTGCAGGTATCCACAAATTCCAGACTTTAAATATGACACCGTCATGACTTCAAAGAATACATTTATCAGTACATCTTAAACATAATGCGCTTGATCAAAACAGTTTGTTGGGTTTTCTGTCCCAATACTGAGTATGAGGCATCATGTCACCATAGCTTTACGAAGACGGGGAGGCAGCGCCGAGCGAGTTCCATCACAATTTGTGAATGGATTCTGGACGCTCGGGCTAACGTGTCTGCTTGCACTGTTGTTTGCGTTTACGCAAAAGCCGTCATCATTGCTGAGGAGTCACATTAAATGTCTCCCATTTGTTTTTCATTTGTGAGCTCACATGTCAAACCTCCACACGATAGCATGACTGTCCGAGCGGAGACCAACTCATTTCTTTCTTCTCCGCTGTCTTCCTCACCATCACCCAATCTTCGGGTTACACCGTTCACCCCAATCGTGGACACCGGCACCGCTACTGTCACCCTCATTAGAGCCGGTGACATGGAGCCAGCCACTTTCTGCTGTGTTGTTGACAAAGTCCCGTCTTCATTGCCACTTTGGATGACGGCTGCATGACCCCCTCGAGAAGGTCGCCATCTTCTCTCGGCTTCTGTCTCGAAGTCACTGTGTTCTGGTCCGTTTGTCAAACGATTTATAGTGTTAATAAGCATGTTTCTAGAAAGGCTTGGCGTGTCACTCTAACAGAGCCTGAGTGGTGACGATATCATCGTTAAAAGGTTGGGGCTGCTTTTGCTCTTCGGTGATCGGGCTTATGATGCACATTATGCAAGAACACGGCAGTGATTGATTCCATGCACCGACTAATGTCATCTCACAGAGGGTGACCCAATACATTCAATGTTCGGTGAACAGCGAGAATGGCCGAGCCCCTCGTTTTGAACAAGAGCTGTGCTTCGGGAAGCTGGAATTATCCGCCTATCACAATGTGACGCGTATCCACAAGCTTTGAGAGTCTTCGGCAGCTAATATGTGCCATAAATATACTCTGACAAATAAAGTGAGCTTTTTCGAAGGCAGTTCGCCTATAAATGCTCGACCTCGCTCTGAACGGGGACGTGAGGCGACAAAAGGAACAATTGTCGCTTAAATTCGTGCGGATTTTAGCCAGAAGTGAGTCAGAACACATTTAGCAAATTGAGCCGTTCCACTTTTTGCTCGATATACGCAAGAACTTTGAATAAATGAAACTCCCTTGCCTGCTTCCAGTTTCCTGCCTAATATCTTTGTCGTCGCTCATTTTGCAGTCTTCTTTTATAACACCGCTGTGATTGTGTTTGGCTCAGAATGAGTCAGCAACATGTGCACTCGAGTGCTGTCAATAAAAGAACATTGTCGAATTTTACCGATACAGTCAATGACTTAAGAGTGCTCTTAAGTCATTGACCATCAGAAATATGGCACAAACCGGAGCACTTTATCAAAGAGCAAAGTTGATAGCGATGGTCTGCATCAGACTGGTTGCGGTTACTGAATATGTCTTGAGGTGATACTTGGGTGAAATAATACAAAACACCTTTTTCTGCACTGGTGAGAAATCCAGCAATTTCATCATTCCATAGTCGGCACGATGGTAATTGAAGTGTCGTTTTTCATCACCTTGTAGAGTCCACGTTAACGATTGTAAAACTGCAACCTGCAAGTTGCAATGCAGTTGTTTTTTTTTTTTATTTTTATTTGGTTCTCAACGGCCAGTGAACCGTGATATTTTATTTTTTTCAATCTTTTATCTCAAAACAGCTTCTGGCTACTTTCGAAAACAAAATGCGGGATGAAAACCATTCAGGACAGAAAGAAAGAAAAGTTGAAAGAAAGTGCTCCAAGCTACAGTGTGAGGTCCGGACATGCATCGCATCAGAAATTCCAAACAGGCTTTCAGTTCAATGCATCGATATGTATCGATGTGTGCTTAAAAAAATCCAATCATGTGGCATTGAACATTCCGTTCGAGAGGGTCAATCACACATTTCCATGGTCTTAGTTACTTAAGCAAGCTAAGAGGAGGCGTCACCCAACCACTCTCCAGTGTGGAGATGCTGTGATGCATTTTTATGTTGAACCTAAGCCATTCTCCGAAAAGGGTGTCACAGATGGGAGAGCCTTTAACCTTGTGCTTTATTGTCTTGGGGTTGGAAAATAGGTTTTATTCCAGGGCGAAGATGAGATAAGGCTCGGCCAGGGATACCGACCTCTCTGCCGCTTTCCACTCGCCGCTGTCGGCTCATTGCAGCCCAGACGACGGACATCGCTCTGTCTTATCCCCCCCCCACCCCCCATTGTCACTTTCATTACAACTAACACTTTTTGCGCTTTGACTTTCATGTTCTTCAGCCCCCTCCTCCCCTCCAGAGCGCTCTTTACGTCACCCATTTTCATTATGTTTGTCATGTAACCATTTCGGGGGTTCATTGTGATCATTTATCACTTTGCTGCAGTTGAGAATGGACGTCCTTTTGACAATCCAAGGCGTTTGCCCTCTTTGCTCTTTGTTCAGAGCAGACGCCGGGGTCCACCTCGCATTGCTTTGCTTGTACGCCGCGTTCCACACAAGTCATGTTTTGGAGCGTGGCATTTAGCGTCACCTCTGGCGCTCCTTGCCCATAATTTGCTTACCTTGAATAACGACGTGTGCAGCTGTTAGCCACGGCTGACACCTGAGCTGTAAACGCTCCGTGTCGGCCGAGGCTGCCCTGCGATAAATCGGCTGAGGATGGAGGACACCTTGCCGACGGTGTGATGCTTCCCTCATTGTTCCAGGATGTAGTTGGTTTCCAGATGAACCACTGATGGTTTTTCAGCATGACGGATTTCGGAGAGTACCGCGAGGGCAAAATGAAGTGCGAGTTAGCGGAATCGGAATTGTCCTTTGGTATTTGGGAAAACAGCAACTGCACAGAAGCCATTTTTTGTTGGATTTATTTCTCCCTGAGAGCATGGGAATCAATTTAGATTGTTCCATTAACCTCCTGTGAATGTTTTTGGAACGTGGGATGAAACCAGAGTGCCCGCAGAAAACCCGCGCGGGCACGAGGAGACCATGCAAGCTCCATGCAGGATGGCCGGAATCGAACATGCTCATCAGCCAAGCTAAGCACCCCCCCAAAAAACAAAAAATTGCAACACAAGGGTGTCGCTCGTGAGGTATCAACATATAATATTCTTTCGATCACAACGGCAATATACCCTTCGCCTCATTTTCTTCATTCTACTCTATCACGCATGATCTTCTGCGACTCTCCAGCCACGTGAGCACAACGTGAACTCAAGTGTGGCGCTTGCTCTAAGTAATTAATGCGTTCAGCATATTTAGTGGGCATTTATGTCACATCCCCAATTCAAGTATGCAAAGGTTACAGATCCCCCAGACAATTAAATACAACAAAACCCGGCCACATGAATAGAGGAGCTTCGCACTGAAGCTTTGCATGTGAATACAGTGAAAGTTTTGTGGCATCACGATAGGCTTCAACTGCATTAGAGATGAGTACAGTCAAACCTCGTTAACAACATACCACATGGCAAATCTGTAGGTTATAACGGTAGCTCGTCGTCACCATGTCCAATAAAACGGCCGCCAACGACGATGTACAATACAGTATGAACATTTGTACATGTGAAAACGTGAACGTGTAATACAGTACAAACATGTCAATTGCAAATACTGTACGTGTATATGAAGAAAAAATGATTTTGTGAGACATGAGCCAAACAATTGCGGCGTTTGTCAATGACTAACTAATTGCAAACCAGTAGCTTAATATTTGTTTGGAAATGTTGCAGTGGAACCTGTTGCTTGTATCGTAAATTCTATTTTGTTGATGACCACATTTGGACTCTGCGGCTGATTCCAGTTTCGCTTGTTCAAAAAATATGTATAACTTTATAAATATATATAACTTTGGAGTTTTTACATGTTGTTGTTGTTGTTGTTGTATTTTGGATTTTTGTTGGATTCAAAATCTGTCGGCTTGGCATAATAGAGTCGGATTGTGGATATGTCAACTCATCCCCTCAAACCAAACATTGCCACGATGCCAAGTTTCATCTGGTATGTGGAAAGCAGATGATGCTAATCAAATGGATGGAGCTTGTGCCTGGCGGCCAGTTTGATCTGAGTACAGCCAAAGTCTTAAATAGCCCAAATGAGCCAAGAAGATAGAGCAAAGCTGGTTAATATTTGACAAAAGCTTTTTCATGTAATCTCTGAGCTGAAAACAGGACATGACATACTCAGAAATGTCCTTAAAAAAAAAAAATCTATCTCTGTCCACATCTTGAGATCCTATTTTAAGAAACCACCTCATCGAGATGTACTGTCACTCTTGAAAATCCAAACATGCAAAGCACTTGACATAAGTGGATGAGTCCGGGAGACGTCGGGCTGGATGTTGACATTCGCTGTGATTGCCACGTCTGCTTGGATGGTCCTTCAAACGTCGAATCCACCTAGTTTCGGCATCTTGCACATGCATGATGCTTCATGTTTGCTTGATTTCTTTATTTTTGGCCATCTTCTACACGCCAATTAATAAAAAAGAAAAAAAAAGGTCCCTTTTCACTGCATTATTTTTGTACCTTGCTTCGTGGCTGCTGCTTAATGTTGCGTGTGACTAATCTATTGTGTGTCTGTGAAGGGCCCAGCAATGACAGCCCTTCCCTCCGTCTGTCTCTGTTGCCAAGATACATCACAGATGTGATCCCTTCGGTTCCTCATCTTCCACCATCTTCCACCATGCCCTGCGGACCGGTACCGGTAGCGTGACACAGACGGATGTAACGGAGAATCCGGTGATTTTTCAAAATAAAATATCTTTCGTATTCCGAAATAAATAAAACGGAATGAAGGCAAGTTCTTTCTGTGCGCACGGTACCAAATGCCCTGCGGACCGGTACCGCACACGTCAAGCCACGCTTCTCCGTCACGTGACCGATTACGCTAAAAACAAAACACTGGAGCTCGCAAAATGAGTTAAAAAAAAACTGCTAGAGATCGCAAATGACGGCGGCCTTAAAAGTACGTTCGAGACAACTAACTGGATTAAATTATGGCTGAATACTCTGAGATCGCCACAACAGCACTGTTGCTATTTCCGACATCCGACCTGTGTGAGGCGGGGGGTTTTCTGCAGCAACGGCGACGAAAACAAAATTACGAAGTAGCCTGGACATAAACCGCACACTTGAGGTGTCATTGTCTCCTATTACCCCGAGATGGGACCGTCTGGTTGCAGAAAACCAGGCTCGGAACTGTGGTGAGTCGTCATTTTCATGCGCTTTGAATTTGCGTTGTATCGTATTTTGAAGGCATTAAACATGACCAGAGCGATCAGAGTGTTGCGGCCAGATTAGACGCTCCTTGTGTTTATTCTTATATTTGGAAAACACCAGTTTTCATGCAGCTCAATGAGCTCATACCATATTATTTTGTTGTATTATTTCCGACACACCTTAAATGCCGGTCCCTGAAAATCTTGTCTGACATAAACCGGTCCGTGGGGCAAAAAAAGGTTGGGGACCCCTGCCGTATGTCACAGTGAGCGCCGGTGTCGGCGCAACGACGACCGAATGTTACCGATGAAAGCGCCATTGAAAATGAAATGTCTTCACTTTAGTACGGATGAGCTCTGTCTTGGCGGCATGTCATCCCACTGAGAAAACATTCAACCAATTTTTCTGAAATCTTAGGTCCGAAAGGCGCTTCTCAGTTTGGATTCCTAGCTATTTTTTTTTCTGCGCATTCCCTTTCTCAAAGGCATCAATGTTAAGCGTAACGAGACTAGAACTGGTCAGGAATCACGATGCAGCTGTTTGTTTGTTTGTTTGTTTGTTTTTTAATTAGTCCCGTATTGATCATATTGCTGCCTTGTGACAAATCGTTCATCACGACAAACACACAGCATCCCCAAAAGTGAACACTTTTTTTTTTTTTTGCAACTTCAATCGAAATGAAGTGAAAGCCAAATGTGGATTGCGCTTCATTTGGTGCTTAGAAGCAAGCGTCCTTGATGAAGAACACAAAGTGTGACGCCAGCCGTTTCCAAATTAGTCCAAAATGAAATTCCCCGAAGGCGTGGTGAGCTTTTTGATTGATGCCGATCCTCCTCACGGAACACCGGCGTTCCACAGCACCACTCCAGTCGGGAAGAGACAATGCCGTTGACGGCGTGAGACTGCGGGCTGGCTCAGTGAAGCTCGGACCCCCCCACCCCCCCATTCCCACTCCCACCTCCCGTCACTGCATGGAGACTCCCCGATCTCACTCGCTGTGCTTTTCTAGGTCAGCACGATCTCGGCAACGCGCGCATCCGCCACGGTGTGTGAATGCTGACAGGTTTTTAAACACACATGAGTGAAAACGCCGGTGTCCAAACTGATCCACGAGAAGCTGGATGCAGTGCAGTTGACTTGAATTTTTTTTTGGGTGGCCTCAACATGAAACGACATCACAGGCGATGGGGGGGGGGGGGACGTGCCCAAGCGACATTGGCACCGTAACCCCCTTCCAAAGAGTCTTAGTTGTCGCAGCTGTGACAGTTTTGGCACAGTGGAGAGGTTCCCCCCCAACCCCACATCAAATGGAGAGAAATGCAACATCAGCGAGCCACGAGGAAGAGCTCTCGAATGAGATATTCCACCGAGAGGGAAACAGACCCAAAAATGAGCCAAACAAACAAAACGCAATAATGAGCATTCCCCTGACTGCTTTGATTGCATAACTCATCAGTGTTCACAACTGTCTCCCGAGCACTCCCGCTGGAGATGCTCTTGTGCTGTTTGCAGGCAAGCGCTGCGCTTGCTCTGTTGACTGTTTCCTTCATACCGGAAGGAAGGTTTTAAAAAAAAAAATTGTGGGGGGGTGGGAAGAACACAGCTTGCGGATTATTATCTTTAGCATGTTAATGTGTTCTGACAAAAGTGCCAGGAAGGCTTCATGGGAATTCATGGTGGGACTATCGTAGTTGACTACAAGTGGATGAGTGAAAGGCCGACAGTAAAAGACATGCCATTTTAAATGAAGCAAAAGCATTGCAGCGGTTAAATTTTTCCATGTTGCCCCTCCCGCCCCCTTTTTAAAAACATTTTAATAGTTTTGTGCTGGCACCGGAGGCAATATGATGCGTCTGCAGTTCGACTGTAAAACCCATCGTGTGCTTTGCAAGGCTCAACGCGGCTTATTTCCTCGCCGCTGGTTTCCCCCTCAACACTTGCTCGCGTGGAGATTTTGCCGAGTTATTCACCTGCTCATTTCTACTCCTCCATCTGTCATGGGGGAGTTACATGGGGTCACTGAGACTTGTGTACGCTCATGCGTGCGGTTCGTACCCCGGCGTCGAAAGCCGCCGAGGCCCAAAAATCATCCAGCAAAGTTGCTCAAAACAGCATGAAATTACTTGCTTTCTTTTTCTCAATAGCAGCACGGATTGAATAATTATCTCATATCGAGACCCCGGGCGTCAGGCATACCCGTCAAGGAACTTGAAGTGCCGTAGGTGACAGGGAGGGAAAAAAAAGACATCAAATAAGGAAAACGAGAATGGAAGCGGCAATGGAAACAAATAAAACATGCCATCTTTCTCCGCTCGGGAACATTCATTCCTCCTCTATGAGGCGTGAATCAAAGAAACGCCCTTTTTGTACTCGACTAATCTCTCGAGTTGTGATACATGAAAAGGATGATGTACATGTTAAGCGTGTGACACAAGGGTGCAGAGGGACCATTGGTCTGGGAATGAACCCCCCCGCTGAAACAAGATTCTGACTGATGACGCATTTTAACGTCCTTCTTAAAGAAAGTCAAAGGTCAAGGCCGACTATGGTGGTTTGGAGGGAAAACTCAATTTTGAGACAAGTGGAAAAAGGTGATTTTTGATGCGAGGGACTGATCGAGAGCTTAACTTTAATGACGGACACACACACACACACACACACACACACACACACACACACACACACACACCGCATGCCGGCTCGACTGCATGGACAGTTTTCTTAATTCTGTTAGGCTTGAAGTGCGAAGATCTCTTTGCACGGCCACTTGGCCAGTTTTGCTTCCAGCAGCAGTCCAGACAGTTATCGGAGCAGCGAGTGTGAAATTATCTCTCAGTGCCGTGATTGTCCACTCGCTGCGGCCATTGCTCCCCTGGAACGCCAACAACACTTTTTCGACCAGCTCTACCATCTGTACTGGCACGGAGGAAGCGCAAGCCTCCAAAGATTCATGCTTTCTCCTCCTCGGACGTCCGCGGAATTTATCCTCGTTAGCATTAATACAGTACATGAATTTCTTATTAGATTGGAATATTGCCAGCGTTGGCTTGCAAATGCTTTTCAAGTACACGCTCAATGGCTGCAACATTAGTGGAAGGTTCATGCAGACTTTGCAAGGTTGGATTTTATTACATTTGCTGTACTTGTGTGTTCAGTTAAAAAAAAAAAAAACAACAAAAACCCCTTTCATTCGCTTTTTTATATTATCCAATGTCATTTGCTCAAGGTGAGGTTCTTTATCTCTCTATCAAGTGAACATTTCAATCCAATTGCTAGTTATGAAAGAAAGGTCGAGCTCTTACAACACTTTAGGAAAAAAAAAAAAACATGAGGAAGGAGGTCTGATTAGCTCCAACAGAGGCACCTACCCCCAACTTTGCAGCTGCGCTCGTTTGGCACCGCTAAGTTGGCAAAAGGGCCTCTTGGCAAAGTCAGCCCTCCTGAACTTTCTGCCACCTTTTACCCCCCCACCCCCATCTTTGTTGGATGGCGACATGGGATCACTTAAGGAATAAAAAGGTGCTTCTTCCGGAAGACAGGAAAGGACAGCATAATGGTAAGGTGTTTGTGTGGAACCGCACTTTTCCTTTTGCCTTTCTTGGCCTCATTGACGAGCCCCTTGCAACAAAAGGAAAACGTTTGTCTGCCAACTGCGTCGGTGCTCGGTTGCTTTTAACATTGAATTTGGGCTAATAGCCTTTCGGAAAAGGCAAGTCAGTTTGGCTTTTAAGGATTGCATCCAGGCACCTTTACCAAGCATTTGTAGATCACACTGGGATCGAAAAGGACATTTCCTATTTGCAAAAATGAGAATCCAAACAGGCCCCATCTTGCGTCTGCCTCGACAAGTCTCACTCACGCTGTGCAGCCGATTGTTTATGTGCTGTGAGCAAAGAGCCAACTTTTGCAAAATGTGAGTCACCATAACGATATGGTCCGTGTCGTACTTCAGACCAATAGAAATACAGTATATGGGCAAAGTGCCACGTAGTTTCTGTTTTCGTCATGAATCCAAGTCGTCCCCGCCAGCTTCATTGTTGTCGTCTCCATAAAATGATAAGCGATCGTAAAAGTGCTCCTATAAAATCCAAGTGACTTGGGAGCTGACATGCCATGGCGACTTTGGCTGTTTACAAATTGCCCCATTTTGAATGAAACCATGGTTTGGGTGTATTTATGGTATTCTATTAACGGCCCATTTGAAAGAGATTTGTAACCATTTCTTTGACATAGAATTAGTGTGTTATTCCAAATCGCACTCACCGTTCATTTGACATCTAATGGGCCGACAATAAGAGAGGGAGAAAGATGGTAAACACAGATCAACTGTTTATTAATAGCGATATCTCGGGGCAAACTTGGATGAGGCACAACTCCCAATCATATATAACATAAATATATCATATGAAATGGGTCCTCCCTTTGCAACGATAGCTTCAACTCTTCTGCGGAGGGTGAGGAGGCTGTTGAATGGAATTTTTGACCCTTCGTCCATTGTTTGATTGTCAGGTCACACTCATGTTGAACGAGAGGGCTTCTCTCTCGGTGTCTGCGTAATTCATCCCTGATGTGTTCTGTTGAGGTCAGGTTGAGGTCAGGACCTTGTGCAGCCCGGTGAAGTTCTCCACGCCAAACTTCCACATTCGTGTCTTAATGGACCGATCATATTTTTCGGACCCTAAGGCGCACTTCAATTTTCTCAAGAATCGACAGTCTGCCTTATATATGGATGCCGGCTTTTTAGTTGGCCGTCTTTTATTCAAGTTTCTTTGTATTTACTTTCGGGTATCCAATCGCGAGTAGGCGTCCTTGTTTTTGTCAGACCGGAACGAGAACTACTTCCTGCTTCCGTGTCGAAGAATCATGAGAAATGTCGTCCTGCTAGCCTAATTTGCAGTCAGACCAAACTCCAGCTGAGCGTTTCCACCCGATATTTCGTGTGCGGTCGGAACCGAGCATAATCGCGCTAAATCAATCCATCCAATTAAAATATGGTACAATTTGAACATACAATGTTTCCCATAGATAATGTGCCCTATGACCCGGTGAGCCTTGTGTATGAAAATGTATGAAAATGTATGTAAATGTAAGAATAGAGACGTTGGTAGTGCGCCTAATGGTTCGAAAATCACAGTACCTTTTGTGCACTGGCGTAGGGAACGTTGTTTGGCAGGTGAGCGAATACTTTTGGCCACGTAGTGTAGATTAGACTCGTCCCATCTCCTGCGGTTTGGTCCAATTGTCCAGCTTCGCTTTGCAGTGTCAGTGAGGCTCGAGTTTATGCCTGAGGTTTCACATGTCCTCCAGCAATATGTCGTCTCGTATTGGCTTCAAAATCCTTCCCGACTGCCCTGACGAGTGGTAGTCATGCATTCACACAGAAGTGTGTTGCCTCGGAGGCCATCAGCAGCATACGAGGCAGAGTGATGAAGACACAGACGAGCCTGGAGGACAAAAAAAACAAAAAAAAAGATATATACAGTACATACATACGCTATATAAATTTAGATTCTCCAGAGCCGCAGTATAATACAATATATGGCCTGCGGGTTCACAGTAGACTCTTTTATTCAGCATTCACACCTCGTTGAAAGTAAATGCAAAATCCCCACCTACGCAGCAGTGCCGAGCAAAATGCGAGTGAAAAGTCCACATCCAACATTGCACACGTTGCGCGAGCCCATTTAGTCTTGACGATTCTGTCTTATCTACCTGTCAATACCATTTCTCACGAACCAGCTGAAGGCCACTTCTGCTCGTCACCTAAAAGCAAGGACAGTAAAGATCTTCACGTGGTGAATAAAATGTCATGTAGCGGCCCTCCAACAATTCCGACGGCCGGGAAATTCTTTCGGTTTTGCGCTTTGATAATACAGCGCCAGTCTCGCTTGTGTCAACGAAAATCGGGTAGTTCTGTTGTCACTTCATGATATGTTGTTCTCAGCTTGGAATCGAGAGCTTTGTTTGTTTTTCTTGTTTTGATGCCTTGTGGTGTCAGGGAAATAAACAGGGCGACCCAAAGGGAGAATGGAACCAAAGTGGATTTTGGAGATAGATGCTGTTCAATATTTAAGCTTTGGACACACGTCTCATACCTCCGTAACAGTCATTTCGCGGAAAGGAGTGTTGTTGCCCGTCTTAGCAATGCCAAGTCAACGTAATAACGCGTCATTTGGTGTCCTGGAACCACGACCTCAACTGTCACTTCAGAAGACAGATAACTGCACCATTCATATCGGCATACAGAAGGTTGAGAGTTTCTTTCCTTTTTGTTGTACTCGGCACCGGTCCGCCATTTTTTTCAAGCTGAATCAAACCGTAATGTTATTTTCACCGCACTTCCAACATGACTTCCGTCAGTGAATTTCACCGGTGCGCCGGTCTGTTCTATAAATAGAGATGCATTGTATTATTTTACTTGAAACAGAATCCCGCTCCACATGGTGGCCAAGGGTAGAATCCAGTCCAAGTCGCTCGCACTCCTGCTCCTTTATATACCGAATATCATCAACCTTCTTTGTGGGACTTCCTTACGATGCCTTCTTGGCATGGAATCCTGCGAATGGCCGTGCCATCCATACTTCACGGCGTGACTCGCGCCAATGATAGCTTGTAACTTGGGAGCCTTAATTCAAATGGCAAACTGCTCTTTGATTTATACAAGTGTCAAACACGCTGGCCCTTGGCACCGCCGCGCATGAACAAAGATGGAAATGATGTGAGATGTAATTCATGTGAATGGAACGGACAGCTATGAATGAGTCCCATGGTGACGACTCGGTCGGTGCATTGAGCAGGCCTGAAGGGAAAGACGTATGGAGGCGCGACGTAATATCACCTGCCGCGACGCTGTATTTCATTGACATCATGTATGCAAACTGAATTCCCTCACGGGGGAAAAACGCTTCAAATCACGAGGGGTGAGCGGTATATCGTCCATAACAATGCCGCTGTCACAGCTCAAGTCTGACCTCTTCTACTTCGGTCGTTCTCCGAAGTTGTCTGGCACCCTTCGTGTTTCACCGGTACAGTCGGCCATCTTTTAGTATAATCGTTGATAACGCTTAGGCAAAAACTATCAATTGCCTCTTAGATGGACTCTTTAATTTCTGGGATTTCTGAGAACCGTATTGATGCCAATATTACATTGAGCTCGATGGGTCTGACATGGCGCCGTTCTGCAAACTGGATTGAGCCATCAGCAGCTCTGCTGGCTGCAATTGCCTCAAGAATCAATGACTCAACGACCACGTCCACAAAATGTCCTCCAAGCATCATTAAGCAAATGCCAATTTGCCGATAACAAAATCCTGCTAAATTACTCAAATATAACTAAAACGGTTCATCAATAAAAACATTGAAGCTTTTACGTAAGATTGAGAGTTCTCGTCACAGTTGAAGCGAAAGGCAAGCGATAACTGGATGGGAACCCACCAAGTCCTGCAAATTATAGAAATAGAATAAAAGTGTTTTTTTTTTCTTTTCTGACATTTGCATCACAGATTTGTTCACAACTTCTCCCTCTCTTTATTCCCGACATGCTTGAAGAGTCCCACTGCTACCACTTGCTGCTTTATTTATATTACCAAAACCTGATCTGCACTTCACAGAACAATCTATTTATTCTTCTGTGTCCCAGCTTAACTTTTGTCTCCATCTACTGTCTTTCATGTGATTTAAAAAATATATATTATTTATTTTTTTAAAGTAAAGCAAGCAACGTAATCAGAAAATTCATCCAGCTTCTTTTATCTGAGTCAGCTGGCTAAAGTCAAGGCTCTCCTTTCTCCAGAGCACTTTGAAACAGTCATTCTTGCCTTCGTCATATCTCAGCTGGATTACTGTAATGCACTTTACTCTGGAGTCAGCCAATCCTCCATGAAGCATCACCAGTTGGTCCCGAATGCTGCTGCTTGCTTCTTGACTGGTACTCGTAAGAGGGAGCACATCACTCCAACTCTGACATTCCTCACTTGCTCCCTATACATTGTAGACATCCTATTATTGTTTTTTTTTTTCTCCAAAATCTTTGAATGGCCTGGCCCCACCTGACCTCTCTGAGCTTCTCCAGACCTGCCTGGTGACTAAGGTCTGCGGACCAGACACTATTAGAGGTAGTGAGAACCAAGCAGAGGCTCAGAGGGGATGGAGCCTTTTCTGTTGCCGTTCCGTCTCTTTAGAATGAACGTTGGGCAAGCCCCCTCGCTGCCCATCTTGAAAACTCGTCTTGGAACTCATTTTTAGTCTTTGGCTTTTGACTCAGCATGATATTGTACTTGTTTTTTAGCTTGACTGTCTTTGTGCTAATGTATTGTTTTATTGTTTGTTGTTGTCTGAATTGTTTTTGCGGCATATACAGCATTTTAGAGACAAGCAGCGGTAGTTTTCAACTGCTCTACAAATACACTTGAGCTGAGTGCCGTGAAGGTTTCGTCCCCACCAAAGTGGCTTTTAATAGGGACCTGGAAGCATCACTTTATTTTCTGCCCCGATCATGTAGTTTAACTGTGTGTTTTATTTCATGTACCAATGAAGGATATTTTCATCGGACTTTAATATGATTTAGTTCCAAATGAAATAAATATCGTATCTCTTTTTTTAAATGTAAAAGGATTCATTAATCACGGTGCTAATAAGCCCCGCCACTATAAGCGCTTGCACAATTTAACATTTCAGCGCCCAGGATTTGCAACATTTGGACCATGCAGTGCATCACTGCAGGGGGTGAACTCGTAATCTTATTTGCATCCCACACATTTTGTCTGGAATTGATATCGGGGGGGGGGGGGATTCCCTATTTAATGCCCATTGTGAGTAAGAGGTCCTTAGAATAGGAAACAAATTACCCCCCACCCCCACAGTGACCAAAATGTTTCACAACATTGCTGCAACACCTCCAATACTTTTTCCTTTACTCGTGTCTATGTCAAAACGCAAGACAAGGCCTTGACAGGAATCGGAGCACAATGTCGTCTTCCATTGTTAAGAGCGGCATTTCATCGCGACTCGTCAGCCACAGTAAGTGACAACAGAGACAAGCCGAAGCCGTTATTGTTGTTTTGACAGTTGCAGACAGGACAGCGAAACCCACTTCAGGATTTCCCGGCAACGCGTCGACGTTTTCGTTTGATTGCCTTGAAGCGAAATTGACACTCCTCCTATTTCTCGGTGTTACAGGGGTGCCAAGAGATACGACGTTCATTTGTTCCACGGGGGCCAGAAAAATCTTTGCACATGGACACCTTTACAGTATGGATGTCTCGGCTCTTTGCCAGAGGATAAAGAAGATATGACCGTGAGTACAGTTTTCTCAAATGTGTTGCTACCGTTTAGTTTCTTATGTTCCCCTGTCTGGATTCAAGGTAAGAGTGCATTGAATACGTTTCATGGAAAGTCTGTTTACATTTCATTGCCACATCGGTTTTATGCGGGTGAACCCATTTTTCAGTTTAAAAATGCGAACTAACTTGGCTAATTGGTGTAATGATTTGCAAAAACTTGTGACGGACGTATATGAATATGCTTCTGTATAAAGTTTTCCCAAAAGTAGCTGTTTTCACACTTTTCCAAATTAATGTGCTCCTCACACCCTGACGCTGATCCATTCAGACAGTCGAGGAATCGA
Organism: Hippocampus comes; assembly: GCF_001891065.2. Classification (NCBI taxonomy): domain Eukaryota; kingdom Metazoa; phylum Chordata; class Actinopteri; order Syngnathiformes; family Syngnathidae; genus Hippocampus; species Hippocampus comes. The sequence goes on along the minus strand of NW_017805478.1, from coordinate 598,326 downwards.
TAGATGAAGAGGTCACTCTTACCGGCATCTCGCCCAATTCTATTTCCTACCGTTTTACATACAGAGCCCAGCTTCACTTTCGCATTCGGACAAGCTCAGATGGACCTGAGAAAATAGAATTCTCTCTTAATTGCTTCATGTGTCGTGATCAAGGTGCAAATTCTACCGGATGCGCTTGAAAAGCAACTTGAGGGGATTCACTTTTTATTGGATTATTGCTGTTGTTGTTATGCCATCGATCGTCATGCGATTGTCTGAGAAACTCGGGGAACTCTAAAATAAATAATGGGAGATCTGTGTCAAGGTTGTTGATGGATAGGAGTGGGGGAGTGGCAAAAAGGTTGCATTCATTTTCATGCCACTTTTCTTTATGATGTCTGTCCAAAATGGTGGCATTCACTCTGGACAAGGGAACACGTTCTGAGAAAAAGGCACAAGCATTAAAAGAGTTCAGTCAGTTTGGGAATCAAACGTGAATTAGTCCCAAAGATGATGTTAACCCAAAAAAACACAATTTCAGGCGTTTGAGAATTTTACAAAGCACAAAATAGGAACCAAATTAGTTTTGGTAGGATGAATTTTTTCCACCCTGCTTGGTCATTTATCTTTTTTTTGTCGTCAAATGGCATATCTGTAATTTACTCTCAAAGAAATTCGCTAGGGTTTTGGTTTGGTGCCACAACATTTTCGCAACGTGCGGCAGGCATTTACTGTACATCCTCGACGTGTATTGTTGATGAATGCTAGCCAGAGGTCGTCCATCAAAAAACGGCTGTCATCGCTTCAATCGAACCCTCACTCGGGATGCGTTTCGCAGTGGAAAAGAAACGCCCTTTTTTTTTTTTTTTTTTGCACATGATCCAATCTGGTGATATGGATAATGAATTGCCCACGTGACATGCATCAGTTCTTAATCATTTAGCCTGCATTGTTTATGTGCGTGCGCGCTGGGGATTGTGCTCACTCTTCCAATTAAGTGTTTGTTTTTCTTTGCCACGTTATTTGCTTCTCTCCTCGCAAACATGTTCAGATAAACAAATAGAATTTGTCAGATGTTGAACGCCCTCTTGAAATAATTATTGATGGAGGATATAAATAGTAAGATGCTAATATTAGGATGATTATATTGTTTATGTTGTTAGGTAGCGTTAGCTGACCTTTTTTTTTTTTTCTAGATAGGAAACATTCCAGGTGGTTGGAGGCAGCAGCGCTGTCTTCCGTTTGTAGCCGGTGGTCATGTGCATGCGTTGCACTTGAAGCCGACGTGTTACTGACAAAGCTCACCGACAGGATGTCTGTCGACATTATACCTCACCTCGTTTCACAGTATGATGCAAATGAGGTATGCCGATGGCACTCTGCATAATTTTCAAGTCATCGATTGTTCGAGAACAATTTTTCTTTTTCCCAAAAAGTAAAGGTAGCCGTTGTTAAAATGCACTGTACCAAATGACAATGCCCAGCAGTGTAACGAGACGTTTTGTAAACTGTGTAAAATTGTAAAGAGCCGATACTAGTCATTTGAATGAGCCGCATTAGATTTTCTGAATGGAAAACGATATATCCTCAGTTATATTTTAAGAGAAGCCCTCATATGACAAGCAGCTTCGCATGAAAATGTCGTCTTTCTCTGGAAATTAGCCAGGTTGCAATGTTTGTTTTATAAATCCGAGCCATTTCTCTTTTTTCGCTGCGGCTCAGCACTTGTGAACCTCTGATCCCAAAATCACACTCGACTCAATGACGTGAAGAAATTCTGGAAGGTGGCCAACTGTTAACGGATTGCTTTCGCTTTCCCTCCATGGAGGTAGAAGGGAAAATAGACACCTAAACACTGTCAAATCTGTGAAATGTGTGAAGGCTTTTCGCTAACGTGAGTTGATGGACTGAAATTACGGCCCGCAAAGTCAAATCCGCTTCGGTACATGCGCTTGACCCTGAGCAAACACCGCAGCTCGGATTGAGACCGCGCCACATCATTTTTCTTGCTCACTCATTCAGTAACTGTTTGTCAAAGATGTCCTAAACACTGTCAAATCTGTGAAATGTGTGAAGGCTTTTCGCTAACGTGAGTTGATGGACTGAAATTACGGCCCGCAAAGTCAAATCCGCTTCGGTACATGCGCTTGACCCTGAGCAAACACCGCAGCTCGGATCGAGACCGCACCACATCCTTTTTCTTGCTCACTCACTCAGTAACTGTTTGTCAAATATGTCCAAAAAAAAAAAAAATGCTGATAACTGTATTCTGTTCCTCTTGACAATTGCAATCGAGAATAACATCTACGTGCTGACGTGCGTGTGGCCGCATCCGTGCAGTTTCAGTTTGTGCTGTCAGAACGGGTGTAATTCTGCCTATGTGGTCATGAATATGTTTTCAACATTTTGAATTTTGTTCTGCAAATCAGTCGAGGTTCAGTAGCGAACATGAAGTACGGCTACAGTTTTAAAATGATCAAATTTATTACATTAAAAAAAAAAAAAGAAAAAACGGACTCATATGACCATGTTCGATTGGCAGCACGTTTGCATGGCTGACAAAACAAATAAATAATTTCAAATCAACACAGTTGGGAATGTTAAAACTAAATGAAGAAATGAATAAAGGGCACCAAAACAAGAAATCAATAGTAGCACCAGCCTTGGATGCTGGCGAAGGCTGCAAGCCTGTTTTTGTTTAGCACCGACCAGTCGGAAAACATTTGAAATTGGCAAGCAGCCTTGACTAGACAACATTCAGATTGATGGATTTATTTATTTATTTTTTTGGGGGGTGTGGGGGAACCACAGGCTGCAGGTTGGTAGAAAGCAGAAATGAGGGGGAACCCCCCCCCCCCCCACACACACAACCCAAAAGATTGTTGACTCAAAAGGTCAACCTGGAATAAATACCTCATTCCGCATTATTCCGTAGCAGCGCTGTTGCTCAAGCTGAACGCGAATGTGTAATAAGGCCACGATCAGAAATCTTCAACAATATTCAATCCCACAGGATGCCGTTAATGTGATGAATTGTTTGGTGTTGGGTAACAATCACCCCAAATTACCATCGAAATGACACAGCAGGGGTAATTAAGATGAGAGGAAAAGCAGCTGTGATCAGTGAGATAACGCTTTCAATTATAAACATGACATCTCATGGAGAAATAATGGGGATCATGTACTGCAATCAATTGTCAGGTTGTCCTTGTTTTTGTCAATCGGATAATTAGAAAAATGCTCAGGCTGATGAAATGCAACAAAGGAGCGCTTTGTATTCAAAGAAATACAAAGAAACAAAATCCACAGTGCCAGATCAAACAGTTTTTTTTTTTTTAATCATCCACTATATGTGCCTTCTGAGATCTTTTTTTTTTTTCCCCGCATCAAAAAAGCAGGAGAACAGAGGAAAGGAGCTTTCAGGAAACGGAGTCAGTGACTCGGCGCTAAACATCAATTTGTGAACGCAAACCCGTGTCGTGCGTCCAGCAGCTGAAAACACCTACTCCCCACATAGCAAAGTTAAGCAGATGCAGAATGCATCATGGGCTAACTTATTCAGCCTGGGGCACATCACTGCATTCACTCTCTAGCAGTCTGGGTCGTCTTTTGCAATATTTACAAATAACTTTTCTCCGCGCACTAAACTGGTCCTTTTCCAAATGTTCCCAATGTACTTCTGTGTTTCTCTGGTAACTTTTTTGGGGGGGCGGGGGTAAATACCGAATTTTCACGACGATAGGCCCCACTTAAGTCTTACATTTTCTCCAAAATGTAAAAGCAGAAAAAGTACCCGTCACTGACACTGCGCCTTTTAATACGGTGCACCGTATGCTCGTGCAAACGCGGTAAACTGCTACAATTGTGCCCTCCGTTGGTTGTTAATGTGTCGTCGTCGTAATGATATATCGAGACAACCTAAACTCGTCGATACTCGTTAACCCCCACCCCCACGGCTGAATTGTGAAAGGGCATCGTCAGCTTTGTCATATTTTGTCACATTTCGCTACTCAGGAGCAGCCGTCTTGGGTCCGCCTATTTTGCGCACCTCTTCTTCTCTACTTGAGAGCTCCACAACATGACACTCTGTGCCCCTCTTCTTTCTTCTTTCCCCTTCTCATTCGCAAATCTAGGCCGTTCTCTGTGCTGTTTGTTCCTGGAAGAAGGAGAACACAGACCGAGGACACGGAAGGCCACTTTTTCGGGGCGTTTGCAGTTACTTCGCGAATGAGCTAACAGTTAGCCTCGCTTATCCTGTTTCTTCCTCGACGGCCACTTGTTCTTCGTCCTGTATTTTGCAACAATCTGGTTGATTGGTTGACGTTTGTGCGCCTGCGTGTACCCCGCTTGAGATGGCGAACGTACCCGAGCTGCATTAGATGCATCATTCTGCGACCATTTTATGTCGTCGAGTTGGGAGTTGGAAATGTCATGGCGTCGTTGGATTCACATGAGATGTCAAAGCCAGACATTGGCCTTTCCAACCCTGCTGGTGGCACCACTCGGGGGATGGCAAAGTCTGTCTGTCACTCCCCCTGACGATCCCGTGACTTTTAATTCAAGGCCAACATCATGTTGACGTTTTTTGGTGTTCGGTGACAAGGCCACCCCCTTTGTTTATTATTTCGAATCACAATTTCGAACCATCTTGATGACGCGGATGTCGCGTCTAGTAAGATAAGTCAACGGCTTGAAAATGTTTGGCCATTTTGCCAAAATGCTCCAAAGTTTCACAGCCGTTGCAGTTCAATGATTCTTTTTGCAGCAACATAATGCCCCTTGCCAAGAAAAAAAATCTGTTTCCCACTATTCACAGCCCTCAATTTTTTTTGTACAGAACTCGAGCAAACTATTGAGCGTCCGAGACAATTTCTGACGTACGTTTTGCCTCTTCATGTTGGCGCCAAGACGGGCTGATGCAAGCAAAGGAAATGCCAGGCGCCAAAGTAAAGGACAATGTTGTCGATCTCATTTGGTATGCATTGTCCAAGAAATTCACCAGCCTACTTCTTCGGCTGCCGGCATGACCATCTCAGTGCACTTGATAACGCCAAGGTGGCATCACTCGGGGAGAAAAAAAACAAAAAAAAATCTGTTTGATATGCACGAGGAAGCGTTTGGACCTCATAACATTTTCTGTCTGATGTCCAATGGTGCGCTTCCTTTTGTTTTATTAAAGACCCGTATCTGTAGAAGTAGCTGGAAAGTGGTTACACCAAGAGAGCAGAATCCTGAATGCGGTTGTGTGTAATTCGCTGCACCTCTGAGCAAAGTCTTATTTTGTTGTATTGCGAAATTCCTTGTGTCCGATTTTGAGAAGTGTTGTTGCGATCTTGCTCAATCAACTTGATAACCGATCCAATCTTCTCAAGAATGCTCTGCCCTGAATTCGTCCAAAAATCGTATCCTTATGTGCTGCAATTGGTAAGAAAATAACATTTTCCACCGAGTAGGCTGCTTGTTTCCTATTTCTTGTCCCCAAAGTTCTTTGCACCAAAATGATAAGTTGACGTTGGGGAGAGGCCTCATTCGTCACGACCAATTGGTTGCTCAGCGTTTGGTTGAACGTCTGGAACAGATTGTTGAGTCTGGTCTACGGTGCGACGAGGCGCACAGTTCGGGCTAAACGAGTTGGCGGTGTAAAGAATCAAGACTTCAGCTCCTGCTTAATGCAACTCTTGAAAAGCAAAGTCGCCTTTTTCATCAACGGGATAAGTCACAAAGTAGCGTCGATGTGATGGCACTTTGTTTCCACAAAAAAGCTTAAAGCCAAGTCAACAATCGCCAGAGTCTCTTTCGAGGATATCGATGGTCGGATCAACATCTGGTTTTACGAGACGAGCGAAACGGCATCCATCGTGTATTGACAAGCGGACAATATGAACAACGTGGCCGTTGTGTCTTTGTCAGAACTCTCGGCACCCTTGGCCGTCCCAATCATTAGGGATCATTTTTAATTCGCTCTCCGTAATGGAGGGAGTTTTTTTGGGTGTAAAAAGGGGTAACTCTGATAGAGATGCGCGTTTATGGGACTTGACACGGCACGTTTCAAAGAGGACATTAGATCTGGCATCTTGTCAGAGAGAGCAACAAGGGCGGGAGGCGGGGCGGGGAGGGGGGGGGTATTGAAAGGGAAACTCGAAGGTCACCCGGCTGGTCATCACATCAGAGAAGTTTCCATTCTGCTTTCCTTTTACCTTTTCTTCATCTTCCCTATCTTGGCGCCATCCGCGCTCTTAATCCCGCTGTGGGAAAAGAAGAGGAGTTGAAGAGTGCGCCGGTTAAACCACAATAAATCGTCGGCACATGCAGAAGGTGATGCCCCCGGGGATCGGAGATCGTTACGTTTACTGCTGACGAGAATCTCGCAAAATAAGATTTTCGAAGGGCACGACATCATTTGTGATCCGTCTATGCTTTCACACAGACGCCACCTTATGAGTCTCTTTCAATTCCTGCCTGCGAAAATCAAGAAATTATCGATGTGCAAGAGTAGACTCTCATGTGGTGCTTTTGAGCAACTTTTCCAAATAATATTTCTGTTTCCTGGTTGGTAAGACTTGACCTGGAGGTTGTTATTTGGAATGGATTGCATCTGATTTGCGGTAAACCCTCGGATGTGTAGTGCATCACGCTGCCAAGCTTTTTCCTCTTTGGCAGGCTGAGGGCAGCCCCCGCTTAACACAAATGGACTATGAAGGGTGTGAAATGGCACCGCTGCTTGCAAAAGAATACGTTGCGCTAAGCCGTTTTCCTCCCTTATTCACCGCTGGATGCCATTGGCAGCTTGTAAGCGCGACGTGGTGCCCCGAATGGATCGTTTTAATTACAATTTGTCATTGGAAAATGCGCACAAACAAGACCTTTGGAGCACCAGATTTGCTCTTTGTCTGTGCAGGAGTAAATCAGATATTGGCGTCGATAACGAGCTCACTACAATGAATACAAGGGAGCGAATAAAAGAGGTTAAGAGGCAATATCCCAAATGGGTTGTCGCTCACAATTTTGCCAACAAGTGTTTCCTGGGCTTTTTCAAAAAACATATTTTAGAGATGCAAAAAAAAAATATGGGTAGGTTTGAAATGTCAAGCCTGAAATGGACTAATAGCTCTTTCTTCCCTTTCGAGCCCCTGTGGCACCTCTCTGTTCTGCACACCAACAGAAAGTTGTTCAGGCATGTTTGTTCCGTCACGCCGTGTTGCATGTTTGTGTAGCATTCGGGAATGAAGGTGCCACCGTTGATAAGGATGATGAATCCCTTCAGGATCCCACTCGAAAGTCACACGATGGGACCAACGAGCCTTTGCTCTTGTTTCAATCATCCTCTGTCCTTCCGCTGTGACCTCCCTTCCCTCATTGCCGCTGTCTGCTGCGTTGCAAACAGCATGATGCTTGAAGAGCCGGTGGGGGGGGGGGGGGATGGTTCCTCTGCTTAGTGTTCATATATTATTCCGCTGAAGTCAATTTGGGTCTGCCAATGATTTAATTTTCCCACCTCTGTGCATAAAACGACATCGGACTTGTGTTTTCACTCAGCGGTCTCGCCGGCTCTCCTGGGGGATCATCAGCAATCTAAGTAGGTTTGCGCGATGAAATGAATTTTTTTTTTCGTGCAACTTGTTATTGTCATCGAGCAACCGTTGTTTGAAATCACCCAAGTGGCCCAGAATGGTTTTACCTGAAATGGAAAGTGCAGCTTTGTCCACTTTGCCCACGATTGATCTATGAGAAGTTATCCGAGTGACTCTTACTCAACAAGTCAATTGTTCCTCCTCCTCCTCCGCCTGCCTCGCTGTGATAGTCGTATCACTGCCACCAGCTTGACTCTGACATTAGATGGGTGCCGCAGAGGCCAGTTGGCTGGGATCGGGCACAAGCCCCCCGCCCCCCCGGCCACAACAGTAATAACAGGCAAATGGTTGAGTATTGTTTTATCGCATCTCTATCCGACGCTTAGCGGCTGTTGTCTCCACGCTCGCCACTCTCAAATGTGGCCAAGAATCAAAAAGGATTGAATTACTCTCGTGCGGTGGCTGTCGGTACGTGTGCCGGCGCCAGAGGCCTCATGAGCGGGGTCTGAGTGGTTTCTCCCCCCCCCCCCCACCCCCCCACTTCGTTCAGTGTACAGCTGGTCGTTGTCAGCCTGGCAATAACTTTAACATAGTCAACAGGACTTCCACAGTGAGGTGTTTTTTTTTTTTTCTGCACATTGGTTTCTCATCGAAACCATTACGATGGATCTGATAAATGTCATTTTCTCTTTTCCTTTCGTACACTCTGAAAGACAGGAATGCTCTTGAGTTTAAAATAAATAAATCCCTTACCTTGTACAAGCAAATATGTGAAAACCAAGTGGGGCTAAACAAGCTCGCTGGTGTGCTTGCAAACTTTACATTAATTTATTAGGTCGGTTCGTGGACCTGCATGATTGAAGACTATCAACAAAAACATAACAATGACTCATCGGGGACTGAGATTTGGTTCTTTGGAATACAAGGAAGCTGTAATGAACTGAAATTGGTGTCCACTCTGAGTCAAAGTGGTTAATTCTTAAAGTTCAACCTGTAAAGATGCGCGTGGTTTTAACACAAGAAGCAACATTGCAATTTGAGAGAAGCTTAAGTAAGGCGAGAGAAGCACCTGTGTGGAAGCGGAGGGAGGCGGGAGGAATGGGATGATGTCGGTGAAGGGGATCTGCGCTTGTGTCACAAACAACCTTTTGCTCTGGCTGACATCGGAGGAGGGGCGGGACTCACTTTCGCATGGCTGTAGGGAAGACGGAGAGAGCGAGAGAAAACAATCCGCATCTCTTCCCACTCTGGTGCTTTGTCATGTTTGAAGAACACACTGTGCCTGCAACGCTGTTCCGGAGGGCGCTGGATGGGATGGCGGGAAGAAAACCACAGGAGATGCTCAAAAGCGCACAAGTGCAAACAAGTCGGCACATTGAACACAGCAGAGCATACACAATGCTGTTTTTTTGTTTTGTTTTGTTTTTTTTTATTTATACACATGTAGAAATTCAATTCCCCTTCCCAAAGCCATACCGCGAATCCTTGCAGCCGAATGGAGGCTTCGAAACGTTGTGCGCTGCGGTGTTGACCCTCTAACTCAGCTCAGTGTGAAATTTTCTAACCGTAACCGAACCCGTATTGACATTGTATATGGAGACCACTGCTGTGGGGAGCAATTTGAGTCAAGAAAAGGATTATTTCATTATATTTACTTTTTGCGACACTTTGGTTTGGTGAGCTGTGTTTGATTTTTGCTGCATCGCCGTCGATACTGATGATCAGCTGACGGGCAGGTCACTGCCACTGACCAGTCGCGATCGAGTGGTCGTGCCATTAACTGCCTCTTGAGTGCGGCAGTGACATTTGACCACACCTGATTAGGAATCCAATCATTTCCCCTTACGATTATAAGTGAAAGAAAAACATACGATAAACGATAAAATACTGGAGGAGGCACACAGCAAACCGCTACATTACAGTTGAACCTCGTTTCAACGTAGCCCGTTCAAAAGTTTGCCGATTTTTCTTCCGCCGAACACCTTTACGTCAACTTCATCCTAACGACCAGAGTTTTCTCACGAGATTGTGAAAAGGCCTGTCATGTTTCGACCGCATGAAAAATAACAATGGAGGAAGCAGAGACATTTGTGTTTTCTCAAGCCGGAAAGACAGTCGTTATTTTGAGTTTGTCAGCGAAGGAAAATGAATTCTTAATGAAGGCACATTCCTCTGTGCGTCATCTAGCTCCAAAACACGACCGCGATGTCAAATTAAAAAACAAAGTAACTGTGGCAACGCTGTTTTTTTTTTTTTTTTTTTTTTTTCTAAACTGCACAACCACACAATAACCAGACTGCAGTCAGACGCAATACTGAATCCAAAATGGAAGCTTCATAATTAATATGCTCACATGCACATTCAATAAAGACATATACACGATATAGTTCGACCCGTGAATCTCACGCATGAAATGCACACGTTCCCAAGTGACTGCATATTCTCACATAATCCCATCGGTTGCGATTGTACATACGCACACACACACACACACACACACACACACACACACACACACACACACACACACACACACACACACACACACAGCCCCACATCTCTGCTCTCCCATAGGGATTATCATGCTTGACACCTCTCAGATTGAATGGCTTCCATCTGACAGGCTGGTGATCCGTCTGTGTTGACACTTGCACACACCCTACCCTCTCGCCACATTCCCACACACACACACACACACACACACACACACGCGCGCGCGCGCGCATCCTTTTGTGTATGCTAATCTCTCAATAAGTGTCGCAGGAATAGAAAGTGAGGCAGAGGAAATTGGAATTGTTTGCGTGAAAGAGGGCAAAATCCGGGTCAGAGCGAGGATTATTTATTCAAAAGTGCTCTTCCTTGCAGATGGTCTTGGACGTTTTGAGGAAGACTTTCATGTCGTCGTCTTGCGATCCGTCCGTCCGTTTTCGATACCGCTTTTCCCTCGTTCTTGTCATGGGTGAGCTGGAGCCGATATCCGTGCTCATCAGTGGAGATGTGGGTTGCGGTTATGTATTAAATAAACACGATTGCACTTTAGGGCAGAGTGGAATTATTTTTTTAACCGAGTGAGGCCAATTATTCTCTCCTTAAAACAATATTGCCCACAGTATGAAGCCTATTGATTTTGAATACCATCTGAGCAGGTTGATAAATGAGGTCAACATTAAGATGGAGGCGGCTCTTTTTTGCCTCCCCCCCCCCTCCCCAACCCCCCGCTCAAATGGCTAATCTTTCAAACAGACTGTCACTTTGTAGCTCAGCCAAGTGTCCTCCCCGATGCCAACAGGCACTGGCCTTTACTTTACCTCACACTGCAAAAACCTTTTGAACCTTTTCAGCATTCTCGACACTGTTAACAGGCGGCAGGTCATTAATTAGAAGCGCTGAATGCAAACAGGCCGAAAGATGTGCGAGTCAGTTTACATTTGGGTCATCTCTGCGGGAGCAGCTGCGTCTCTTACTCGGGAGAGAGATGCCATAGAAGGAAATGGCCCATTGACGACCTCACTCCAATGTTTGGAAACATCAACAAAAAAGCCGTTGCACGATATCCTCCTGAACTGGGCCGAATCGCATCGTTCACCTTTGAAATTCGGCCGTCCTTGAATCGTTTCACATCCCATGTAGGAAAAAAAATCATCTGCTGTCATGGGAAGCACACCCCGAACGCGAAAGTATGTTTATAAGATGGGTTGATGGTAACTTTCATATGACAATCTATTGATTCAATTCAATTGATTTATTTTATTGACCGTGTATTAGCGTGGCGCTCCCATGTCGGGAGTCGTCATGCTCGCCGCAAGTACTCATCGGGTTCAGGTTGACCTCATTACCAAGGTAATTCCTCTGGCGCAACGGCTGAGGAATAGCAGAAGATGGTAATGACACTTTAATGGCCCTCCTCAATGCCCAGTGGCCACAGCCCGAGACCCCATTTGACTACGGCGCTCCCACTGATCCACACAGATGAATAGAAAACCAACCATCATTATAGATCCGCCATAGAAATGAAATCACAACACCCATAATCCACTTCTCGGCACTCTGAGTTTTGTCTCATTTCGGCTCATCCGTTGCTCGGGCAATAAATCTCCCCCGCGGCTTCTTTCTTTGCTGACTTTTCACCGCTCTCTTGCCTCTCTGAGCTCTTTTGTTTGTCTTTTGTGTGTCTGCATCAAGCCTCGTTTTTCAGTTCCCGTGCTTCAAAACGCTTCGGCAGATTGGATTCCCAATTTTTATTGGCCTTCAGAGAGATGAGGGATGACACAATGGGAGTTTAGAAAGCAGCGCGAGCAAACAACGCCACCCGACGCCGTGCTGTCGCGAGGTGACGCGGCGCTGCGGTACGCTTTTCAAGATCATACGCCGGCGGTTTGAGGATTGATAAGGACTTTGTTGTCAATTTATGCGGGCAAAAATCGGCGAAAGGCCAAAACTCCATCTCCTCCGCATGCGGTTGGGTCTCTCATATCTCATTGATAAGATTTCCAGGGATTAGGATGCCACCCAAAATAGCAAAAATGCAGGGAGGGGGGAAAAATGGGCTGTTTGACTCAACGCTAAGCAAATGAGCACGATATGCGAGTATCGTTGTCGGGGAAGTGACGACGCTTAGTTAAGCAGAAAGGACATAAGAGGAATAATTGTAGAGCGCAACAGTTTCAGAGTAGAACGACATCAGTTGCATGAAGCTCAACTCCTCACGAAAATGTCTCGCATTTGATAACTGGTAGGAATCGCCACAGTTGGTTAAGTATGAGGAGTATGAGCTTTTTTTTCTACTCAGAATTGTATCACGTGTCCTTTATGCGCCACCGCAACCGATTTGGGAAATCCAAACAAGAAACTGCGGTGAAAGTGTCGCTCGAGCTATCATTTGGAAAAATATTTAAAAAAATATATATTAAAAAAATTGAGCCTTGAAGGAATCGGAGTCACAATGCAATGCTTTCACGTTTGTTTCCCACTAAATTGGAGGCTATTCAAAGCTTTCTTCAAATTGACGCTAAATAAAGCAACACATCACTTGAAGCCTTTTTCCCTATTATGGGATCGCATGTGTGCGCGCATGTTATGTAGCAGGTAAGCACCTCTTTCCGTATATAGGACCCTTTCAGCCAGGTATTGTCGAAGGCAAAAAGCGTGAGGAGAGTACATCACGTTAAAAAATTAATCGCAGAGATGTATAGGCAGAGGTTAAACATTGATGGGCAAAACAAAACTTCTTTTCCTGTCCTTTCATTTCTATTTTGTATTCTTTGATGTTTCGTTGGGTTTAGCCTCGTTGCAGTCCCTCCTATGTTGCACCCTGCATACTTCCCAATAAAATAAACACAAAATGAACATCGTTTGAATGATTAGCGGCTAAATAATGACCGTGTGAAATGGGCAGTGATCTTCGGCGTAATATTCCTTTTTTACTCCATGAATTGCCCCCGGCCGTGTGGGAACAGATTTTTTTTTTCCTTCCTCCTCCTCCTCCTTACTGCTTCATACTTCTTGTCTTTTGTCTCGCTGCCAATCAGTGGTCCTCGATGGCAATTTACGTGGCTGTGACATTCGGCTCCCAGTTATTCTACTTTTCTTTTTCTTCCCCTTGAACTGTGGTCTACTTTCAAGGTAACTGGAGTATGCTTTGGCTGCTCATTGTGCGTCAGTTGTTCAGAGTGTACAAAGCATCAGCGTTACCAAAAGCGCACTCCGCCTCCTATATTTCTCCTTGCTAAAATGGGCAGCACAAAAATCCTTTCTCCCATCCTTGTCAAAATGTCTTCATAAAAAAGGTTTGCACATGTGTAAATGAGTGCAAACTTAATGGCTCATGCAAACCGATCTGCTAATTGGGCAGTATTGGCACACAGGGATGTCTAAATTGTGGCAAGGCTTTGCAAGTTGCCACCTAGAGAATTTTCAGCCACCTGTTTAGCGAATTGATGGCAAGAGAGGAGAAGCTATTAGAATGTCCGCAACTAGTTTGACAGAGCTTACCTGACGAAAGGAGCTGGAAGAGGTGGTGACCCGGGTGTGGAGGGTCACAGAGAATTTTGCCTACCCTTTTTTTGAAGCATGCAAGTCCCAAAGAGTGAGTAGGAACGGTACCATGTTTTTTCCATCAGTCCTAGCTGTCCCTTGCAGTCAGATTGTTGTCCTTTTTTTGGGTGACGGCACCAAACCAGTCTGCGATGGAGGAACACAAGCCCAGTCTAATGACCGCTGTATAGAACCGTCTCATGGGCTCCCGTTGCAGGCCGGGCTTCCCGCGCAGCTTCAGGAAGTACGTCCTCTGCTGGGTCTTTTTCACGATGGACTTCAAAGACTGTAACGCCAAAGAACTTGAAGGTGTCGACGGTTGAGAGACAGTTGGGGTTGAGGGGGGGCAGTCACACGAAGTCATGCTGTAATCGCCTGACCAAACGCCATCCAAACAACACCTGGCTTTTCCAATCTTTGTAAATCAGGCCCTGAAGTCCTTCGCATTTGGAAGATTGTTGCTTTGGTATAGATTCTGCAAAATAGTTTGTTCTGTTTGTACAGTATGGTCTTATACAGCAGCAAAATCGAATGACTTCCCAGGAGTTTGCGGTCCCACAACGAATCCTGTTCCGACTCGTCCTTGAAGTCTTATCCTCAACCTTGACTTCTCGGCAGTGTCATTTCATCTGCTCTTCGTTTTGCTCTGTCACTGCCCGGTGGTCGGCCGCACTCTGTACCTCTTCCACATCCGCCGCCTCCCATCTTGTTATCCCTTTAGACCTGTGAAACCTAGAAGATGAAATCGCTCCCCTTTATGTGATGAAATTGCACGGAGGCCAAAGCCAAGCGTCTGAGCTTGGCAAGGCTTGAAAGTAGAAGAGGATTGGGGGAATTAAAAAGCCACACCGTATGAAAGTCAAACACCTCCGTTGTTTATCTGTTTCGAAGAAGATTACCATGGCTGACGAGAAATTGGATGAGCATCGCGGATCAGATAGACCAATTAAAAATTGGCCTTTTTGCTGTTTTTAATGAGCCAAGATGGATATTCGCATTTTGCAATTTTCTGTTTTCCTAGTTGCGGCATCGGGAAATAACCTGTATATTATACATCCATTTACTGATCCGCTTTATCCTCACAAGGGTCGCGGGGGGTGCTGGAGCCTATCCCAGCTGTCTTCGGGCAGTAGGTGAGGGACACCCTGAACCGTTTGCCAGCCATTCCAGGGCACACAGAGACGAACAACCATCCGCGCTCACACTCACACTTTGGGACAATTCAGTGTGTATGTAATCAGCTTGCAATGCATGTTTTTGGAATGTGGGAGGAAACCAGAGTACCCGGAGAAAACCCACGCAGGCACGGGGAGAACATGCAAACTCCACACAGGAAGGAGCCGAGACCGAACCCATTACCTCTGCACTGTGAGGGCGACGCGCTAACCACTCGACACCGGGCCATCCCTGTATTTTGTCACCCCAAAAATATTCTGTTGACCCCGAAGATCACGACCATTTCATTTTCAAAGAATTGCCACTGCCTGAAGACTCCGAAAGAGCTAACAAACAGGGTGCATGTATAAACATAGTTAAGAGGAGGGGTAAAAAAAAAAAAAAAGCAGTGACTCATCTTGGAATAAATAATGCATTTGATTCTAGTTGTGATAAGACTTGTAAAAAGCTCCTTAGGGAAGCCGTGGTGTTCTCATTCCGTTCGGCTGAGGCACTTGCTGCTTCCAATTTTTGCTCAAAAAACAAACAAAACCAACCAAAAAAAAAAAAAAACGACTGATTAGACAGCCACCAAACGTGCCGAAAACTGAAGTGTGACTTCACTGTGTGAGCCGCTATGCTAATTAGGGCTTTAGTCTTAAAATGCTCCTTTTTAGATGCTTTAAAAACCATCTTTTATGTCTCGTTAAATATAGATAAAGTATACAAGGTCACATTTTTGCAAGAGAGAAGTTGAAGGCAACTTTAAATGGGAGAACAAAAGAGTGATGGCGCTGAATGAAGGCACGGACGGCGCGGTTGAGTAATGTGTGGCGCTGGCAGAGGTCAGCCAAGAGCAAGCTGTATAATTAACCACAGGGAGCTCCGTCATCGTGCAAGGAATATGGCGTTTCAGCTGTCAGATAACGAGCCGCGCCTTTATGATGCTTCTCCTCGATGCAACTGGCCTTGTTGTTTGTACACGTTGAATGCGCGTTATCTTTATGGACGCGCCAAAGCAGACCTCGATAAATCCGTCGACACCTTCTGGTGCGTTGGTGCTTGCCCCCCCCCCCCCGGGCCTGCATTGTCTCATAAGATTGAATTTTTTTTTTTGGGTGGGGCGGGGGTTAAGGTTAACCACTATTTCACAAATGAAGAGATTATATTCCGAAAACCAAACATTGCAACTCAAAAGTTCAAAGTAAGGCTGCCGTGTATGAATTAATGTTGGATTCATTGGCCATATTTCCAATCATTAGTTGCTGGAAAGTGGCAAGCAGAGGTAAAATTGCAATCACGTTCCTTCATTTTGTTGGCAAATTACACGATGTGCTTTGATTCCTCATTATTTCCAACATGGGCAGCAGAGCCAAGTAAATGTCAGGCAACACCGAGGCATGGAAATTGTTCGGATTTGTACTTCTTCCATTAATCAGTGAAATGCTACTGGTGTGGAGCGTCTTCAAACCATTGTGTCAAGCTTGTCCAACTTAATTCCTGTGGGGGCTGTGGAAAAAAAAAAATGTAAACACATTGGCGGGCCAAATGAAGCCTACATTTTAGTGAATTATATCTGCCATTTTTTTTCTTCTTTTTTTTTTTTCTTTTGCAAGCCTTTGCAGAAATCGCCCAGCCTGGATGTCTATCGTGAAAACTTTAAATATCATTTGGGATAAATGTAAGCTCCAGGACTCTATAGCAGCAAGTCCTCAATCATTTGGCTTTTGCGCCACTGAGATCCAATTTCAATGAGCAGTTTTTCCTGTTTCTCTGACTCAATCTTTTAATTCTGTAGCGTGATGAGTTCCACTGAATCTAAGTGGGACCATTGAAAAAATAAATGAATCGGTGGGGGGGGGCACGCACGATAGGACAAATAACCCAAACAAATGGAAATGTGTTATCTTCTGCCTGTTATGAGCAAACAGCCAATGTTATCAACAGTTTTCCGCCCCGCCGAATACTCTGAAGAGATTGTGGCTTCTCCTCCGATCTGTGTGGATCGTCCAAATGCTGATGCCGATTCTAAGATTTTCTTTCCCCGGTGAAAACTGATCCTACTGTTGCCCGAGCGTCCCGTTTTAAATTTGGTCAGCTCCTGCACTGCGACACTTGCATTCCGTGTTCCGTGGCATAGCGAAGACACATTTACAAGCTACTTTTGCGATGAATAAAACATTAGTCTGCACAAAGGCCGCTGTGGCATTTCCCCGTGCCTCGACTAAGCTTAGGCGGGAGATTACATTACATGTCTGATACATGTTTGACACACTGGGCCGACGCACGCTGGCATTACACCTGAACGGTTTTGCACAGTCTCAGATTAACCCTAAACGCAGAAAAGTCAGAAGGAGGTTTTCGAGTTTTACTGCAGATTTTGTGTCATTTTGTTTCATGCGTCTCATGTTTGGAGGAACAAAAGTATTCTTGGGGGGGGTCGTATTCTGTGTATTTCAACTAGAAAACCAAGGCTAGAAAGGGCCTCCGATTGGCTCGAGTCACGCATATTTCCGTCACGTCTGATGGCGTAAATTTGTTCACAGCTCGCTGGTCTGTCTAGGTGCGGTTCGGTCCCAAACGAGCCGGGGCCCGGTACCGGTCCGCGGACCGGTGGTTGAGGACTTCTGCAGTAGACCCATTTCCTCATCTGTGTCATTACCGTAAGGAAGTTTGAGCTTGGTCAGGAAAAGTTGGTTTCTTGTTTTGACAATGTAGATTGAATACATTTGACTTCTGTTTTTCATCTGGATTTTCTTGTATGATGTTTCATCATACGCAACAATTGTGTTGCTCATGCTGTGAGTGTATAAAGAGCCGCGTTTGCATTCCCGGTCTTTTTGTTTTGGTTTTTTTTTTCCTTTTGTTTTTGGTTTTTTTCGATGCTTCACAAAAGATCATTCGCGGTCGAGCCTGTGCAATGCCTTCAGCCATTGTTGCCCTCCGCTGTGTGCCTCCATTCCTATGTTATTGTTATTGTTCAGGCAAAAAGTGGAAAACAGTTGGAACAAAATCCTGCCATGGAAATTAAAATGCTGTTCGACTCCGAGCAACTTTGTTCTCTCAGATGCACCCAGGCGGCATTTGTATCTCACCTAGGAGAAGATGAAATATTTGTTTGGAAAAAGTATATTTGCGCTTGAGTTTATGACAAGTATTGACAGCAAGTATAATAGACTGTAGGACAAATCTCCCCCATGAAGTTTCGAAGTTCCAAGTTGAATCGACTGCCCTTGAATTTGCAAACAACCAAATCAGAAGAAGCCAACCCGCGACAGATATTGACGATAAGCATCGCAAAGAATTCTGCCATGAACATTCGTGTTGTCCCCGGTCCACCTGTAGAGGTATCGACCGGTAAAGTAGGTGATGACTAATGTCGGTGACAATGAGAGCAATACTATTTGATGTCAAGTTTTTTTATTGCATCAAGTATGTGTCTGTGCCCCTGCTTTGTGACCTTTTGGGCCACTGTATCCCTATTAAGAGAGGGTCTAGCCCTAACTGACGGATCGGATGTGACTCACACCCGAGTGAGCATAAGGGCTATGGAAAATGAATGGATGGATGGATACACTTGCCGTCAGAGAACCGTGATTAGCATACCTGGCTAGCTCGAGAGCATATATTGTACTCCTTTGTTTTGGTGTTTTTTCGGTCCATCACTGAATGACTCAGATCAACCAGTGCAGAACCACAAAACTTGAAAAACAACGGCAGCTGGCAACTGCCACGCCGTAGCAAAGTTAAAAACAAACAAGTGAAAGGAAAACAAATGGAATGCGAAGATGCAGCCAGTGGAAGATGGCCAGAGGTGTCCCAACAGAAATCGATTCGATTTATGGGCAGTTTGTGGCAAGGGAACTCCGTCTATTCATATTCAGTAAATGGCAACGCTGACACTGGATTAACGTTCAGCGTTCCCTCCTGCGGGCATCGAAAGAATGTGAGCGTTGTGTATCGCTAACATCCTGCTTGACGAGCCCAGGATAAATAAGGATCATTAGGGTAGCCAAGGATGTCTACAAGGCTGCGCATTGCGAGCAATCGGTCCTCCCTCAAGACAATTTGGAAATGTCAAGCCCTCAGAGTTCAGGGTTCCCTCCCACGTTGAAAAAAAAATATGACAGTCCCATCATGACTCAATTGATGTCTCGATACAGTGGAATAATGCACAGCCGCAGTCAATGGAGAGGAGATTCTGCGACGGGGCACTCTACGTATGCCGGATATCGAAACACTCTGACATTTTGCTTGAAGTCTATATTTTCCGCCAGATCTCAAAATCATACGACCAAGTCAATTGAAAATATTCACTAAGGCCACATAGGTTGACTTAACTGCAATTGACAGGATGGTATTTGCCGTGACATTCAGAAAGCCAATATTACAAACGGATATACAAAAAAGTGACTCCTCTGTTGAACCTAATAATGTTAAAAAAAAAAAAAACGGACTGGCAACAACAACAAAAAATAAATAAGAAAAAAGAATTCACTGGTTTTCAATTGCCAGTTTTAAAGTGCAAAGAGAATTAGAGTGTAGATAAACATGTTATCAACATATTTTCATTCCTTTTCATTTCATTCAATTGTACAACAAATGTAGGATAATATTACACCGTAAACGACTAAGGAAAGAACGTATTTCCAGACAAAACATAAAAGATCATTACCAATTGGCCCGATACTGGTCCGCGGAGCAGTGGTTGAGAACCTCTTTTCTAGACGGTATCAAACTATTTAGAAAAAAAAAATGTCCATAGGCCTTGTGACCTCTTTATCACAATACAAGAAACTGTCTTTGTATTGAATGTCAACGTTTCAGGCCCCAGTTTGGCTTCGATGATGCAAGACTCCAATCGAAAGTTCACCACATATGGAATATGAACCTTTTGTCTTCTTGTTTACCGACAAAATGTAATTCATAGCCATTTGTTACCACACGAAAGCATCAATCAATAATTACTGCCTCTGGAAATGATGAGGAATCCTTCGCGACAATTAGTGGGAGGTGACATGCATTAAGAAGAGAGTCGATAGTTCAATACCCAATCTTCCATCTGAATATTTTTTTTCCCCTCATTATGATTGCCTTCCGTTTTAAGTTCCATGCTTTGGACCTTTTCGGTTCCAGATTGTAATTTCGTGTGGTCCAAAATAAGGGGAAAGATCAGCTGTCGGATCATGTCTTGAAAAGTAAATAATAGAAACTATTTTATTTCCACTCCTGTTTGTTTCAACTTTAAATAGGAAGGTTAAATTCGCTATTTTTGACGGGGGTATATATATATATATATACACACACACATTTTTTTTTTCACTAATTCAAATGTAAATCCTCTGGCGACCTCATTTGTCTAAAATCTCGTATTTCTTGGCTGTGTGAGGAACCGTACCGAGCGCAGTTATCACGCTCACCTTGAGCCAGATGCACGATGGGGCTGGTTCGATCTTCTGTGTATTCATTGTGACGCTATCACATCACTATTTGGGGAAATTGTTTTCACCCCCATTTGCTGATGATGACATTGGGCTGATGTTTCATTCCGTCTGTGGCCCGTTTGCAACGCGGCCCGTCTTTCGAGGTGATGAACGTGAGATTATCCGAGCATCCTCATGAAGCATTTGACCTTTCGAGGTGTGCTTCTGTTGTTCATAACCGAAGCGTCCCTTGAGGCGCTTTGTTTTGGACAATCCACCCTCAGGTTGTAAATGATCCTCTCGTTGACAGCGATTGCCGCATCTCCGGCTTCATTTTATGACTTCTCCGTTGATTCGTATCGGTCGGATGACTGGCCTCTATGGAAGGGCCGGGCCATTGTTTCCAAATCTGTCCGAATGCTCATGCAAACCTCATTTCACCTCATTTTTGAGCAGAAAAGAAAAGCGCTGCTGGTTGATAATTGAGCGTTACGCAATGAGCATGAATTTTCTCAAATGGAGACGTTCATCCATTTTGACAAAGTATCCGGTTCCATTAATCCCGGCGAAGCCAGAGTTGATGCTCGCTGCTCCGTAATGAGAGAATAAGCACAGCGATGTGGCCGAGTGAATGAGGGAGAGCGTCGGCGGGCGCTAACACGACATGGCTTTAAGTAGGGCGACTGCACGCGGAGAGCCGACTTTAAAGGCGATCACTCTGATAAATACGCTTGATGAGGCTGGATGGTTGAGCGTTCCCGGCGTGGGGTAAGCGAGCTGAGCCGTCACGGTGGCGCTTGCGCAGCTCTGATGAAGTGGAAGCGATTATGACATTAGGTGGTTGAAGCCTCTTGGATTTCTGGGAGTAATTTCTTTATGTCTCGCATTTGGTGCTAGTCTTTTTTTTTTTTTTTTTTTTTTTTTGCATGTTCCACTTCCAAATCATCAGAACCGTTTTACACTGGTTACAACTGGTTTTGCACAAAGTCATGCATGATTTCATGTCAAGGAATTTAAGGCCTGATTATTTGGAAGGAAACCTCAAGAGGGTCATTACAAACGCTCACTGTCGCTTTGTTTTTCATTTTGTATCGATGACGAGGGAAAAAGAATCGCCCTCAAATGCCACGTCATGGTGACAGCTCAATGGACGTTCGGAATCATCGCATCTAATCAGGCCTCCGTTCATTACCCATAATTTGCTCCCGGTTAAATATGTGACCCAAAGGCCTTATTTGTTACGACAGCGATTCCAGGCTGACATCGGGCACTTGTGGTGTATAATTGCTTTGCAGTGAGAGCCGAGCGGGGTAGCAGGCTGCAACGCTTTCGGGTCAAACAAGGAGACGCTTGCTCATATTGGCAAGTCATGCCTCATCACGACACTGTTTTATTGCACTCTTTGTAAGTGTTACGTTGGCAGTTTATTTGCAAGTAAAATATCTCAATTCATAGGAACTTTTAATGACCTTGCCTTTTATGGACGACTCTTGTAGCGTAGCGTCTTTCTATAAACATGAGCCGGTCGGTGGCTATGCAGTGATAAAAATTCAGGGCGTCGAACTATGAAATCATAGCATGTTTCGCAGTAAAAGCCCCCAGTCTTTCAATATTAGCATTTCTTTAATAAGATTTACATGCTTTTATGTCTTTCGTAACCATCCCGTAGAGTCCCCAGTTTGCAGCAATGTTGCCACGCTGCAGTGCGATGGATGAGGGATGACTAAAGGTCATCAAAATGACGAGCCAAAGGTACCTTTAGATTAGAACCGTCTCTCAAGCTGTTGTCTTTGTAGCTTTCATGCCTAGCACCCTCCAGACGCCGATACTGGTATCAGAGAACGGCGCAATACCACGACACCCAAAACTAGCACGCGCCCTTCGGCAGTTCGCAAACCGTTCTTCCAAAAGTGTCAACAAGTGCATTCTGAAGCCGTTTGTCACTCCAGTTCAAATTTGCTGTAAAATTAAACACCCAATTAAGATAATGAACTGCTTTGTGTGGTCAACCGAACACACTTCGCCTCACCAACGCATACGTCTGTCTTTGCTAGCTTAATGCTAACACTTATTGCAAAACTCCATAGACGGGCTGGTGAATAGCATCACTGTAGCAGCATTAAAAGTGCTCCAGATACTGGGAGCGCTACACCAACGGGATATTCATGGCAGCAGTCCGTTGTCCAAAGTTTTCAAAGGAAGGCCCCCAAAAAGTTGTTGCATTTGTCACTGTAGATGCTCAAGATGTGCACCATGTACAATTTCCGGACTTTGTTTTGATACACCCCGGACCAGACGAGCCGAGCGTGCGATATGCGCAAAATGTGCGCCTCAAGGAGCGAAATAAGAGGACCGAGCCCACCGTTTCCCCGAGAGGCGCCATGTATTCTTTCAGCCGACATTCAAAGCGATCTCTTCTCCCTTGACATGCGCCGCACCTCAAACGCGACTGCCAACATGAACAAATCCCAAAAGACGATTCCATTAAAACCTTGCGGCTCGCCTTGAAGGTGGCTGATTTGTGCACCGTTTAAAGAGCAAGTCACGGATGTAGTCATGAGTCTTGCAAAGACAAACCCCCCCAAAAAACAACCAGACATGCTGCTGGCGTAGAAATTTTCTGTCATCATCGTTTATCTTTAATATTTGCGTATATCAGCTCTAAATGACTTTGACCCAACTCTGTCCGTATTGAAATTGCTCTGCGCAATACTCTAAAATTCATTCTCTTACACAGTGGCACTTGGGTCAATAAAATGACTAACATTGACATATTAGTTCAAGTAATGAGTGAAATAAGTAATTCTCCTCATACAGAGGAAATTAAAATCACAAAAGACGATTCCATTAAAGCCTTGCGGCTCGCCTTGAAGGTGGCTGATTTGTGCACCGTTTAAAGAGCAAGTCACGGATGTAGTCATGAGTCTTGCAGAGACAAAAAAACCCCCAAAAAACAGCCAGACATGCTGCTGGCGTAGAAATTTTGTGTCATCATCGTTTATCTTTAATATTTGCGTATGTCAGCTCTACATGACTTTGACCCAACTATGTCCGTATTGAAATTGCTCTGCGCAATACTCTAAAATTCATTCTCTTACACAGTGGCACTTGGGTCAATAAAATGACTAACATTGACATATTAGTTCAAGTAATGAGTGAAATAAGTAATTCTCCTCATACAGAGGAAATTAAGTCTATTGCGATATTAAAAACATGAGACCTCGGTCGGGGTCTTTGAAGGGTTAGCACGTGCAGAGAGAGATGCAGGGTTCGATTGCGGCTTCGGCCTCCCTGTGTGGAGTTTGCATGTTCTCCCCGTGCCTGCGTGGGTTTTCTCTGGGTACTCCGGTTTCCTCCCACATTCCAAAGACGCCCCTGGTAGTTTGATTGTGCACTCCAAATTGTCTCGAAGTGTGAGTGTGAGAACAAATTTGTTTGTCTATATGTGTGGCAATCAGTTCAAGGGTGTCCCTCGCCTACTGCCCGAAGACAGCTGGGATAGGCTCCAGCATGCCCGCGACCCTCGTGAGGAGAAGCCAGTTACAAAATGAATGGATGGAAACCAAGGTTTTCCATTGATAACGTCTGGCCTATGTTAGCTTTTTATTTGTTTAAGAAACATGATGAAGACTTCATGAGTCAGCATCTCGGTTGCCCATTGAGGGCAACTGACTGTTTGCGGTGTTAGTCACTCGTATCGGTGACAGGATCGCTTCCTTAGACTTAGACTTAGACTTAGACTTGCTTTATTGTCATTGTTACATGGACAACGAGATTATATACAGCAGTCCCCAAGGTGCAGTTCAACTTAGAAAAAAAACCAAAAACAAAACAAGAGAAGATGTGGCATCTATGTGTAACATTGCAATAAATATATATATATATATATATGTCTGTATACTATACAGCGGACGGCGCAAAGGAGGTATACACTGTATACACTAAACCTCAGA
>NW_017805478.1:556192-572928 GCF_001891065.2 Hippocampus comes | reverse complement strand
TTTGTGCACCGTTTAAAGAGCAAGTCACGGATGTAGTCATGAGTCTTGCAGAGACAAAAAAACCCCCAAAAAACAGCCAGACATGCTGCTGGCGTAGAAATTTTGTGTCATCATCGTTTATCTTTAATATTTGCGTATGTCAGCTCTACATGACTTTGACCCAACTATGTCCGTATTGAAATTGCTCTGCGCAATACTCTAAAATTCATTCTCTTACACAGTGGCACTTGGGTAAATAAAATGACTAACATTGACATATTAGTTCAGTAATGAGTGAAATAAGTAATTCTCCTCATATAGAGGAAATTACGTCTATTGCGATATTAAAAACATGAGACCTCGGTCGGGGTCTTTGAAGGGTTAGCACGTGCAGGGATGCAGGGTTCGATTGCGGCTTCGGCCTCCCTGTGTGGAGTTTGCATGTTCTCCCCGTGCCTGCGTGGGTTTTCTCTGGGTACTCCGGTTTCCTCCCACATTCCAAAGACGCCCCTGGTAGTTTGATTGTGCACTCCAAATTGTCTCGAAGTGTGAGTGTGAGAACAAATTTGTTTGTCTATATGTGTGGCAATCAGTTCAAGGGTGTCCCTCGCCTACTGCCCGAAGACAGCTGGGATAGGCTCCAGCATGCCCGCGACCCTCGTGAGGAGAAGCCAGTTACAAAATGAATGGATGGAAACCAAGGTTTTCCATTGATAACGTCTGGCCTATGTTAGCTTTTTATTTGTTTAAGAAACATGATGAAGACTTCATGAGTCAGCATCTCGGTTGCCCATTGAGGGCAACTGACTGTTTGCGGTGTTAGTCACTCGTATCGGTGACAGGATCGCTTCCTCTGTGGAGAAAAGCCATGGAAGAAGAGCAGTGCTGAATTAGTCACACTGACAATGAGCCTGATTTGCATCTCGGCAAATGGGCTCCCTGTCATTGAACCAAGAACAAAATACAAAAGATCATGGCTGATTCGACCCAAACACACTTGCCAGAAAAAAACACAAAGACAGACACATTCACAAGAGGGTTTCCAAACGGTAGGATCTTATTTTTAATTATGTTCTGCAGAAAATGTTATATATTTTATGAAGAAATAGAAATAAGATATTGGGATCAATAGGGGACCAAAAACAAAAATTTGTTATGGTTATTTTTTGTTGAACAATATATTTACAGTTGACTCTCCTTATTCCAGGGGAATAGGGACCAGTCGGGCCCACGACTCGCGAAAATTCACAGAAATAGACGCCCACTGAAATACATTGGAGGTTTCGGTATTTTATTCATTATACATATCATTTTTAACAATCATCGATCGATTAATCAATAATCTGTATGCTTGCTTGTGATAATGTTTCTCAATATATATATATATATATAATTTTTAAAATCATTGATAGATTAATCAATAAAATTGCTTGTGAAAATGTTTCTCAATAGTGTTCCATTAAAAAAAGAAAAGAAAAAAAGACTCGCGGCAGAACCATCATTGCTTTTCCTGAAACCTGATTAGTGTCCAGTCCCTCCACACACTGCCTTGTAAAGGACAAAAACACAATCACCTCAACTTTCAACGTCGAACTAAAAAATAGGTCATAGGATGGATTGATGATCGATCAATTTGCAGACGGTCCGCAAAGGAGTACAAGGGCAGTGACACAACATTTAAACCCTGCATTCCGTCTGCAATCGGGGGGAACATAAAATTCTATCACCGAGCCAGTCTGATCGCAACCTGGATTGCGCCAGAGGCGATGAATTTTTACACCCGCCGATTTTTGTCTGCTCGGCGACTGCAGCGGGCGCAAAACAAGTTGCGAGGAGGGGAGGAGTCCCAGACACTACCCAGGATCCCCGCAACTCTGTTTACCTACTTGGCGGCAAAAGGATAATTATGATCCAAATCTCGCAAGTGCCACATCAAAGCGCCCCCCCCCCCCCACCGCCTTTTGAGTCCATTGATAGACAAATCGAGGAGTGAAAAGAGAGGCAACTTCCCTTGATGAAAAAAGATGACAGCATGCTGAGGGTATGATCCTTTTTCTCATTCATGCGGCGCCAGATTAAGCAGCAGGCAATGCAATGGCTGTCAGCGCCCGCTTTTGATACCTCCCCCCCCCCCTCGCTTTTACTATTTACCCATCAAAAGACTGCAAAACATCACCAGTAATGACCTGCTCCTCCCCTTCCCCAGCTGTCATGGCGAGCAGCACGTCCCACAACTTGCGCCTGCCTCCGGTTTCGCGGGGCTGATGTGCGGATGATAATACCATCAAGAAGAAGATTAGCGTCTCGCCGTTGTTGTCGCGCACGCATCACTTTGGCTCTGTGGAACGCAAGTTAAAACAAAGCCTCACCGTGGAGCAAATGACTCCGATCTCGTCTTTTGATACAAGACTTGACTCGGGGGGGCTACTGACAGAAACGCTTCTTGTTGCACTTGCCGCTCGGTGGTTAATTTTGCAATGTGTTCAGGTCGACTTGCTGCATTGGCATCGAAAAAAAGCGTGCACAGAATGCGGGGGCTTTCTTCGTATCGGGCTTGAGCAGATTCGATTTTTGTTCTTTAATGTTGCTTTTATGATCCAACTCTTTTTTTTTTTCCTTGGACTTCACTTCTTGGCAGTATTGTACGCCGAAGGTTCGGCGTCATTATCAGATGGCTTGCTTTTCAGAGGAGGCCCATGGAATTGGGTTTGACGTTTCAAAGACATAAATGCCTCCGTTACCGTAAATCTCCACTGAGATCATAATTTAGATACTCTCTAAATGAGAACATATTTTCACGTTGCCAAGATTAGCTGTTGAATTGCCAAATGAAATCTTAATTGTATTCCTTTTGTGCCGAGGGTAGCCACATAGGAGAAGAAAAAACGGATTTCATATCTTGTATGTTTGTTGCTTTTATGTACCACAGCAATCATTTTATTTATTCTTTTTTTCCCGATGCATAAGTTGTTAAGACTGCACATATCTTTCAATGACACTGGTAGAATATGACAACAGGAGGGATAAAAAATGCGTCCCTTAATTTTGAAGTTTGGCGTATTGTCCCTTGTAGATCCACGGTACATGGGGTTTCTGCGGGTCATTAAAAACATCAAATGGATTTTGCAAAAAGGAAGGCCTTGTTTGGAATTAAAAAAACAAAAACAACATGAAACACGATATCTACCAGAAGCGGAAGACTGTTGGAATTTACAATGAACAAAATGGGCAGGAGTCCCTCGGGTCCCTTCATGTTCCAATTAATTTGCTCTAAATTTGAAAAGGAAAACATTGATCGTTCCTTTCATCAACTTCCAATATGAAACTCTAATGCCGCCTGGCAGAAAAAATGACCTCAACACAAATCTGACTCGGTGTTTTACACTCCCTTTGAACTGACTAAAAAAATGACTTGATCAATTGCCTAGAAAGTTACAACCACGGTTATTGTACATTTAGAGCAGATGGAAAATGTGCGATTAATTCTCGATGAATCGTTAGTTCACAAGTGAAATCATGCAATATTTTAAACTTTGAATCGGCTGACATCCAAACGGTATTATGCATCTATGTTGATAAGTGTGCTTGTGTGTGTGGAAGGTAAAATTGTTTTAAGTTGCAAAAAAAAAAAAAAGAAAGAAAAAAGAGAAAAAGCATTAAAAAGTATGAAATGTGATCTGCTGATACCTGCAGAAACCCCGGTGCAGTAGAATGTCTTGAAATGAATACCAATAGATTTTTATCTTCCCACTTTGATAAGTGAAGCTTTCCACAAAACTGTCTCAATGAACTCGAGTTGGAGCTCCGTGGTTGCCATGGTAATGAAAAGGCCCATTGAATATGCGTACCCACAAAAAGGCCGTGATCGTAAGGTAAATTTACAACATATTGTCGCTCCAAGTCTATTCACCTCAAAGCTTCCTCAACAATTCTTCTTCCTTACATTGTTCCTCCACTCTGGCACGCGTGTGATGGATGAGTCTTTTTACCCGGTGCTGTTTGTGCGGACGGCAGATCCTGCTCATCCGTTAAGCCCCCCCCCTCCGACTGCTCCCTTACCTTGCCATCCTTTATTAATGTCTCTTTCGGTGACACGGCGTCTTCCACACAGATTAGATGTAATTAACCTTTTAAAAGACAAATGCCCAACAGCCGCGAAAGGGCTTTCGTGACCGTGCCGTCGCCTTCACCTTGGATGCGGATTCGGAATCTCCGCGTTTCATGTCGCAAACGCAATTACTCCAGTCTTGATTCCTCCCAACTCCGTTACTGACACGTCTCCTCTGTTACGTGAGTGCTCCTCGCTCACTCATGTCTATCTCTGCAGCTCTCCCTCCCTGCAAGAATTTCGTTTTTTATTTTTTTAATACGTCCCTCACATGCCGGCTCCAAGCCGCAAGGCGAGACAAACGTGGCCCTGCGAAGAGCGCACCATGATGGATAGATGTGGGAGACACTCCAATTTCCTGACGGGGGATAAACATGCCAATGCCCGTAATGGAGTAATTGCTGAAACCGATTGACCTCTAGAGGCCAAACACGGATCAAAACATAATCTCCGACCTCCCGACGTCACCTTTTGCGGCTGCGGCGGCCATCTCTTGCAGCGCAATCGCCAGAGCCGGGGAACGGCAATAACGCGTCACCCAATATCCCAACGATGCTTATTTCACGCATAATGTCGGCGTATATCCCTTGCGGTCCCGATGACACCATTCACATTTCGGCATGCGTGAGCAGAGACTGAGATGTCAGGGAAGGAATAACTTATGTTTCCGGTGACAAACGCCAATGACGCTACTTTCACGCAACGACATGAAGGCCACACTCATGGGGTCTTCGACCTTACGCTCGTTGAACGCTCTCAACCGAAGCCTGGCGTGGCACCAATAAGTGAACCAAGACTGCTTAAGAAGTGGTCTCAAAAGTTAAATAACAAATGCGGAAAATACCTATCCAGTATATATTGTGTGTTTACGTATATAGATATCAACGTGGATTTATGTGTGTGTGTGTGTGTGTGTGTGTATTTACTTGACAATCCACCGATTTTTTGGGAGTTAAAAAAATCTATTGGACAGTATTGTGTATATTATGTATATTATGTTGTAAGCCTCAAAACTCATGACAGCACAGAGGTTTTCTTCTGCCCCCCGCAATAGTCCACCTTGGTCAGTCCCTCAGCGAATGAATTGGTCCAAAATGATGGATTGTATTGATTTATTTAGTTTTAATCCACTGTTTGACTTGTCATGTAAAGTCAAATCAAGATGAATATGTTTCAGGGCACAGGCCATATTCAGGTATAATTTTATGATGAGAGGCTTGTATGTGTGAGCACGTTAAAAAAAAAAAAAAAACACCTTCCGGTACACACAAATGAAAGCATGCGCACTCTTATACGGCCTTTCTGGTTCCCAAGTAGCCACTCGGTCAGTCCACCTGGGCCACCCACTCCCTTGAAGCACCTCATTTCACACCATGGAGCTGAAAGACAGAGTGCCCTTGCAGGGCAATTATGTGGAAGGGGATCATAAAACTTCAAGCATTCTTATATCTGGGATTGGCTTCCAGGTTTGGCCGCGAGTCACGCCGCCGTGTTTCACGTTGTATCAGGCCTGCAAGACCCCTCGCCCTTCCTTGTCTCGGGTATATTGCTCCATCTTGCAAAATAAATAGGCCAGCAAAGCAAATGGCCTTAAATCAGCATCCTTAGTGAGAACATGTGCTGCTTAGCTTATTTCCAGGTTCACTCCCTGGACAGGGTGATAATATTGAACTTTATGGCAACATTAAGCCTCCTTGCCCTCCTTGCTGGCCATAACCCCCTCTTGTCGTTCGCCTGAACTTTCTTGTCGCGCCTCCTTCCTTGTTAGCCACCCGGCAGAGCACAAACAAAGAAAAGTTGCCCTCTCTCCATCAATAATGGAGAATCGATCACTGTTCAAATTGTCTTTCAGCTGCAATTTCGTTTCACCACGGCCGACCCCGTTGACACCCCGCCGCTCTCCCTGTCCCTTAACGCACCCTGTGGTAAAGCATCCCCAGAGCCTCCGATGACCTCTTATGCAGCAAATGCACTTCTATTTCCTCCATGCTCGCTGACACGCTTCCAACCAAGTGCATTGCGGCGGCACGTGCGCATCAAATGGTGATGGCTGAGCAATTACTTCATTAGCCCGTTCCCTACTCGACGACAAGTACACAGGCTCCCTTGAAGAAGCCGAATGGAGAGAATAGAAAAATGGAAGCGCATGCATGTTGCAGCGCATGTACCTTTTAAAATCTTAAACTCTGGACTTCTCCTATGAACACATGCACGCACATTTGTCCGGCAAGCCGTAATATGAATAATATTGTTCAGTGCCCTCTCCCGCCATAACGACGACAATGACAAATCCACAGAAATGGTCTCTTGTTAAATGGAATACAACTTTACGGTTGACCACAAAAAAAAAAAAAAAAAAAAAACCTGGCATTTATGAATGTATTTGGAATATCTGAACAAACGAAAATTTGATTGACTTTCATTTTCAGTGAGGACAGCATCATTCAAAAACGGTCATCGCGTCGTCCGCCTTGAACAATGTCCTGACATCCCTCCCCACAAGGATTTCTTAGTTGAACATGATGATGAGTAAATGACTGATTAGTATGCCGGGCGGCTGTTTCACTAAGCAGTCTGAGCAACATCAACACCAACATATTTGCTGGCCACCGTTTGGGAACACACCAGTCGAGGCATAAATCGAGGGAGTCAACACCTAAAAATTGGAGCTGCAGAAGCCTTTTGGATGAATGCTGAGATGTTTTCAACAAACGAGGACGATGCCTTGATTCGACCTTTGTGGAGTGACAAGCAACAGTACTGCAAAAAAGATTTTCACTGATGCATGCACATATAGATATATATGTATTTTTTAAAAAATATTTGAGTTCCTGTTTCGATTATTGGATTTCTCTATTTATTACATACACCATTCCCAAATGAATGCATTTGCAAGCCACAGTTGGCTGTTGCACATGAACATTTACCACAAAAAGGATGACTTTCAAGCGCGTTTGATCATGACTAATGTATCTCCAAATGACTCCCTCCAGACTTATCAATTTTGAGCTGTAGTTGTCATGAATTGAGACTTGTGCGCTGTTCTACTTGACTGTCTCCGTTGCAAGGGTTTTATTGCCTCATGTTTCTTAAAAATGGCATCACCAAATATCTGCAAACATCAGTCAGAAAGTTTCAGGAGGCTTCACGATGTTTGGAGAAATTGCAAAAAGTTAATAACGCCGCTTTGTTTGTGAGCGTGAAAGATTGTTTCATGTTGGTAGTCATTCCTGCGTTTAGCTCATGGGTTATAGTACAATAGTCTTCAATGAAAAGAAGTGACCGAGTTTGGTCCCAGTGGCCCTTTTGAAACAGTCAATCATGCCTTCCTCACATCCCGGCTGGATTACTGCAATGCACTTTACTTTGGAGTCAGCCAATCCTCCATCAAGCGTCTCCAGTCGGTCCAGAATGCTGCCGCTTGCCACTTGGCTGGTATTCGTAAGAGGGAGCACCAAAATCCTACTCTTGAGCTCCTCCAGCCCTCCGCACCTACCCGGTGCCTCAGGTCTGCGGACCAAACACTATTTATATATCGCGAGAACTAGGCGGAGGTTCCGAGCGGATGGAGCCTTTTCCGTTGCTCGTCCCTCTCTTTGGAATGACCTCCTGCGGAATGTTCGGCAAGCCTCCTCGTTGCCCAAACTTGTCTAAAAACTCGTTTTTAGTCTGGCTTTTGACTCAGCACGTGACTTGATTTTTGGTTTGACTGTTTTTGTGCTTGATATTAATTTAGTGTTTCATTTTTTTTGTTGTTGTATGAATTATGTTTGCTCCATGTACAGCACTTTGTAGACAGTGGTGATTGTTTTCAAGTGCTCCGGAAATACACTTCAGTTGAGTTGAAATGAGTTAGAGGCGGGTATTATTCAAGCTGACTGCATGCAAACCTCATTGATGCTGACACTACATGTAATTATCAGTCGTCAGGACTCAAGAGTGACACAACGGGCCAAGGCGACTGATTTGTAGCAGTTTTGGAACATGAGTAACATATTGCATCTACAAAAATTGTTCAGATGGGGTTCGATTGTCAGCAGCCGTGCTTTGAAATCCAATCTTTTAAAACGCCATGCATGACAGTTGAGCAGAGGTAGATATAAAAACAGGATTTCTGCTGACAGGGGATCAGGCGATTCACTGTAGACGTTTGGACACCTCCGCACATTATGAAAGCTGTGACAATATTAAAGTGTAAATATGACTTTTACCTCGGAGACCTTGGTTTAATAAAAAAGTCAAAAAAACGTTCTGGGATGTTATATTTTGTATGGTCTGCAGTGTATTTAGTTATTTATTGTTTTATTTTTTGCACTGAATCTACAACCAAAGACTACAAAGTAAAATCAGAAGAGGGGGTGGAATCTGAATTCCGACACCAATCTAACGGCAAAAGTCAGAAGTTCAGGTCTTGCGAGTCTCGTCTCAGAGCAAAAATATCAACAAAAATAGTGATTTCTCACTATTTAATTCATTTCTGTGGCAGTGCGGCCCTTAGTTTGCAGAAATAACTAGGTATTGAAAAAAAGCAATGGATGCAGAAGCGTGGAGCGTCCAGTCACATTTTCATTCCACACTGGCAGTTGCATGCCTCTGTAATGACCGATTCCAGTAAGTGCCGAATTCAAGGTTTTCATTTCAATCCACACAGCCCATCGCTTGAATATCATGTTTCTGGTGCATACTTCTTGATGTCCAACCCACAGTTTTGTTTTTGTTTTTTTTCCTTTGTGAATGTGTCATCTGTTGCGTTTAGGAAATTATTTCATGCCAGTGGCCCGTGAGCTCTTTTCACATTCTTGCATCCACCGAACGTCTCATTTCGCAGTGACCGAGGAACTGCTCCTCCAGCACTTTGCTTTACTTTTTACGAAGCTTTTTATTGCCTTGCAAAAATCATTGCAAATGACATTTTCGCGTTTGGTCATCAATCTCGACTTGTGGTCGGGGCAATTGAAGTCTGGATACACACACACACACACACACACACACACACACACACACACACACACACACACACACACACACACACACACACATCGTCTTCATCCTCCAACCCCCCAACCCCCATCGGTCACCTGAAGTAATCTTTGACCCCTTCGCCCTCCGTGATGTCTTCCTTGAGGTTTTATCTCCGATGCGATCACAATAAACGCGGGCTCCCCCGTGTTGAGCGCAGTCACCTGCAAAGTGGTTCATTCTCTCCAGGTGAGTGGCGCTCGTTCAAATAAAGCTGCTGCTTTATTGCGTTACAATGCGACGGTGGCTTGTGCGCATCGTCGGTTTGTTGCCATGAATTGATGTACAGTATCCGCCGTTGACTAGCCGGCAAGGTCACTTGGGCATAAACGCGGGGCTGTGGTGCAGCTAATGCTAATGACTTCCTGTTAAAGGTTGCCTTATGCCGGATGCAACCTTCCAGTAATGTGTTGCACCGCGATGAGTTTCCAGAGAGAGTTTGTAGAGGGCAAGGGAATGTGCCGCAAATACAAACTGCGTATTCTCCTCCTGTGCGCCGCCTTTCTCGGAGGCCGAATCCATTAGGACGGGTGTCATTGCACATATCCATTAGTTCGCCCAAGGGAAACAAATAAAACTGTGGTCAAACCAGTGTGTCAGTGTGTTATCACAACAGTGAATCCCCCCCACCCCCCTCCCCGGATTAATAACGGCACGTTTGGACAGAAGACGTTGGGTCTTTATCAACAGTCCTTGTGGTCAAATTACTTTGGAAGCACCTTCTCGACCCTTTTTTTCCCTCCAGACAGCCCTGCTCTTTTACCAATGTTTTATTAGCTCTAAAAAAGACTTTGTGACATCATCTATTGTGTGCCACAGAATTTGCAGAAACACAACAAAACAAACATCAATCAGAAGGGCTTTTGCCAAGAAAACCCCTTGCTTGATTGGCAATCAATAAAACGGCTTCATTAATGACTCAGTGGTGGCACGGTGGGCGACTGGTGAGCACGTCCGCCTCACAGTGCAGAGGTGCAGGGTTGGATTCCGACTCTGGCCGTGCCCGCGTGGCTTTTCTCCGGGCACTCCGGTTTACTCTCACATTCCAAAAACATGCATGACAGGTTCATGGAACATTCCAAATTGTCCAGAGGTGTGATTGTGAGCGTGAATGGTTATTCGTCTCCCGACTCTGGCCGTGCCCGCGTGGCTTTTGTCCGGGCACTCCGGTTTACTCCCACATTCCAATGATTTGGAATTGATGGATTGGTGGATAATTACTCGGTTTTTGACCAATTTAACCTTTGGCTGGACAAATTGATGGATGGGTGGATAATTACTTGCTTTTCGACCAGTGTGTCCTGAAATGCTCCTGAGGCGCTTGTTTCATGAAAATGGATTGAAAACGTGAGATGCTTCCTCTGCACGCATCTCAAATATGAGAGCAATTCAAGACACGTGTGCTAATAATGCCGCAACGAGAACTCTTCGCGAATACTCCTTTAACCTTCTGAGAAACAAATTCAGAAAATGAAAATTATGCGCGTCAATGGGGGCCCATTGTGTATTATTAAAACAAAAACAACAAAAAAAAAGAGAATTTCCATCAGGAGCAATAAAGTATCTTCCTCGGCCTTGCTGATTTTGACTGAAAATGTTAAGATCCAAGACGTGTTTGGTTTGGACAAATGAATGCAAGGCTGTCCTCGGTAATACGCTCACACATGCAAGTGTACCATAGGGCCCAATCATTCACTGCTTGATACATTAAACACAGTTATCGTATTAACTCAGCTTATTAAACACAATTTGTGGCGTTGCCCTTGATAGTTAATTCACAAATCAGCCTCATTATTTCAATCATTTACCATCCACAATAAACCTGTCAGGAGACAGGGACTTTTTTTTTTTTTTTGGAAGTAGCAGACACACTTGTCGTCGTCATTCATTTTCCTTCTTTAACAGCCGCAATTTGGTGCGCTGTCCGTGCGAACAAAAAGTTGTGTCGTAAATTTCCTAGCGCAGGAAGTCAGAATCCGCAAGTCGTGCTGGGCATAAGGAGACGCTTTACTGATGCTTATAATTTAAACATAAATGGATCAAGGTTGCGGCATAACATTAATGATAATCCACTTTATGATAATGCACAGCCTCGCTTTGTTTCCCCCCCCCCCCCCAATGCTGACTCATTGCTCACAGCCTCGATGTTCTTCAATGCAGCTCACATTCTCGCTTCGCTTCCATCATCTTCTTCCTTGGCCGTTTCGCGCCGTTGCCAATACTAGGCCTTTAATGAAGGTAAAATGTCTAAAATGAGCCCCCGCGTTGTTAAATTGGAGCAAGAAATTAAAGGAAACAGTCGCCAATATGCTCCGCCATCTTCAAAGTCTTATTTATGATTCAGTGTCTGCCTGCTGGGCCGCAACATTTTCAATTTCTTTCCACAGTAATTCAATTATTTATATTGAAGTGGAATATTTTGGAAAAAAAAAATATTATACATATATTTTTTTTAAAAACTTAGCACACGAATTGACTGAACACAATAGATTTTCCACCCGCGTAATTCTTGTCTGCGTATGACACAGAGGATCCGACACTAATTAGGCACTTTGAGTTGCTGAGGCTAATCAGACTGCTACTCTGAGTTGCGACTAATCCCCCCCCCCCCACCAAAATAAATCGCGCCATCATTCGAGGGTATGACTTGTGAATGTGTGACACAATGAATCGTCATTTCAAATTGACAAATACCGCTGCAACCTGGTCAAAATGCTGCACAATAGTCACCATGTCAACGCTCGAATTAGTTTCCTCCGCACATCGTGTCGAGAGCTGTGATTTTCACGGCAGTTGGTTCACTTTCACAATTCAGAATACCAAACAAATTATAGCTTCAAACGCCTCATTGTGACCAAATCCAAGATTGGCCCGAGCCGCACTGAAAGGCCCGTGCCAATAGATGGATTTCGACTCCAATTATATAACCGTCAGTGCTCTCCCACCAGCTTCCAAATGGCAATTCAGCAAAACTTGTCCTAAAATGAGCTCAGAATCTTCTTGGAGATATTTTCCCCATTTGCCACGAGTATGGAAAATCTCCCAGCCATCTGCTCTGATGAAATATTTAGTCATGCTCTGTTGCAGCATCCATCTCTTGAGCTCCGTTACCACGTACAAAAGGCTCTTGCTTGTGTGGCGGTGGTGCAGGCAAGCACACACACAAAAAAAAGGCTTTCTCTCATCCACATCTGTGCACGCCAAATATGCACACGTCACTTCGCAAATGAAATACGAATCAGTCAGAATATACATTTGTGTTCCCCAATTTGCTTCACACTCGAGTACCCAGAGGGTGCATGACGTCGTACCAAGCCACGGTAGCTTTAAATCAAAAGAAGGTGGTACTGGCATGTGCTATGATTCCAGTCGCGAGAACGACATCAAATATTAAAATATCCGCTTAAATGTCATGTATTGTTACATGCACATAAATGTGTCATGAGAAATCCGCAGGCCCTCCTTTGACATGAGCCATTCCGACTACCTGCCGTCTGGTCCTGACTGACTTTTATTCTCCGCTGTCCGCGTGTGTGTGCAGATTTTGCGTGTGCGTGTGCAAATCATAAACAAACCCAATTGAGCTCGCATTCGCAAAAGTAGCGCATAGGTAGCCGGCATCAATATTGAAAGGGGTGAAAGTGCCGAAAGCTTACACGACTAATTAGCTGCCGCTTGAATGTAAGTGGGGTCTCACAGTAAATTCGGGGTCAAGTCAGAAGTTTAGGGGCGAATATTTCAACAATTCATATGGAATATTTGCATAGAGACATAATAAAGACAAAAAAAAAAAAAAAAAGCAAAATGTGTCACAATCAAAATTCCAGGCTCGCTTTTGTTGATTTGCTTCTACTTGACCCACTCTGAATGTCCTTCATTGTTTCCTTGGGGGCAATTCTTAAGTGCTGCCTTTGAGTAAATGTCACCAGCGACTCATCTCGGCGCTCTCGTCTTAATACTGCCATTGTGTGTCTCTCCGGGTTGAAGTGTGTGCAAAACATGCTGCGAATTCGATCATCAAGCTGGCCATTAATTTGATCCCCGTGAGGTCTAATTACTTCTATTTCCCGCGAAACTGTCGAAAACCCAACTTTTTTTTAAAGACCTGACATTCTATTTGGAGTTTACTTGCTGTTTGCTGTTTGGATGGTGGACTTGCACGAGAAGCTGAGGCGCATGGCATCGAGCAAAAAAAAAAAAAAAACCTAAACGGCAATAACAGTCAAAGCACAGAAGCAGCAAGACGGCTTGAGAGACATATTACTTCCCAGATTAGGTCTGTTTTCCAATCAGCTTCTGGCCATATCCCATATTGATTAAAAGCTAATAACCTCATAAGATGCTGTCGTCCACCTTTCTTTTGCCCTGCCATCACTCAGTCCCGCTTCTCCTCCTCCTCCTCCTCCTCCGTCTTGTCCCCAAAGAGAAATGAGTCAGTTTTTGCTCACACTATTATAGATGCGACCGCCCACCCCCCCAAAAAAAATCCCTCATTTTGACCTTAAATTTGAGACATTCATCTTGAAATCAATCATGAAAAAAGATTGTCTTGATAATGAAGATAAATCGCCTTGCATCTATCCGAGGGAGGAAACTCAACTCAAGTGTGTTTCGACAGCACTTTGAAACAGCCACCGCTGTATACAAGGCAAAAACAATTCGTACAACAACAAACCACAAAAAACAAAATAAAATCACAAACAGTACAAAGCACTAAACCAGTCATTTCAAGATGTGAAAACAAATCGGATCTTTAAAAGAACTCTGCACTGCCGGTGAAGGAATGCCAGAGCAGCAGCATTCTGAACCAACTGGAGACGCTTCATGGAGGATTGGCTAACTCCAAAATGCATGACTGTAATCCAGCTGAGATGTGACGAAGGCATGAATGACTGTTTCAAAGCTTTGCGTTTATGTAAGGGCAAACGACTTGCTCCAAATTGAATCATTTGATGCCTGCTGAAAGTTTCATGAGGGGAAGCCACGAGGCGCTCCGCTGCAGAATTTGTTTGCAATTATTGCTGGATGAGCTTCACACGAGCGCTTAGTTCGTGCTCACCTCATTGCCTCTTTGTTTTCCAGGTAGTATTGTTGCGATGACACTTTCCACCGATGCGTTTTATTCTTACAATATTTATGTAGATGAATCCAAGTACTTTTTGGTTCCAAACACTGAAACGATAGTTCTATCGCAAGGCGGTGAGATAAATATTTACGTCGCACTCAAACGTTAGCATGCAACTAAACATCCCCGGTGGATCCCTCAAGACATAACTACTCTTTCGGATTTTTAAAATCCATCACTCCACCGTAGCCCGTCACATAATCTGTTCTCGGTGTCGGATCTCATCTTCACGGAGACGCCCGGTGGTTTTCTTTTTTTTGAAAACGGGTCAACGTTTCCAAGTGCATGCTGTTCAGTGCGATAGCAATGGGGAGAGAAAGGGAGAGATTGGCACACCGGAAAATGAGCTTCATCATCCTGTTGGCTGTATTTTACTGCTGCTGGACCTTTTTTGGTTTTACTGGCCGTAATCATGAGCTATGATGCCCACTTTTCACAAATCCACTTTTCTTCCTTTGCTTGCAATTGGCTCCTGCACTCGCAGTTTGAGTATTTCTCATATGACGATTCTATCTTGGTTTGCCTTTCACTTTGCCTTCATGCTCGAGATTCCTGGTCATTCACCTTCTCTCCTGGTGGATGGTCAAGTAAGAGAACGTATTTTGGTGACGTGAAGTATAGCTCATGTTTCTTGTGATTCTTCTGCGAAGCGAGGAGGCGTTCTGACAATTTGTAGGACCGCGCAGGGTACCGAGACGGAAACGCTTCGGAGGGCGAGACATTAAGCAAGGTGAGCGTGGGATCCGTGTGATCGATACAAGCCAATGATTGCTTGCAATCAGTCAGCCCCAGTTGGGAAGCCAAGGCCAAATGCACACGGGTGCTGTGGCGGAACCAATTCTGACACCTAAAAAAAAATCACATTTGGTTAACTGCATGGCAGATGTATTTGCTCGTCAGCGCATTATAAATGAAACAAATTCAAGTTATTACATGAAAAGTGCTCGGTCGCATTGTCCAAAATCAAAGAGCGGTTGTAAGAAAAACAAGCTGCCCGGTTCATGATTTCATTAACCGAGGGGTGAGTTGATTTTGCCTCATCTTGGCACTGACAGTATGTTTTTCTTTTCAAGTGAGTAAAAAGGTTTCCTCCCTTGATGGAAAATGAAAGCAAACTGTCCTTCTCAAACCAGCCTCTTTGTCCTTCCAGAAATTGGATTGCTCACTTCCCTTCAATCCTTCAGCGGCTATCTCACTTAAAAAAGAGAGCCAATATTTATCCTGTACCACACACACACACGCACACACACACACACACACCCCACATACTACTAATCATAACATAGGGTCAACTAATCCTACTATGTCCATGTTTCTATATGTCCATGTTTCTATCTATCTATCTATCTATCTATCTATCTATCTATCTATCTATCTATCTATCTATCTATCTGCATATACACACACACACACACATGCGCACATAAAACGCTGACTGAGATGCTCTGAACCAGCAGCGTTCTTGGAAGGAGCATGAAATGGCAATAAAGCCTCTCTCCTAAAAGAGCTATTAAGGCACGGACTGATCAAGCATCCCTTTTATCAAAATGAAATTAAAAGAGCTAGAAGGGCATCATCAAACAGGACCATTACAAACCTGAGGTGAGGAAAAAAAAAAAAAAGTCAGCCATATTCCAGCCCTATTTGAGATCATTAAGTATTACTAGAGCAGCGAGTTGACCAAGAGGATGAGAGTGGAGGCAAGGGCGCAGTAGTTGTCAACTTTTTTTCTTTGATTGCCAGATTTCAATTTAGGTCCAAGCCCACACTACAATAGAAGCACTGAGAACTGAAAGTTCCTTTTGACCAAAATAGTTTGTATTTTACATATTCTTCCCCCACCTACATGATTAGCTAAGATAGCGTTCAGGGCCCTGAAATTAGCTTCATACACACATACATGCATACATATATACCGATACGTATGTACATACTGTCACATACGTATGTATGTACCTACATTCATAGCAGTACTTATATACATATGTGCATGCATGCATACCAGTAGGTAGGTACATACATACCAGTACGTACGTACAGAGGGGTGAGACGAGGATATTATATATGCACATTTGATATGTTGGCTGTGTCCAACTAAGGGTTCTTTGGATGCTACTTTCAACAACATCAGACACACCTACGGAGCCCCCGTATGTTGTATGAAATGCATGTCTACCGAACGCCATGGCTGGTGCATTCATCAATTTTCTTGACATTTCGTTCGTCTCTTCCACGTGGATGTTTGATGCCTGAACGACCACTGAATGATTTTTTTTTCCCCCTTTTTGAAGTTGGGAAATCGGAACGATTGGCATTGCCACGTTTAATGTATCAGAGGCGATTAATATGCCCATTAGTGTGACTGCGAAATTCATCATCAGCCAGGAGTCAAAGTAGTGAGGGGGAAAAATGTTAATTTATTCAATTATTATTTCATTGTGCCATTACAATGGTTAAATTCACTTCTGGCGCGATTGCAAACACGTTTTGATTGCTTACCCTGAC
>NW_017805478.1:529164-556164 GCF_001891065.2 Hippocampus comes | reverse complement strand
GCCCCCCCCAGCTCCCGCCTCTCATCTTATTATGCAAAGGCCAAGCTGTAGAATTAGCAAGGTAATAGATGTGATCTGCGTGCTAACCTCATCCGGCAGCCTCGCGCGGAATACCAACAAGGGTGTTTCACACAAGTGAGCAGCATATTGCTGTGCAGCGCTCGCCATCGTCGCAGAGTGGGCGTCTGCGGATGCGAGCGAACATCTGTTGCGTTTTGGAGGGAAATTAGCTCATTGGAACGGGAGATATAAACCTATTAAACGGAAGCCAATTGAACTCAAATGAAATCTCACTGAAGTGAATATAACAAAACAAACAAAATAACAACAAAAAAAGAAATGCTAACAGAGAACAGTTAACGAACCATCAATGGGCCCAAAATGTGTGATGAGCCAGTCTGTCCAGTTGGTCAATTCCTGTCATATTCTCACATTTCAAACAATTTCACTCGATTATTGACCAATGAAAGGGTTATTTTTTTGTTGTTTGAAAGAAAAAAAAAACCTAACCTGGAGGAAATGGAGAAAGGAGTGAAATAGAACTGAAATCTGCAGTGCACTGAAGCTATGCATCACTATCTTCGGACGGCTGAAAGCTGGCAGAGGAACTTTCTGCATGATGAGGCTTTGTGCAGCCATTGTTGCTTTGGAGGAGGCACAGAAGTGATATGAGGACAAGCTGGGGAAGATAAAGTCACTTCTGGGCGGTGGGCGTCACACGGAGGAGCTCTCGCCACCAAACTCTCCAGAGATTATGCGGCAACGCTAACTCCTCGGCGATGCAAAATAAATTGCCTCGTTTCATGTTGATGCGCTTTGTAAAGGCAATCGCAACAATAAGGTGAACTAGCAATCGCAACCTGTGATTGAAGAAACGTTGACGTCGTCATTGAGACGCTTTTCAAACCCGATGAAGTGCAAGGAATGAAAAGCACTTGCGCGGTTGAACCGGCCTATCTATAGACATGAAACAACGTGGATTAATTCAAACCTGGACCTGAACCTCATTCTCAAAGGGGGGTGCAATTTATGTCAAGAACAAAAGTTTTACAGATTAACATTTCCTTCTTAAGGGTATTTAATTAACCAGGTCATTTTCTATTCTGTCGGGAGGTGGAGGGTGTGGGGGGCGGGGGGCTCACAGACTTTTGTCAGTGCAAACACTGGCCTATAAGAACCCGAGCATCCCTCTTTTTTTTTTCCCCCATCACTCTACCTCCACCCTTGTTTTAAACTGCGACCCAACACAATGCCGTCGTGATGAATAGTGGACCTAAAATGTTGATTAATTGGTGCCTTGTGTCACAAAGAAAAAGACTGCTGACACGGCGAGTTTTTGTGTGTGTGTGCATGCGTGTGTGTGTGTGTGTGTGTGTGTGTGTGTAAAGGGCAAGCATGCACACACGTGCACATATCCCGCGCCACAGGAACATCGCGAGAAGGACAGATGCCCTTATTGAGCATCACTTAACAGGCCATGTGTGAAGGGCCTCACATTTAACATCCCCACCTTGTCTCTCGGCCTATCCAAAGTTGTTTATCTTCAGAGTTGAATAAAGTGAAAGGCTTGTGACTGTGTGTGTGTGTGTGTGTGTGTGTGTGTGTGTGTGTGTGTGTGTGTGTGTGTGTGTGTGTGTGCACGCGTGTGCGTGAGTGACCGCGTCACAAGCAATCAGTCGAAACATTCCCCACAGTCTTAAACCAGATCAATTGACCTTCTGAAGGACATGTGAATAATGACGACTGATATGCAACCGGGCAGGACGATCACGTCGCCGGAACTGCGACAAACATCGAGAGGAACGGAAAGTCATCAGCAGAACACAGACGAGTGAGCGGTTGATGGCGGAACATGAGAGATGATGTCGCGGAGTTTGCCGACGCACTCCGTGTCACGGGAGAGTTCATAGGTTGCAATTTTAAATGTGAAAGTAGGTCGAGACGATAAATTTGAAACCGCTTCGAAATTGACATTGAAGGAATCACCATAGCAAACAAGTTGTTCACTCCACAACAATTCTTGAAGTTGGGTGCTGTAAACTCTTATTTCCTCATTATGAAATGCGGTGAGGCCAATTTTCATATCGATTCGGCGTGAAATATTTCATTGAGTTGCTTAATTTGAAATTTGATCCGTTTGATGCCCTGAAATTTTGAATCCACCCAGTTACCGTGCTGCTGCCACCGTAAAATCTTATGGCACCATACAGGCAACTATGCAGTCCAGCTGTAGGACAATCAAGAGATGAGTGTTTCTCATTAACTGCCGCAAATGAAGCTTCTGTAACGTAAAATACGACCGCATGGCCGGTACAACACACGACGTAGCTTTTGCTCACAAATGAAATGTATATGGCCAAACGAAGCAGTCCGCATTTTCACTGAGTGTCGCTTCTTGTCTGCACAAACAGATGGACGCAAATGCACGCCACCGGTAGCCAAATCAAGTTTTCATTTTCATCAACTCTATTTTTGTTTTTCTCCACATGACTTCATTGACCGAAAAATAAGGAAATAAATATGAGTTGCTATCACGCGGACGAGAATGGGAACAAAACAGGAACCGGTGACCTAAAAAAAGAAAAGCAAACTGCTTTTGTTCGAATAAGGATGCTTTTCTTTTCGCCTTTTGCGGCGCAATCGCTACGTGTTGCTAAAGCAGCTCATTTTTGCACAATACACCCATTCTTTTGTCGCGAGATGAGCAAAAGCGGTGTCTGAAGCACACGGGCGCAAACCAGCAGGAGCTTGCATTGTGCTGCGCAGATGCACAGTGGTGGCTGACAGCCAGCTGACTTTTTTTTTTTTTTTTTTTTTTTTTTGGGAGAGGAGACTTGAGTCCTCGCGCTCCCCTTCGAAAATTCTTTCAGCAGCAGGGCAGATTTCATTTATGTTGACTGAAAACATCACGCCCGATGACAGCCACCGACAGGCTACTTCATTGGTTACCCCTGCCAGTCTCGTCTTCTGCAGGCTTACTCCATTGGGTTGAAGTCAGGGGAGGGGTGACTTGGTTGCCGTCCAAAAGCTTCCGTCTCAACCCCTTTGTGATTTGGCAGTTTGAATAAATGGCACCTCTTAAGTCTTGGACCCAGACGCGAACTCGGGGAAGTAAAAGCTGAGCTGTTGCTCTTTTGTCTGGAGTTGATCTCTTCACCTGAATGCTGTCGGCCAATGGCTGGAGTAAAGCGATCGCCGTCCTCTTTCGCTATGTTTGGAGTGGAGTCGTCGTGCTGCTTTCATGGCTTGTAAGGGAATTTATGATGACGTTGTGAAAGTGAGGTGATAAAACACACGAGTTGTACAACTTTAAAGGGCTTCGATTTAAGAGTGAGCCTGTCGTTAAAAAAAAAAATAAAAAATTGGAACTGATTAAAATCTCCAAGACCAAATGTACATCAAACTAAGAATGTCAAGCTCAATAAAGCGTATTAAGAATCCTTTTTTTTCTTTTTTTTTTATTTTATTTACAAGTCAGACACATTTTATGATACCGTCCTTTGGACAGCAGCTCTCCTCCTTGTTTTATAAGGAAATTGGGGACTTGTTTATCACAAATGATGTCAGCTCATTTCCCTCAAAATAGAAGCTGTTTTTTTTCGATATCGACACCAAGGTAAAAGGAAATCTCCTCTCTGGGATTAATAATAGCCCAGCCATCCATTCATCATCGATGCAGTTTATCCTCATTCGGGTTGCGGGTGAGCTCGAGACCAATCCCAGCTCTTTTTTGTACTTGTACAGTTCTGAAGGTGCAATTGCAGCATGTTCACAAATGAACATTATGGGCTCTATCGATTTATTAGACTTTTACCTGACACACTTTAAAAACCTAACTTGTCCTCTGTCACTGGTTGAAAGGAAGAAACCTGCAATTTATCTACGCCACTCAAAGCGAGACTCTTTACTTTTTCTTTTTTTTTTTTTTTTTCATACTCTGGGGAGCGTAAACTTGACCAGACATTTTCTGCTGGCTAACAGGGCACACGTCAGCATGACAGGAGTCGGACTCGGCGCGTAAGATGTCCTTCTCCACAGCGAATGCCCTCCAGACCCTCCTCTGGGAGCAAGAACTGCTCCGAGACCAGATGGATGCTATCATCTCTGGGCTAGACTGGGGTCTTCAAAAGATCGAA
Organism: Hippocampus comes; assembly: GCF_001891065.2. Classification (NCBI taxonomy): domain Eukaryota; kingdom Metazoa; phylum Chordata; class Actinopteri; order Syngnathiformes; family Syngnathidae; genus Hippocampus; species Hippocampus comes. The sequence goes on along the minus strand of NW_017805478.1, from coordinate 552,028 downwards.
GACAGAAAGGGGAGAAAACAATGAGTCGGAGGGAGGTAGAGTTTTTCATCAGACGTGCAAACCGACCAGGTTTTACCCACTCAAGATTGAAGAATGAACACAACTTACATGGGCCCACTGACCGAAGCCGATCAGAAAATACTCGCGTGCATGCACAATTGACGTGGTTCTGCTGGCGAATGAGAAATGCTCACAAACACAAATTTGAGAGAAGTCGGACTTCGTGGACCTTTGACTTCAGCTCATGAAAAAAAGTAGGAGCTAAAATCAACACCGTAATTGCTGTGCTGAGTTTTGGGTGTGTGCGCGTGCGCATTCACAGGGGAGGCGGCTGACATGAAATACATCAGGACGTGTCGCTTTGGGTTAATCCTGATGTTGTTGGGGATGTTCACACTGTTCGTCAGACACGCATGTACAGTTCAGCTACACATTAACTCACACCGGCGCGCACACACACACACACACACACACACACACACACACACACACACACACACACACACACTCAACCAACCACCCTGTCGTATGCTTGATATGAGTTATTAATAAAAGGAGGGTTGTTGTCAATTAGTACCGCTTCACTATCTCCTTGAGTGCTGCTTCACTGTCACTGGTTCTATCATTTAACTGCTAAATACAGTTCAAGTGTCATGCAATGAGTATAACCCCCCCCGCCCCCTCTCCCATTTTGGAGCTGGCACTCTTAAACACGACTCTCTTTCTAAATGGCATTGTGTATGTGGGGGGGGGAATAAAAACCAAAAGAAAACCTTGAATCATGCTTAAAGCACCACAAGATAGAGTTCATGATTTTTCGATATCTGGGTCAAGGTGAAATGATATTCCATTTTCGGAATTAGCAAAGTACACTTAAATATGAATCATCAATTAGAACATCGCGGGTGCTTATGACACCAAATTCTTATTCGGACAGGACCCCAGGTTGTTTCAAACAGTATTGGAGCACACAGCAGTTCACCTTCTTTCGGGTCTGTTCAGATCGTTTGGAGCTGAAAAGTTTGACTCGAATTACTAAAATTACCAAAAGGAAGTAAAAGTAAAGTCCCCCCCAGCATTTGAAAGGTTGGTTTTGGGGGATACTTTGTTGACTAACCAAACGTAGTGAGAACATGTCATCCTTCAAATGAATTCCTTCCACGCGCATCTCATGTTTCTCATCAATTCCATGAAAACGCCTCGGAAAATGTGTCTGCTAACAATCCAACGATGGCCTTTCTCTCCGCGACTCTTTGGCCCGCGGCCCCTCTCCGCATGTTTCGACATTTCCCAGCTCCGCTTGATGTATATCTGGCCTTTTGATGTTGTCACTGCTTGTCCCGAAGCCCGAGGACCAATTAAAACTAACGACCCCTGCGGTACTCCGCCACTACCCGATTACTTTGGCTTCTCTTTTGCCGCATGTTGCCTCAGCCTGGATTTTTCTCATCTTTCACACCTTCTTCCCCTTACCTACGGTATGCTGCCCCACTTTCCCTTCACTTGTGAGTTATGAATATTGATTAGGGTTGTATTTTTAACCTGCACCCCGTTATGACACTTTGGAGGTAGACAAACTGACTCCTCATCCGCCTTTTCATGGAACTCTTGTCCTTGGGACGCCTGCAACTCTTCTCCTCATAGAGCACCACCCCTTGTTTTTTTTTTGTTCTTTCAAGTCAAATTTGTAGCCTTTGCGCTACGAGGCCTCCCGAAATGCCTCGCCAGTATAATTGAAAGGGCTGAAGCTTGACACATGATGTGGTGTGCTTTGGATCATGAGCTGTTCTTTTCCTACGGCCCATTTTCCTTTCCCCGTCTTTCAGACACAAGAATACTTTTGCCTCATCCGTCTGGATCTAACTCCGAAACATGGGGGTGTTCTTTTTTTTAAAAAAATAAATAGATTTTTTTCTGGCCTTCTGGAGCACCAAAACTGAAAAAAAAAGTAAAATCAAAATACATGGGCATTGAAAGCGAAATAGCATCTCAGGTTCTGTCCAGGGGAGGCTGATTGCAGGTTACGAAATTATGTGAAAAGATCATCAGCTCTTATTCCATTGGGTTCGGACTTGTTCGCCGCATTTTTCCGTTTAATCATGCATGGGAACCGGTGACCTCCATGACTCAACTTACAGCCTTACTGCCGTATCTGGAAAAATCACGTGTACCGTGTCTTGAAAGTGGACAGAGAAGGTCAATGCGCATGCCAGCCGACATGCAAATGTGTAGATCTGTGCAGTCGATGATGTCAAGGTGTGTCAGAGATGGACGACACAGATACGTATTCAAAAGAGAATTTTGTACTTTGGGTAGCTCTGATGGTTTTCGCCAAGAAACATTTAGGAGAAAACCGCAAACGCAGTTTCAAATGATGGAATCGGAAGCGTTGGTGGAAGGAAAACAAGGAAAAGCAGAGTGTTAAAGAAGTTACTTCTCTGGCATGACTCCTTCTTGTGACCGGCTCCAAGTCTGTCCTTCAGACAATGAGAAGCTCCAAAATGTTGGTCCCTAGTCAATGCCCTTGAACAAAGCCCTTGTTCAAAGTTTCACTCCCCATTTTTCATTTCATTACACGGGCGCCTGCACGTCCAATTTAAAAACAAAACAAAACAAACATAATTTGGAAATGTTTCTCCCCTTTTTAGTTTTACGCAATTAGCTTGAACATTTCTATCTTCGTCCTGTGCAGAAAACTTTGGATTCCATCCCGTAATTATCACCCGAAAGATTAAATCTGGGTTTTGCCTTGTCGGAAAAGAAAGGTGACAGTTTGTACTTCCCAAATTGATCTTTGGACTTGAATTAGAAAAAAAAGAAAACTGCCACAAGCTTGTCGGTGTCAGAGAAACTCTGACACTGGGGCCTTCTCCGCACAGGGGCCTGGATATTGCACCTGTACCAACCTCTGATACGGGATGGTGTGTGATTTGTCTAATTTCCCAAGATGTCAAATGCAACTCTCCGCAGAGGTAGTCTAAAAGCCATGGGCAGTTCACATAGCAACCATCACTGTACTGCTACAAAATGAGACTCTGCTACATTCAGGCAAACACTGTAGATCACGAGTCCCCAACCGCCGCCCCGTTTGGCACCGGGGCCGCACAGAGACAGACCTGCCAGCTGTGAGCAAATTTACTCCGTCAGACGTGGCGGAAATGTGCGTGACTCTCGCCAATCCGAGTTCCGTGACTTCCGAAGATGAAGCCATTTTGACAAGTTCCTCCCCTAGCGGTATCTCCAGAGTGACATGGGGGAGGAGGCTGTTGTGCGTGCGATATCGTCAAAAACAAAGCAATACACCATACCCGTTGAACCTTTTGAACAAGTGGCACCCACGTGATCAATTGGAAAGCATGAAAAAAGCGAGCAGCTTGTCCACGTAAACATGAGCCGTTTAGTCGCTGGTAACTAGCCGGCAGCCACCGGCTGAAGGCAGCAATCAATCATGCCATCTTTTAATTCGTCACATTTGCAAGTAGCAATGATGCTCACTCCATATGTAGGATTATTATTATTATTATTATTATTATTATTATTATTATTATTATTCCCGATCGGTCCATTTTTTTAGTAGTTCACTGTGATTATTTGATTCTACATTTGTTGTGCAGTAGAATAACACTGCAAGGAATAAACGTTCATAAAATGTTGGCTGACTTTATAGTTAGTTACCTGCCTACAACAGCATGTACTTGTCTCGACTTGTCCGTGACACAAAAAAGGGTTGGGGACCACCGCTACTGACGAATGCAGACGGGGGAGTGAAATAAGGGCTGTCGCAAGTTGCAAACTATGTCTGTCCAATTGATGATTAGAACGATACCAAAAATGTCTTTTGGCACTGTAAGGTAGCTAGTTTGAAAGGGTGACGATATCAAGAAACATTTTGTATGTTAAGCATGACAGCCTTCCCATAAATGAATGCAGAATCTTCCGTGTCATCCCCCACAGTGTTGAAATCATAGAATCGCACACGCGGGCTCATTTGCACAACCTTCGTTTTTCGTTCCGTTACTCGTCTTCGTCCGTGTTGTGAAGCTTTGAAATCCTGAGGTGAGAGATGCGAGTGGGAGGGGGGGGATCTTTTGATGCTGTTGCTAAACTTCAAAGCTTTGCGTTTAATCGACCTTGAAGTAATTAGGTGGCGAAACGTTGATCCTGACATCGGTTGTTACATGATGAGGTCCTGCTGGCTAATGTGTAGTTTGGTGTCATGCTTGCGCTCATGTGGATGCTCGAAGGAAAGCAAAACAAACGCTCTCTTGATGCAAGTTGAATCAAAGGTACAGTATATATACTGTATGTGGGGATAGACCGTTGTTGCGCACGTATAGAATCATCTAAGCGTGTCGAGAATGGTGCGGCCAAAGTGCATCTCCCATTGAAGTAACTTCAGTGTCACTAATGAACCTCGAGGCGCAACGACGGCAGCGAGCGCCGACTGCATTGTGTGGGAATCGATGGCGGCTGCCGCTTGCGTGGACAAGAGGTCATATCCGAGGCTGTGAGGAACAGGGAGGATTCCGCACGTGCGGATTGGTGTGAGGTAGCGTCGCCTCGTGTGGCCGTTGGGAGCTAAAGGAGGCTGCGAGATGGAGATAGCGCCGGCCTCTGTTGTGCTCCAGTTAATCAAGTGAACTGCGAGGCGCACGGCGAGGTCAAGGAGAGGTCTCGTCCTCTCGGGCAGCTCTGCACGACGATCGAAATCGCTCCTGAACTTGTGCCCTCCTCCTCTTCTAATTTTCCTCCCGCATAGGCTTACCAAACAACGGTTGATGAGGCAAAAGATACACAAGGGGGACGCCTTTCATGAGATATCGTGGATAGAAAAAGTCAACGCACCCCCCCTGTTCAAATGCCATTTTTTTCTGTGATATTCAAAGATGAGACAGAGTCCCACTTGCGAAAGTCGGTTTCAACATGGGATTGGTCCCCTTGAGAAGTTAAAGAGCGCCGCAGCAGTAATCAGGAAGCAAACTATCGCTCAGCAAAAACTCAGAGACACTTTGGTCCGCAACTGGTCCACGGTGACCCTCAAAATATACTGTATGACTCACTGGTCTAAGTATAGACAAGTCCGTACAAAAGCTTCCAGCAAGACAAAATGAGCCAAAACATGACGTTCAGCCTGCACCAGACTACACGGAATGCCTTTCATCACTGGAATAGAAGTGTGGTCTTTTTATGGTCCATGAAGTCCCATTTCTCGCAAATTTGTGTTTATGAGTATTTCTCCGTCGCCAACAGGACCACATCAGTCGTGCATTTTCTAAAACGGGGGTTGTACAACCTGAACTGGTTTCCAGCCAATCGCAGGGCACAACTTGATGAACAACCATTCGTGCTCACAATCACACCTAGTGTTCCATTAGCCTTCCATGCATGTTTTTGGAATGTGGGAGGAAAGCGGGGTACCCGGAGAAAAGCCACACCGGCATGGGGAGAACATGCAAACTCCACACAGGGAGGCCGCAGTCGGAAAGATGGGCACATTGTGAAGGAAAAGGCATTGTGTCAAAACTGCTTGCTTGTGTCAACACACATTAAGACAACGATTGGCGCACGGGGGCCCCCGCTTCTTGTCTGCTAAGCTAAAATTATCCCCAACAGCTGTACGTACGTGTGGCACGCCAACAAGCGCGGTTTTCTTCAATCAAACCGACGCGCTGAGTGTCATGACGACCGGTTACCGCTGCGCTACATCGTCACCCTTGGCTCACAGGGATTTATTTGAGCGGCATGGCGGCGGTATCTGCAATCCTTTTACAATCTCGCCACGCGAACACGTCATTTACATCATGTGCATATCATGCGCATCCACTTGGCACGATGGCAGGTGTGTGCACCCTTAAGCGGCATGAGCGTGCAAACGCGGGAGCGTCGACTGATTTGCACATCAGCTTCATAATCATGACTCGCAAACAAAGATTCCTGCTGGCTCTTTCTATGTACTTGCGCTTTGCGCTGTTTGCTCTGTTAAGAGACGTGACATGACATGCAGGAGGCGGTTGGCGATCATGATAAAGTCGGCAGTCCCTTTGAATGCACCTGTGGGCATTTTTTTTTTTTTTCTTCTTCAGAAGAATTTAAATGTTCTTCAGAAAGTTTATTTCTTCTATGAAGCACCATTTCCCTGAACCGCGTGGCACCATTTTGTTTCTTACTTTCACTTTTCTGGTTAATTCATCTGAAACCACCTCGATGGGGTTTGAGTCTGGAGAATGTTGATTGCCGCTGCAGGTTTTCAAAGATACCACCTTGTTGTTTTTTCTTTTTTTTTTTTTTTTTTATCTTTGTATATATGTCCCCAACAATGGCTTGCAATTGTGTCGAAATGGCTTGTGAGTCTCTGCGACATACTGGCTTGCATATCTCCGCGAGATTTATGATTCACAAGCAGAACCAAAAAAAAAAAACAACAAAAAAAAAAACGCGGATATGAGAGGGGAATGAGATTGCGCTTGAGCTGTCTGAAATTTCGGGGAACATTATTGACAAGAGGAAATGAACTGTTAAGTCCTATTGAGTTTTGCGAAGCCGATAAAACAAAATGTGCTGTGACGCTAATACAAACAGATAACGTTGACAATGCCTCGGAGCACTGTGCTGTTTGCATAGTAATCAAAGTCAACGAATCCCGGAATAATAAAAATATGGCTGCAACCGGCCAATAATCAGAAGCCATTGGAATAAGATCCAGCAAAATGTATTGATATCATATGTGTCGCTGCGGCCTCCATTTGTTGTTTTTCGGCGTGCATGCCTGGAATAGCAAGTTAGCTTTCACGCACAATTCCAATTGACTTTTTATGTAACTTTCCATCCGTTTTCCTGTCAACACGATGCATCCAATAATGCTATTTTCTGCACATCCCAATCACTTTCACACACCACTGTGCATGTCTAAATTACATCTCAGCGCGGCGGCCCTCTTTTTGGGCTCATGATTGGCTATGAGTTGTTCAAGTGCTCTCAATAGCAAGGATGAAGAAAAGAGAGTCGTAGTCAAGGGCATATTGGATGAAACTATGACACTATACAGAATACAATAGTGAAGAAAAGAGACCTGAATCCTGTCCCGGGCACATTCTGGAGGTGAAACGGAGATAAAGCCAGTCTAAAAGACTAATTTAAAAAAATGCCTTGATCTGAAGGTGCATTTTTGTTGTTGTTATAGTTATAAGTCATAATTTGTCAGTTACTTGGAAATTCCGAGTGCAATCTTAAGAACACATTTTTTTGTGTGTGTGTGTGACAAACTTTTGCTTTGTCAGTACCAAATATCTCTTAGGTTAATAACTCAGTTTGCCATTGTACTAATGTCCTGTCTATTTCAATGTTTTTATTCACGCTAACGTTATTTGCCGCATGTTTTGAAGGATATTGGCAACGTCGCTCTCTCCAGCTTGAAAAGCTTCATTGTCACGGTCCTGCCATTTTTTTCTTTTCTCTCTCCGATGCGCCATCAACCTTTACACCCTCCATTTAATCTCCCCGATGCCGTGTGGCCTCTATTTTCCTCTCCTGATTTCATTGCCTCCGTCCCACGCCTTTTTTCCCTTCCCCCTCATTAGTATAATGTCCGAGTTCTGTGCCACGGAGGAACATGGGGAACATTTAACCAGTGACCGGCAGCAATTATTGCTGCTGACCTGCAGCGACAAACTCTGCCCTTGACCAGATTTCAGCATGCCGCGTGGCACATTACAAACAAACAGCAGATTGAATGTAGTGTACCAAGGTGAGTGTTGAACAGCATTTTTCGACGACTTATTTGGAGGGCTTTAAGGACACACACACACACACACACACACACACACACACACACACACACACACACACGCATGTACACATTAGCAGACGTGCGCTCGATGGAAGTCGCCGAGCCACCAGCGTTGCATTAGCGAGCTGACAAAGCTCATTTAGGTCTGCTGGTGATGAAAGGACTGCAGAGCCCCATCCCACTGAGCTTCATGAAAACGTTGTGACAACGCAGAGTGATCCACTTAAGAGGTGCATAGTGCCCCTCGGGGGGTGCTCGCCCTCTTTGGTCACTCTCTCAACCATTGTGTGCGAGTGGCACATTCAACACTCGAGCCACGTCCCTCCGTGCTGCTCAAGGCTGATATGGAGGACTCCACGCAGTAAGCCGAGGTTGCAGCACGGAAAACTGAGTTCAGGTGGAGGGGGGGGGTATTACTCTGAGAAATGTTTGCATTCGAGTTATAGATTTCATTTATTGTGCGCTCTAAGCCATGCTAAAAAGAAATGGAGAAGCTCGGCCTCCTGGAGACACTTGCTATGGTATCTCAGGCAGCCGGCTAAAGTCAAGCCTCTCCTTTCTCAAGAGTACTTTGGAACAGTCATTCATGCCTTCGTCACGTCCCCGCTGGATTACTGTCATGGACTTTATTTTGGAGTCAGCCAATCCTCCATGAAGTGTCTCCAGTTGCTCCAGAATGCTGCTGCTTGCCTCCTGACTGGTACTCGTAAGAGGGAGCACATCACTCCTACTCTGGCATCCCTTCACTGGCTCCCAATACACTGACCATCTTGAAAACTCTTATAACTCATTTTAATTCCTTGGCTTTTGACTCAGCATGAGACTTGGTTTTTAGTTTGACTGTTTTTGTGCTTTTTACTGTCTTCATTATTCATGTTTTATTTTTTTAATTGTTTTTGCTCCACTCATAGCACTTTGTATACAGCGGTGTCTGTTTTCAAGTGCTCCGTAAATACAGTTGAGCTGAGTTGAGTTGACTCTTGACTCTTCATTAAAATGGAGACTTCTTTCATAACACGTTGACTGATGGAATTGGCAGCATTTACGAAACACTATCTTGGCTTGATTACCCGAGTGCTCTGCAGGCTGAATCACCACGGCAACTGGGTGATCCGGTTCAAAATGAGGCTCGCTCGCAACAATGACAACCTCCTCGTGCCTCATCATGACGACTTTGAGGAGGCAAATTAAAGTGTTGCGTCTGCACTCAAACATGAGTCTCTGTTATCAATATCATATGAAAGTTGACAGACCACCGTGCCATTGCAACCAACACCGATATTTTCAGTCTTGCATGCAAAGGCTGCATTTGAAGGCATTTTACGCCATGTGAAAGCTGTCCAAAATGAGTCATATACTGAATTTGGGCCATGGCGCTGTCATGGTTTTTTTTTTTTTTTTACGTGTGTGACCAACAGGTGGCATTGGAGGGCCTCTCCTCCAGCGTCGCACCTGTTGGTCATCATTTCAGTTAAAAGGATGGCCACGCTGACCGCTTGGTGTCAGATCGTCATGTTACTGCCATGGAATTGTGTTTGTTTGTTACTTTGGTGTCTTGGGGTTTTCAGGACTTTGTTTGTGTTTTGGATTGAGTTTTTCCGGTGTTCCCCTGTAAGTGTTTTTGGTCATACATTTGGTTCCGTACACCTTCCTTCTCCTGCCTTCCTGCTTGCGGGTCCTCTATCATCACATCCCCATGACAGATGCCAAGCTAAAGGAATAAATACTTTCATCTAAATACTTGACTTGCTAGCGTGTACTGTTCCCCGCTCAAGCTACTTTATTGCTGAACAAACAGAAGCACCCCTCCCATCTTCATTAAATATAGCTCACAGTACAGTATATTAATTGGCTTCCCAGATATAGTACCCGAACATCTACAGTAAAGATGATTGTTGCCGCGGCTTTTCGCTCAGCCTCCATCTACTTTGTAACGCGGGCTTTCAACCCCCTCATTTTATTCTCTTCGATTCATCTCCTCGGTGCCCGTCTCTGCTCCATCTGCGTCTTTCTGTATACACCCTATATGTTCACTAGCGTACGGTTAGGCCTGCGTGCATATTTCACATTCGTGTGGGGGTGTCATACTGCAAAGCATTTGCTTTCTTGTGCTTCGAAGAGACAATCAATTATATTCCTGGAAGCCTTTTGTTGGATCCCAAGAAAGTCTAACGGATGTTCCCAGCCTTCTCACGCACTCCCGCCACAGCTGTGTTGCCCATGTCTTCAAAATGGGACTCTGCACAACCGGGAAGTGTCAGAAGCTCAGGGTATAGTGAGAAGGCATGCGGTTATGGGGTCTCGGCACGAATTGCCCTGCTACAACACTTAACCTCTTCTCGCGCATTCAACCAAGCAACCAGCGGGATCTCCTGAAGCTGTTCAGGGGACACCTCATGAGGTACGGTCACACATTGCAATGAGATTGCGCCGTCTTCAGGGAACGGGAATGTTAATGACCCCCAAAGGGGTTCATCTCTCGAGAGTGATCTCCTATGAATCAATGTGCACCCTTCTTGATGTTCTTCTGTCTTTGTTCTGATAGATTTATCGATTTGTTTTTATCCAAACGCACCTGCTGTTCCACAATTGGATCTGTGTCATTTTGAAAATGCATTTTTATTGGTCTGTACGTTGGGACGAAAGGCCATGAAATGAGAAATCATCGAAATGGGGAAACATTTCCCATCTGCTTCTCTGTAATTGTTGGGGGGTCGGGGGTGGGGAGGCTTCTGCGGCACTTCCTGCAGTTAAACCAGCAGCAATACTTTTTTGGGGGGGACGGCGGGGGGAGGTCTGGATTGACAATTGGCGTTGATCAAATAACACAACCGAGTCGTTTAATTGAGGCCTTTGTTGCAGTGATGAGTCTCATGAGTTTGTCTTGTCTTTGACTTCAATGGAAGGTACAATGCAATTGTAGCAATATGATTTCAAGCTGAATTCGTCTGGATTCAGAGATGCTTCAGAGCTGCTAATGAGACAGAGAGAGAGAGAGAGAGAGACACCATTCGCAATTGTAGCAATATGATTTCAAGCTGAATTCGTCTGGATTCAGAGATGCTTCAGAGCTGCTAATGAGACAGAGAGAGAGAGAGAGAGACACCATTCTAACGTAATTTGGCGTTGAACTGTTTAAACAGTAGGTGAGTGTTCACTTAGGCGACTTCTTCTGTGGGAGGGATGCGTGTGTGTGGACATGTGGGCTATTGATCAAACTCATTTGATCTATTTGGAGGGCCGGGGGGTCATGCTGTGCTCACTGAGCCCAGAGTAATTACCTTTGGGATGATCGGGAGTGTCATAAACGCTGAACTTGTTTACCTTTCCTCCACGCTTTGCGAAAGCAATTCGCTCGCAAATAAATACCTGACCGCATGTTAGCTCAATATGTCCTGCTCGGTTTGATTGGCACGGTCAGACCAGTGTCCAGAATACGCAGACAAGCATTTTCTTTCAACCTAGTGTTGTTGCTTGACTTTTTCCAAGCGCCCTGTATCTTTTATCCTTTGCATTTTTGATTCTCGTTGACCTACTGTATCATTTTCATACGCTGATGAGCACTAGCGAGCCGCTCCCGATATTTGCTGTGGGATCACTCATCTGCAATTCTGTTTACATGAATGACACTGAAGGTTTAAATAATTGATTTCATTTCAGATAGGGTTAAAAATCCAAATCGTCAAACCCCAAAATGCCCGAAGCCCGTCAATGTATAAAGCCAAAGGAAATTCAAACTTTTCTTGCCCTTCAATTAATCTTTTTTTTTTTTTGCAACCAGATTAAGTACAACTAAAACTGTTGAAGTGTTTCTTTCAGTGTGACAAAAAGTGGAGATGCTTCATCATATTGTGCCTAAGGTCAATGTACCCAAGAAGTTTTTAGTTTGAGAGAAAGAAAGCAAAGAACTTTGTTCACTCCCAGTGGGAATACTTAGTCTGTGCAAATGGAGTTTTTATATTTGATTGTTAGTTTCTTAAGGTGATAAAATGTCTGCAGTTCCGGAAGCTCAAAAGGTTTGTGCATCGTCTTCCCAGGGAGCCATTCACCGACTAATAGTCATCTTTTGTGCAATCTTCTCGGTATGACATTTAGAGGGTGCGATTTACTTTTCCAGACCCATCTCATAAACTCAAGTCATCCAAAATGCAAATGCGACATCATTCATTTAAAAAACAAAAAAGGCAGTGTTTTGCATGGACTGCATGAGGAATTTTTACACTAAGAAAATAGCGATCATTTCGTGTGGTACGAATCAGTGCTTCAAAAATGCTGTCATCAAAAGTCAATATTTTCTTTTTCTCGAAAGGGCAGCTGTGACGGATTTCAATGATTTGGCTAAAAGGGAATTAGAGAACCCATGTGCCCGTCCGGGCTATGAGCATGGAAGCTGCCATTCAAACTCCAAACAGTGCACTTAACTTTCGGTGCATGCGGAAAATAAATTGTTTTGCAGGAGAGAAGTGCAGACTATGCGACGGCGGCAGTCCCTTTGTGCTTCAAAATGTCACCGATGAACACAATTAAATGCCAAGTTAAAGAGGCCATTTCGAGCCGGACAGCCTGTAATACAGTACAAGCCACTTCTACAGCAACAACAAGAAATTAATCTTGCAAAGACGTGAATGGTATTAAATTACAAATCTGTAATCTGTGGCAAAAAAACCCAAAACTTATTTTTGTAAAGTTCCCGTGTCTTTGTGTATGATTCTGTGCAAACAGTTCCTTCACAGGCAAACAAAAGTGCAGCCAACTAAAGTCGTAACTGTAATATTCTTTATGACTACCGTATTTTCACGACCATACGGGGCACCGTATTAAAAGGCGTAGTGTCAGTTACAGATATTATATCTGTGTTTAACACATACGCAAGACTCATTCTATTATTGAACGCAGGCATGGTAAGAAGTACGCTAGATGAAAAAATAACAGTAGCATGCGTACACGCGAGCATATGTTTTTAAAAAGGCAGCGGGAGCAAAACCGAGTTTGGTTGTACTTTATTGAAGTATTTCACAATGTACCCACGTTATTTTGTGATCAGTCCCCATGACCAAATCCATCAAAGTCATCAAAAATGAAGCCGGGTTTTGCGAAAGCTCGAACAGAAGTGCAAGCAGACACCTTAGCCCAGCCATCCTAAATCCACTCACAAAGTTGTGTCTACTTAAAAAAATGTGTCTCGATCCAGGTGACTTGATGACTTTTGCAATCACTTATATATTTATATATATGTCCAGTTTCACGCCCCTCATTTTGTCTCAATCACTTCAGTAATTAGACATTTGCTGCATGCGTCATTAAGATAATTGACTGCTAAAACATCATTATTTGTCAACATGCACTCACAAAAATGGAGTGGAAAAATTGGCTCTGAGCTCGATGCATAAGAGTGCCTTTGCAAATCACACTAATTACAGGGCATTATGCCATTAAGCAACTCCGCTCTCAAAAGGCCTTTTTAGCCTGACTAAAATGTGGCACTTTGTAGTCCCTGCTAGGTTGGGGCGAGTTTGTGATAAGTATGCAAGCATGACCCAGAATGGGCAAAAAAAAAAAAATCAGACGCCGACGCAATTATGTCAACGTGTGTTAATTGAGCGTGAACTCGAGAGATCCCAGGTGATCATAAACATCATGGGCCTCAATTAAATAAAATTAGACGTGCCGTAGCTGCGCTCCCTTTGTCACATTGTTGCGAAGGCGCTGAGGGAGTTGATTTCATCGAAGCGCCGCCGTCTTCTCACGAGCGTTTAGTCGAAAGTCCTAGAAAAAAGTCAGCTGTATTTTGAATGTGCGATTATGCAGCAACATGGGGTTGAGAGCATATAAAGTTGATACAATTTCAGTAATACAAGAACAGCAATAGTACCGTAATTATGATGATGATCGTATTTTATATATAATGAAATGCTCTGGGCAATCGACTGACTCTTGGGAAAATCGACCCGTTGGACCCTGACATTGCGTCACATATCCTCTGTGTGCCCTTTTTCACGTCTTGTCTGCTTGTAAGGTTTCCAAACGTGTGGCCTTTGATCTTGAACTTGCTTCTAAGTGACAAACCAGCTCGCTTTGACTTGAAGTTCCAATGTTTACTTTTGGTTTTGATCCTCTGCGATGCAAAAAGCAAGTGTGAAGAACTTGCAGCGACTGTCATTCAACGACAACGGCCTCGAGTCTTTTGTGACATTTTTTTTCAAATAGTTGCCAAAAGAGCTTCTATTTTCTATACCGCCAACATAAAGCATTTCACGGTGTGTTTATTCAAATGTCCCCGTCTTTTCATCATGATGCAGAGATCCACGTTAGCTTCAGTTCTGACCCAATGACCACCCGCCCTGATTTTGAGCTTTCTGATTTCAATCAAATGAAGTTTAGTGCTCAACACAGCATGAGCTGAGGCCTCTTTTGGATCAATGACCTCCGAGCCTCAGTAGTCTTTCGCGTTGATGGCCCACCTCGTCGATCATTATGCCTGCATTAACTCATCAAACACAAATGCGGTAAACAAACCCAAAATAAAGACATCCCCAGAAGTTTGGTCCCTCAGGAAAGAGCCAAAATGATGTGAAGAAAAATATATCCACTGAAATCCTCTTTGGAAGAGAATATCAAATCATAAGATTGCTTAATATTTCACTGGCTTGATGAAATATGCATTGTAGCCCAGAATGGAGAAGGGAGGAAAAATGCAATGATTTGAATGCATTATGTGCAAGAGAGGTCCGCTGGCAAAAAAAAAAAAAAAAAATGACACTGCACTGTTGAATAATCACTATTTCACCGTCACTGCAGCACAATGAGATGTCATTGTGGGTGCGCATCGCTCAAGGTTCAAATAGCTCTTATTTTTTTTTCAATTATTGTTATTATTATAATGCATCATCCAAATGCTGCTGAATGTATTAAATGAACGTTCTTTTTTTAAATTTCTCCTATAATCGATTGAGGGAAAGCAGTCAAATGCCTTGCTTTTTAAATGACCTCTGATGAATGTGGAGTGACTTCTGGTGTCATTATTTGTGGTTTACCCAAAAAAAAAAAAAAATCGATTCACTCAACGATTGGGATTTTATCCGATTAGATTCTGCAGGCGTTCTGGAACATTTATATCGTACATAAGGTTGAAACATGGACTAATACAAGAATCGCTATTAAATGCAGCCAAGCTGTACCACTCACACACTCAATCCGCTGGTAATTACCTCAAACAATGCAACGGTGACGGTGAAAACAAACAATTATTGAGGCTATGAGCAGGGAGAAGGAATGTCATTCGATGCAGCAGGTCTTTCCTTGGGGCGAGGCCGCGTTCCGGGACGGCATTTCTTTCCAAGTACGCCACTCAATGTTTTACCGGGGTGACTTTTCACCGTCTCATTTCAAGTCTGCCTCTTCCACAGACCTGGATGAATGCACTTGTCTTGTCGTTGCTTCCCGGAGGCTGGAGCCGCCCCGGCAAACCGCGACGGGAGTGGCAAGGTGAGCTTCCCATTTCTCAGGGTGTCACCCCTCCCTAAAATCGACCTTGAGGGTGAGTTTCCCTTTTGTCGTTGAACAGCGGCATGCTAACCTTCGGACTCACGCTCACAACAGATAATGTTCGTCGTGCTGGTTTGCGGTTCAGGATCAGTCACCGACGTGGACAACCAGGATCCATCAATACGTTAATGACAGGTAAGGGACCGCCCATTTTTAATGAGGTTTTCCGAAAAGTTGGCTCGTCTGCATAATAAACGCGCAAACTTCTGCTTCTGAGCGGAATGATTTGTGGCTCGTGTTCCATGCCAGCTCTCTGACTGATATTTTTGGTGGCTACAGTGATATGTGTGACATTTGCGGGACCGACATGTGCCTCATTGACATTTATGTATGCATTTGATGTCACGCTGTCAGAAAATTTCAAGCACTTGAGGGCAAACGCAAGGAAAAATGTGTGAGAAATGAGAGGGTGTCGGATTATTGATTGATTATCCTCACCGATGCCAATTTGCTTTGTAGTGCGCTCCTGCAGCCACTTGTGCACATGTCCGTGGGAGCGATTCGCTCAATGTGTACACTCTTGTGAGTCTATGCCTGGGGTGTGTGTTTGTGTGAGCGTGTGTGGCTACACGACACTGCTTGCTGCATCGCTGACGTTCAAATAAAAAAGAGATAACAATAATGTGAGGATTACATTTGGATGCCGTTTGGATGACGGGAAAATATTGGCCTGGCAGTGACGGGCCTTTTACGCTGTCACTTTTATAGATGGCAAAAAATAGGACTCTCTTGTTGCACTTTCTCACATCAAGTTAAACACTTTTTTTTTTTTTTTTTTGTGGAACCAAAGCCCTTCAAATTTTAGAACTGTTTTTCTGCATGTAAATACAACCTACGTCGGCCTTGTCCTATTTGTGGCAATGATGTTCGAAATCCAGAGGCGTGTTTGACTACTTTTGGAAAAAGTGGACATCGTGCCAGTTTATTCTCAGCGATCATCCAATACCACCCCCGCAAAAAAAGCAAAACACCTTGAAATGAGGCCAACGCTACATTTAGCTAGCTACTGCCAACTCCGCATGTAGTTCACATCCTGCTTTGTTGGTTCTACTCGCAAATGATATTGGCCTCTTCTTCCCAGCCAAAAAAGTGACCCACCTTCCCTCTCCCTCCATTTATTTTTTTTTAACATTCTATTTTTCAATGCACATGAACACCGTCGCTATGACAGCAACTTGTGGATGAAAAAAACAAAACAAAAGACCAGAAAAGGGATGGATGCGCACTGATGGTTGATCTTCCCTCTGTCAGAGCCAAGGTTCAATGCAAACTCCATCACAGTGTGAACATGCAGCGAATTGATGAGCCAGCCGTTCCGTGGCATGAAATGTGGCTCCTTTTTATCTTATGAGACTCCAGAAATGTACACAGGCTTGAGACAGTACAACAACTGAGACTGAATCAACCGTGTTTCTACTTGATGCGGGCGTCTGGAGGATTTCATTTTGTTCGTGTCAACAAAATTCATGCGTAGCGCTAGTTTAGCACCGCGCCATACTTAGAGATGTGCTTTTTATTTTTCTTTTGTGAGGTAAAGCACCGCGACCAGAAACCCAGTCGAACTACATTGTGTGTGAGAGATGTCCGCCGAAACGAGGGGCAGCAGGTCTCCGCATGAGGTGACGGAAAAGAGATTGAAAAGAGTCTAATGGTTGTCAAAAGCCCCCGTCCTCAAACGTCTGCGGCTCTTTTTCCTTATTGTGTTCCCAAAGTGGCACTGCTGAAGCGGAATGCTTTTGTGAATGCTTGCAACACTCCCCTCGCACCCGAAGCCAGATCCGGCCAGTGCAATTTGACTTTTCTGTTTGCAATCCCGATAAATAAGAGCCTATTTGGGCTTAGAACTCCTTCTCGCTTACCATGTTGATGTTCTTCTCAGCACTCGGTTAATGAGGAAAAGTAAATTTGTGTTCTGTGCTGGGATCCTGCACTTCTAACAGTCTGCATGTTGGTTTGTCAGTTAGCCACATTAGCCCGCTAGCATTGGTCTATGGCCATCCGCGGTCATTCACAAATGCACCCGATAAGGCGTGTTGTTGCTGATTTGCATACTGTTGAGTCACCCAGCATTGTAACGCTTGTATATAACAGATTATTATTATTAATATTATTAATATTATTATGATTATTATTATTTCTGGGCATGAATGTCGAGAGTCACCCAGCATTGTAACGATTGTATATAACAGATTATTATTATTAATATTATGAATATTATTATGATTATTATTTCTGGGCATGAATGTCGATTGCCATGAGAAATACCAGTTCAAATCAAGCCAGTGTGCAAGTCGTGAAAGGCAAACACTTAGCGCTTGTTAGTTGACTGGCCCCCAACAAATCGGGGGACCGTATTATCCACAAGTACAAAGAAAAGAAATGCTTTTATTGGTGGTGGTGCGAGGGGGAGGCATATAATGTAAGGAGCATCTTATTATACTCTTTGTGCATATGCCTTTTTTAACAAGAATTCACATTTTTATTGAAATGACATCAGTTTGCCCCTTTTACTTTTCTAGCAGTAGCGCGAGTCACAATTAGCATGCGAGTGTCTCGTCTGCACTTAAGAGACATTCTTTTCAGCGAAAAGTGGTCATGCATTTTCATTTTGGAGGACTTCTGCAAATTTCCCATCAAGAAGACATTAACATGGCCTTTTTCCTGCACCACTCTGAATTTCTTGCTCTTATTTTGCCACTTGACGTGAACCCTTAAAGTGATGCAGTTTTGACAGAACTTTGTAAAAGCCTTTTACTTTGGGGAGAAGATTAAATTCCACCGGCACAATGGAGGTGAAGATGCCTTTTTTTTCTCATTTTGGGGAGGATGGAAAGGACTTTGGATAAGCATCAAGAGCAATGGGACTGCATATTAGGAAGCATCTTTTCTTCCGCTTCATACCTTGGATGGCAGAGAACACCCTCCGTCTTCATTCGGGGCAGAACTGAAGTTGGGAGTCATCGGATCCCGAAACATTTGTAACTCGATTACAAGCACTGTCTTGAAATCCTGCTGCACAGGTTAAAAATAAATCAATGGGCTCGAAGCTCATTTTTATTCCGCACATTCAAATTAGAAGCATTTTTGAAATTGCTTTGAAGAACGTCGCCAGAGTCGACCTCATTCTCTTTGCAGCCAACACAGACACACTTTTATGCGCGCTGTGATTGAGTATTTTCAAGTTTACAATAATCACAGAATCAAGCAGCACGTGTTGGGGCGGCAGGGTTGAGGGTGTTTTGGAATAAGGAAACTTTTTTTTTCACAAAAACCTTTGTGATAACCGTATCATACAAAAAAAAAAAAAGAATCATAACGTACCTGCTCGAGTGCTCTGGAGTTTTGATCACACCTCCATCTTTCACTGCTAGGAAGAAGAATGCAGAAAAAAAAAAAAAAAACGAGTGTGGGGCTCAGGGAATACAACGAAGACCAAGCCTACTGAGTGGGAGGAGAAGTGAAGAATGATCGCTGATTGTGCTTGTCTTATGAGGGGAATCCATCAGTAGTGGCAGCGGGACAAATAACATTTGCGCGGCACATGTGAGACTTGCGTTGAGCATGAGGTTTTTGGATTCCGTAAATCTTTGAATCTCACGCAATCATTTCGGTTCGACGCAGGCAGCACTTTGGGTGCATATTGCAAGGCAGCGGAATAAAAAATCACATCCAGCGGAGGAGGCTTGGGTCCCATCTGCACACTCACAAAAAAGCAAAGTCACAGATTGGAATGGGCTGTAAAATTAATGCGGAGGTAAATGCGACTCTCGGTGAATTTATGACCACGGGATTTGATGGAATGCCGGTTGGTCTCGCAAGCGGATATGATCGATGTACAGAGAGTCAAAAATAATCAGCAACCCGATCAGGATTCTTTTATTGAAAATGAGGTGGAATCCACGTTTTGGAAATAACCGCAAACTCCCAAAATGCTTCTCCAAAAAAAAAAACCCCAAAGCTTTGTGCAAGTTTGTTACTCTGTCTTTAGTAGATTTTTGAACAGGGCTACATGACGTTAGATGCTAAATCTGGTAAGAAAACTCATTTGATGGGCCGCTTTCTAATTTGCAAGGGAAGGGGAGGAAGAGAATAACGGAGTAGGAGGCTACAAGCGACTGAACGTTGAAGAGACCCCCAAGGTGGAGAAGAAAAGTACAAGTGAGTCATTTGCCCGAGGAACAAAAATGCGGGAATCAATGCTTCGCTTGTTTAAAAGACAAGCGGGTGTCGATGAGGTGGTCGTTTGAAGGTATTCCTTTGCAAATTGCACGGGAGGCAACCCCCGATGAATAAATCAAGAGATAAGCTCCCTCAACTGACTGCGGATTCAGATATAGAACGGAAGCAAGTGTGCAAAAATGCGGTCATATTCTCGGGGAAAATCCATTTGCGAAAATTGCTTTTGCATAACACCGACGCTGCAGTATCGCCCGCCGAAAAGGATCCCGACGCCAATTGTCAACCTGTCACGCCCGTATGGGGGCGGGTGGGTGTGGGGGTTGCAGTCGCGTCGTCCCTTGCTGCCATTTCAGCCAGGCCACATCTATTACGGAGCCGCCTTGTGAAAGCCAAAATCTTGAACAGTTGGCAAGTTGCTGTTGACTCAGCGGTCATGTACGACAACTAATTCCCTCAAACAGATTAGGATCATTTGTGCATTTGCCTGGATCCAAAAATCAAACAGCTGCTATTTTGTTTCTACTTCTGTTTAAATATTAATGTGACATTTGAACAGGCCTTAGGCATCCCCCCCCCACCCCCACCCCCACACCCTCGCCAACGCCTGTGCTAAGGTTCAAATATGGTTTCTGCTTCGCACTATTGATTCATCGAGTGAATCATCCGCAAAGTAATGGAATGCGTTCCACCTCAAAACCAATTGTCGATGTTTCTTTCATTGTGAAGTTGATCCCATTGGTGGTTAGGCACTTTCTGCTATACTTGCCTTTCTTTCGACTTTCAGCTGCTTTCGTGAATTTTGCTCGCTTTTTCCGACTCGTATTGTGAAAATGTGGGCACAAATAGTTCTGCGTTTTATTTCACGAAACCGTGACTGTGGATAACCGAGTAGCATCCAGTATAACTGCATCCTCTAGTTAGAGCAACCTCTAACATCATTTCTGCAGGTTGTTTTCATCACCCCTTAAAAAAAAACAAAAAAAAAAACATCAATCACGAAGATCGACAAACACAAACATCAACATGGAGTCATTCGCCACCCGCTCCACAGCAAACGAACTTATGTAGCCTAGCAACAGCTCGGAGGCCGGCGTTATTAGCACTGCGAAGAGAGATGAATGTCACGAGGAAGATATTTGGCCCGTCTCTGCCACTTACTCATTTACACAAGCAGACGTCAGAAGGGAACGTCGGCTCACACGCGCAAGTCCAATTTCTGTAAACCGCCTCCGCTCACGTCCCCTCAAACGTGCTTGGTTTCCGACAGCCGCGCATTTGTAACAGCCCATCGATCAGGCTGCTCCACCAAACAATTTGGCCGCCGTCTTTTGCTTTCTGCCAAGACTGGAACTTTTTTTTTGATTGTCAATTTGTTATTTGTCCTCTTTTTGTTTCACTCGGGGATGTTGTGGCACCCGCGCTGCCAAGTGATACGTGCCAACGGTGCGGTTTCCATGAAAGCAGCTTTGCTAAGCTCGTGCCAGCCTTTCTTTCACTCACTTTTTCCCAAAACTTAAAAGAGCAGAATATTTCGGTTATCGTCTAAAGGGGTGTCAGCGTTAAACGGCACCGTTTAGTGTAATTATATGGCAGACAAGTGTCTCCAATCGCGAGCGGCAAAAATACGGTGTCAAATAATAAGTTCCTGCCTCTGCTCAATACTATCCATCGCCATCGGCATCATTTTTTTGTACAAAATGTCCCTTAATATTTTCCTGTCAACTGGTTCGTCATAAAGAAATACTTTACAATACAGGCACTCCACTTTTCTCGCCCTAAAACTGTCTGCGTTGCACGCCGATATGTACCCCTTCAGTTGAATACCAATGATGGTTATAAACCACTTTAAAGTGTTGCTGGGGATGCGTTTTTGCTCTATAAGCCCTTTTCCACCAAATCACCCCCCCCCCTATTCCCCTCCCCCACAAAAAAACAACAACAAAATAAAACTTGGTGTTCATAAGGCAGCGGGGCCAGTGCTGTGCTTAGTTGGCGCTGAACAAATTCTTATGAAAAAACTTTTGGTTTGTCCGGCCCAACAAAAAATTGTGGCACTAGCCCGCAACTCGCACTAGCACACGGGCGCTGGAAAAGGCCCATATGTAAGTCGACAACAATAAGATGAAACCTGAGTCCATGTTGACGAGCCGCTTGACGACGTCACTTTTTTTCAGTACACGAATATAGTTTTTTGTTTTGTTTTGTTTTGGACAGCTCCGACACCAAATAAGCAAAACATACATTTTACTGGTTCTCCCTTCCCAAAGTTGCACATGAAACGAATAAAGGACCACTTAAATCAAAGCGATAGACTATTTTCATTCGGGGCACTCAGCTGTTCCTGAAAGAGACTCTGATTTGTGGCTTTTCAACGTCACACTCAAAGATCTAAACATGGGCTCTCGTGAATTCCGGCAATTCGTCTTGCGCTTTTCTCGCAGAATGTGTGAGCGGTGCAAGAAAGTTGCAAAGTTGAATCCAGTCTTGTGGGACTGTTTATGATCACGGAGGTTGGAGGCCAGTGCACATTTCATTATCCTGCACGGCGCATTGCCGAAAACTAATCATCGCGGCCATATGCAAGGGGTGGAAATGACATTCTGTTTCACCAATGGACGTTCCAGACTATTAAACACCAATTTCACGATTAGTGAACCAGACGTGAAGGCATCTACGCTCAACTGATTTCCATTCCCGCTGAGCGGACGATAGATTGGTCATAGCCGGAGCCTGAAATGTGATCGTGATAATGACCGATTCTTGTTGTCGATGAAATAGAACTATTGCGGCACGAGAACATAAAAAACGCTCCACGGCCTCATGACGCGAACTGTACCTGTTCAAATATAATTCGAAACATTTTATTTTCAGTTTTACAGCCATTAATAACTTGAAACATTTTATTGCTTGCTTTGCATCGGACGAGTGATCGGTGCTCGCCTCCAAAATCCTGTTTGTGTGAAGCTATGTATGCCGTCTCTGGTGACTCCATAGTTTGTTCCAGAGTGTTGGATTTTTTCCGCAAGATCAATGATCAAACGGAGGCAGTGATGTGGTCATTATGTCACGACATTTTCACATCCAGCCAGATTGTAGCCCAAATCGTCCTCCGAGAGGTAATATGAGCTGGGAGCTTTCCATTGCTAAAGGTATGCTGTGATGTCCTCAAGTCAAGTTTCTTTATGCGTGTGTGTGTGTGGGGGGGGGGGCGTTTTGGCTGCGTCTACCACATTAATATTCAAAGAATGCACCATGGATTGGTTATTTAACGTTATTATATGTCTCAGACTATTTAATGGTATTACAATGGGGGAGCCCACGTGGATTGACGGGCGGTAGAGAGAGAGAGAGAGA
>NW_017805478.1:423163-529141 GCF_001891065.2 Hippocampus comes | reverse complement strand
AGAGAGAGAGAGAGAGAGAGAGAGAGAGAGAGAGAGAGAGAGAGAGAGAAGGTCTGCAGTCTGATCTTGGCGTCACACAGAGCCGAGGCGACGCTGTCAGACGCCACATTGACCATCCTTGGAATAATTACAAATTGCCGCTTTAGTATTTATTCATTTTTTCCCCCCATCCGCACATCGAGATCTCGTCATTTCTGCGCACAGATGCTGGGCCGAGAACTTTCCGCAAGGGCTTTTATTCTGCCGTTCCCGGATCCCGAACCTCCATCGGCGTCCGCTCATTTGTATGTGAACCGAGTTGAAGGTGGATTATCATGCCTGCAAATGCTGACTGTCTGGATCGAGATTTAGGAGCTGCGCGACCAGCCGGAGGAGGAACGCTCTGCTTTTGACGCGTTTCGTGCCTGTACGAGGAGATTTTTTTTTTTTCCGTGTGTGGAGTCGACCAGCTTCCACTTGAAGCGTCTCATTTGGTTTGTCGATCCCCCGCTTCCCCTTGCCCCCTCCCTCGCACTCTCTTTTCCCCAGGTGTGAAATCTATATACCCCGTTGAAAGAGACTGAGTCGTTCGGTGCCTGCAAGACATGGTCCAATCCGGCTGCGAGATCCGAGCCTCCTCCTCCATGCATTGGGATTTTTCTCAGCACCGTTACCGAGTGAATCGCCCTTTTCTGACCATCTGAGAACTATTACGAGTGTGTCGCGCCCGAGAGCAAGCTTTGTCATGGACACCGCTTCGAGCCGGGACGGGGCCACGGGACCCGCCAAGGGACCGGACTGCGCCCGCCAGAGAGGCGACCGGATTGGGATTTTCGCTGTCATGAGAGGGGGAGCGCGTCGGTGGAGCCGGGTGATGCTTGTGCTCTACGTGGGGCTTGTGAGCGCGTCGGTGAAGGGTGAGTTCCCGTAGAAGGGCTGAAGTCATGTAAAATGCGGCAGGCTATTCCCCCCCAGCGCCCCCCCCCCACACACACACACACACACACATCACAGAGTGAATGCAAATTAGCACCACACACACTCATTAAGACGCATCAGGCTGCGCCTCGTGTTGCTGCAACTAACATGAATGCGTCAGGTGGCTGCTGCACTCGGGGGGGGGGGGGGTTCCCAACTATTGGGGTTATTTTGTGAAATGCGAAGCAGCCAAGCTTGAAAAAATGCGTCGCATTCACAGAACGGAGGTGGCTGCTGCTGGGTATCGTTTGGTAACTGTTGAATTGCAACAAGATGTTCCCAGTGGAGTTGCAGGGGGGGTTTTAAAATAAGTCAACTTAGAAAATGAGTTGTGTTCAAATGTAAAGGTTGGTTGTAAAAACACACACGCCGCCTGGTTCAAAGCAGTAAAAGACCTGCAGTGAGTAGCTGTATTTTAAGCAAAAAAAAAAAAAAAAAGTGCAAGCAGGCGTTCAGCACCGTGTGTGCAGAGAGAGAGAGGGGGGGGGTCCTTCTTTTCAATCCCCCTTCGCCTTCAGACGTCAGAAGATCCCCCACTTTTTTTTTTTTCGTGAATGCATTTCTAACGCAGTCATTCAACGGCTCTTTTTTTTGTAATCTTCCCCCATTTCTTTTCTCATAGTCTTGTCTCTTTCCATCATATATCTGACATGGTATTTATACTTCGCAAAATCCATGCATTGATGAGGCCCGAGAGGATTCGGTAGCAATACGCCATTGCGCTCGCCCACTCTCCCAAAACTTTTGGCACATCATCCTCAAGTGAGTGGGAATGTGCATGAGCTTCGGCGATATTCCCTGATTGAAATGATTCCACCCACCGGGTGAACCAAACTTGAGTCATCAAGCAAACCCTCGTTATTTGCTTTCTTTCTTTTTCTTTTTTTTTTTTAAGTCTCGCTCGCGTCCTCACCAGATTTCACTGGAGAAAAGCTGACCGCCTCGCCTGTATTAAACACTTGGAGGTCAGCGGATGCCGCACAGCGGCATCCCTGCATCGTAGCCACCGGCAGTTGCCCCATCCCCCCGTTAAGGGGCACCAGAGCCCCACACTACGCTGAAAGGCGGCGTGAAGTAAAAAGCCCTGGAGCCTCTCGTGTGCTGTCCCGTGGTGGACTCAAGCACACTGATCCGAACAACCGCGTGTTCGTCTGCGGGCTGTTTGACAAGCAACAGTCGAGTCGCCTCGGGTGCATCAAAGGTATTCATTTGTCAAACGGCGTCTGACTTGAAAACAATACCGCGGAGCCTCTCTGTGTGTCTCCCGAGTGGGTTCGAGACGTGTCAAAGGGAGCTCTGGGCGATCAAAAACAACCTTCCCGGAAGACCTGTCGCTCAATAAGCGGTAATCGAGCTCAAACCCACAAGGGGGGGGGGGCGGAGAAGGTGACTGAGCGGGGTTGAGTGAGGATGACGTCTGCAGACCGGAGAAAGAGAGAGAAAGGCGTCTGCTTACGCTTCATCTTTCTCTCCGTGCATATTTTCCACGCTGGTGTGCTATGATGATGATGATGATGATGATGATGATGCAACCGGCAGTAATGCTGGCTGTACGATTTCTTTTTTTTTTTTTCGACGTCATCGCGTCGGCTCGTGTTTGCAGACCCCCCCCCCCCCGCAACTACAACTTGTAGTCAGTTTTGCACGAGCTTGTAGTTAATTGCGTAACGCTCCCACTAGCGACGCAAAGGAAGGAAATGCAGTCACGGAATCTCAAAATGATTTGAGATGGATCAGGTTCTACCTTTTTATAGGGAGAACACTGATGCATTTTTCGTTGTGTAGTTTGCAGTTTTTTTTTTCTTTTCGTAATGATAGTTTTTGTTGCATTTTGACTTTTGTTGTTTACATTGAGGCCCTAAAGTTTTTTTCGTTGCATGTTCAATATGGCTAAGACAAGAGAAGACAAACCGTCTGCAACCATTAAATCTGATGGTGAACGTCTGGGCAGCGTTTTTGCGATTGTTGCTACCTTGAACGAACCTTGGCGAAAAATCACCATTTTTTTTTGTGCTGCTGTATCTGGGCTCAGTCATTGAGCTATAAGGTAATTGGGTTTTTGACCATTTTTTTTCCTCACCAACATGTTGGTCCATTTTATTTACATCCGCTCAGTTTTCATACGGTTGAAGGTTGTCCGTATTTCTATATAGTCAAATGTAATTATTGTTCATACCTTTGGGTATCTGTAACTAATTTTTTTGGGTTTACATGACTTCCTGTGCGATGTATTGCTTCAGTTTTTGTACACTTTCGCTTTCAGTCAGACATTTTGGATCGGATGAATCAGCAAAAGCCAGGTTGTCAGTCTTCTTTTCAGGACCACGGATAGCTCTCACAGCCAACAGGCCCAGCAAGCAGCTGCCGCTCGCCGGATCACAAGCTGGCTCTTGAAATTGGGATTTCTCCAATGTTTTCGTGGCTCTGCACCCCCAATTAGACACAGTCACACTTTAGAAGCCTATCTGACAAGATCTGATCAGATTTCTGCGTCTAATTTCATACTAAATTAGGCAAATGCGAGTCATTTAAATGAAGGGAACGCGCGAGCGGAAGTGAGCCGAAGGCAAATCTCGGTCAGACTTGGTGACATGCCGTACTTTTTACTATTATTAGCGCCTACTGTTACTCTTACTTTCATTAATCTTGTTGCTGTATCGGATCCATCAGCAGAAATTACATTTATGTGACACTGACTGATTATGTTATAGTCGTCGGCGCGCCGTTTAAAAGCGATAACATCAACCCCAAAATTAAAAAGTGACTCTTACTTATCATGGGAGCACACCGTTGCTATGCCGCTATTGGTGGCAGCGACGACATGCGACCCCCCCGACTGAGATGGCCTGGAGTCAGAACATTGTCTCGAAGGCGATATTATGTTGAAAACAAAAACTTGTTGACCAGTGTAATCATTTTTTTTTTCTAAATTAAATCAACTGGAGGCCATTCAAAATAAATAAATACCTTAAGATGAGTTTGGGGTCTATCGGTTCAAGCTATGACTATAAACGTTTTTTTCTTTTTTAATTGTGGGAGTAGCTTCAATTCCTTGCAAATTTTTGCCCTTTGTGGGGTTTAGGGACCAAGCCCCAATGCATTTTTTTTTTCTATTTTACCAAACGACAGCTTTAGAGATCATATTTCAACATTTCAGTGTGGAGCTGCTGGGAAAACTAGAATCCAAAGTCCTTCAAATAACCTAACATCATCATGCGCCTCCAAGGATGTACTTTGACCTCCCGGAAGACATTTTGTCCGAAACATTCTTCAACACCTCCCATATGTCCGATGCGTTTAATGGCGCCATTGCTTCAGCTCACCTCTCTCCCACCTGCCCTCCCGCTTCATTCAATCTCCAATCTGCTGCATGCTCCCTATCTCCCATCTGCTCTCCACATCCACCGCTGAGCAATAAATGCGGGGAAGGGATCTGGGAATCGGTTAACCTATCGCATTTATTCAAAAGTACGCAGTGTCCGAAATAGAGAACATATGTGCGCTTGAGAGAGAGGGAGTGGGAAAGTGATGGCTGATGCTCACGATGAAGAATTTTTCCGGAAAAACACAATGCAGCCATGGGGAAACAACGGTCAAGAGGAACTTTGGCTTTACCTGCCTTTGGAGTGTTGCATGATGATTAATTTGGAGCGCTCCTTTTTCTATTAGTCATTAAGCAGTCTCCAAGTCGGACTAACAGCAAAGTGTGTATGTGTGTGTGTATGTGAGCTGTCACCTTACTTGACTCTCAGATGATTAAAATGTTGACAAGCATCAGTTAGTGGAAAAGAACAAAACAAGAGCCCATGAGCGTTTCCTTGAATCGTACTGTTTGCGCTGTCATCCCTTTCCAGATGGTCCAAGCTCTGTGGCCACGCTTTGTCGCACTAATCTCCGCCACAACGGTGACTCACACACTCACAGTCGCTTACTAATTCATGCACGCTCGCAGACTCTCCCCAAAATATTCATAAGTGCATTCGTGCAGCCATTTGCTAGTATGCACAGGCTCATTGACTTTTTTACACACACACACACACACACACACACACACACACACACACACACACACACACACACACACACACACACACACACAGAGTTCAAGATTGTGAATTTAAAAGTCTGATGCCCTTTTGCAATTGACAGATTAAAGTGACACTCAGTGCTACAAACACCACAAACGGGAACACCACAAACAAATGTTCCTTCAGCCGGCTCCCCCCATTAAGCACTAAACAATGGTATTTGACTTTAATGGATTTGCCGTCAAATATAGATATTTCTTGGGGTGAAATGTTCTGCACAACACACTCAAAGCGGACACTTTTGTTTTTTTTTGTCTCGAAGCGAGTGAGAAGTTCAGTGATGGGAAAGAAATGGAATAAAAGCTTTTTTCTCGAAATCTTGCTTGAAGTAAGGCATTAGTTAACTATACATCACCCATAAGGAAATGACACTTGGGAGAACACAGACCGGCACCAAACCCGAACAATCGTACTGTGGAAAACAAAGAAAATTGAAACCATTCTCTGCTGCATTTTTTTTCTTTTATTCAATGGATATTGTGCTGCTCCTTTTGGTGTGGAAAATGTTACACAGAGACGCGAATATCAGCCGAATGATTGCTCGTATCTACACCTGTTTGTAATTTTTGTCCAATTCTGCTCTTTCGCAACCGGAGAAAAAGATTCCTATACGGTATTGTATGACATGATTTATTTGACCTTTGTGTTCTGCTGTGCATTGGTACTGGAATACTCCGTGTTCACCTTTCCTACCACAATATTCTCCCAGCGGAGATGTTTGGTTGCTGCGGGCAGCTGGCTGATGCCGACATGTGCGACCGTTGCAATCGCTCTGTAACTCTTGTCAGAATATTTAATCTTTAGCTTTTAGCTTAGGGTAAAAATGAATCAATATGTACCTTAAACTCCCCTATACATGGAAGAAAGAGCTCCCAAAGACGTCATTTTGAGTTTTTTTTTTTTTCGCTCCCGTCTCTGTCAGACAAGGGAATTTTTGTTAAATCCTCCCGTAGAGCGGGACTGATGTAGATGCCCTGCTTGTCTTGTAAAGACGCAGAGCTGAGGAAAATGGCTTTCGTTGGTTTCCTGACTTTGGCTGCTCTTATCTGACTTCAATGATCCAGGAGATAGCAGATTAGATCCAGGGCAGGTTACTTGTCCTTGTCTTTGTCTTGTTACTTTCCTGTGCTGTTTCTCTTTACATCCAAGCACGACGCAATCGGTCTGAGGTCTTTTTGTTGTTGTTGTTGGAATGGTGCAGTGCAATTGCGTGGAGAAAACTTGCGGCATTTGTCGTCCAGTTGCGGTACCTTCAATGTGCTCTCAAGAGAGAGTGTGATCAAACAGCAGTAGTTGCTTCAAAAAAAAAAAAAGAAGATATATCTTTAAACCCGATGCACTATAAAGAACTTCCAAATAAAGAAGTTCACTCTCGCTGGAAATAGATCTTGTCATTATAGCAAACTCGAACTCAAAAGGACAGCTTGTGTGGGCTCATGCCGCTGATTGGTTTTGTTTTGTACTCCTCCCACAAGCCAGAGAGCCACACACAAGCCTTCTCGGGGACACTTGGTTCCAAATCGAAAGGTTAACGCGATCCACACTAAGTCGAAGGGAGCTGATTGATCATGTACTTCCCAGCCATCTCTCGGTGATGGATGGAATAGTCCTGATGGGGCACTGGTGACCTGGCCTTTCCAACTCATCTCCCTCTTGGGTTTAATATCCAACAGTTACCAGAATGTCCCCACTTCCCTTCTCTTGGTGCTTTTCTATGCGGACACGAACATGCTCCAAAACGCTGACCGTGTTGCTCTTAAGCACTCTGTACCTTTATATTAGGAGACGTTTTGCTGCATTCCTGACGGTCGTGTGCGTGGTTGTGGGAGGAAACACATCTCATTTTTTTCCCATCAAATGGAGGTGGCTCCCCTCATTGCCTTTAAACTCAGTGCAGAGAGTCGCATGGCCTACATGGTACAGCCGAACCTGGGTTTCAACGTACCTCATTGACATTTTCACCTCAAGTTCCGATTTCACATCATTCATTTTCTATTGGCCGATTTTGATTACAACAAACACCTTTATAATGTAAACGTCATTAGAACAACCTGATTTTTCCCACAAAATAGTGAAAAGGGCTTTGATACGACGAACGGTGGGAAGCGAACTGCCGCCGCGACCTTGCCTATGGACGAAATGACTCCCCTCCGTTGCTTAGCAACGCTACTGTTCGACTCGGTAGATTGTTGTTCTTCCAGCCGTAACTCACGGAGGCACGGCGCGGTCCTGAGCATATCGTCTGGTAAACGGAAGTAAATCCCTCTCTCTGTCTGTGACGGCTGAAATTGTCTCTCACGTTTGAAAGGGAGTCTCCCGGATGTCGACAGCACTGGCAGTTGCCTATCGCGAAGATCGCCGTGCGCAAAGTACATTTAAAAAAAGCCATGCAAGATCTCCACTTGCGGAGGATGTTGTAAAGTTGGCCGTCGTGGAGTGGGAACTTGGTGACCCCCTTTATCGTGCAATCACGGTGATTCCCCTTTAAAAGAAGGAAGAGACAACACATCGAAAATCGGAATTATTGTAGCATATGTGCGAGTTGCTTCTGATTGGCTCTACAAAGGGGCATCGCTTGATAGAGCCTCAAGCATTTCCAGCTTCATGTCGAACGATCCCCTTGTAAATGGAGCCGTAATTCTCAAACCCAAATTTAATGACGTGCCGAACGAAGACTTGATAGTCGTGACTGAGACCATAAACGCTGATAGGAAAATGTTTACTGCACCAACAAATCAATTGAGCTGTGTGATCACGTCCTCTATAGACTTCCACACAATCAGACCGCACTGGAAGAATGCTGTTTTGAAGCTCACCTCGACGTACAAATAATAGTTGTCCTTGAATTGTCTTAAGTGCACGTAGCCTTCATTTACATATAGCATTTTTCCCCCGCTTTGTATTCTTCATGCCATTATCACCACAGTGATTATGCTAAATGTGAGGAGAGTGAAAATGAGCTGCTAATTGACTTCCACTTTTGACTTAGGTGTCACAAGAGTAGGGAGGGAAACGAAGGGTTTGTGCATTTGGTTGTGCAAAATGTGCCTGTGTGTGCGTGTGTGTGCGCACCTGTGAGTGAGTGAGTGAGTGAGTGTGCGCGCGCCACATGAAGTGTTAAGGCGGACTGCGGCACTAATAAATAATTGAAAGAAGGGATTTGTCTTCATACGTGTTCTGCGGAGGGTTTTTTTTCTTTTTGTCGTCGCCATGGCAACAACATGCATCTTGAATGAAGGGAGCCATTAATGAGGCGTCTTGAACTGCTCCGTGCATTAAGCTTGTGCGTGTGCGTGCGCACGCGTCTTTTCAAGAGGATTTACAATTTGTTATAGTGATAAAAAAAAAAAAAAAACACTCCCACAGAAACGGGGGGGTCTTTGTGAAAGTGGGGGGGATCATCAAGTCTAACATGCCTTTGACTCTGAAAGGCCTGTTTTTCTGTTCATCATCTTTAAGCTTTACGCGTGGGCTGCCGAGGAGCGCTGGTTGTCATTGCAGCTGCACACGAAAACAAAACAAGAAGAAAAAAACAAACACGATGCCGCTCAAGTGGCATAATGAGGAGAAATAATACCACGACTGACTCTCTTTCTCTAGGACGCTTCCGTAAATTGGGAGGCGGGCTTCTTGGCTGGTACTGCTAGTTAAAGATGACCCAGCTGGAAGGGAGGGGGGTTGGGGAGGGAGCTTCCACACCAGATTTAGCCATGGCATTTAAATGTGAAATTCCCGCTACTGCGAGCCTGATATCCAAATGTCCAGCTCTGCAGTATTTTAGATCCTGTGTTCTGGTGTGACACATGTTTGCATCTTGCGATATTTCTTCCATCAAAATAAACCCACAATCAGCTGTGTCTTGAAATGTGTTTTGAAAATGCAGCGGTTTGCTCCTTATCCGGTATAAACGGTGAGCACCCGGATCATAATTGCTTTGCAAGCACGGTGCCAAGTATTGAATTCACGCCATCGCTGGACTCCGGCGCAGCGGCGAGGGCATTCAACCGAGTGACAAATTACGCATCTTTATTTGGCAGTCGAAAGGACAAGTCTGGGCTTGGCCAGGAGAATGTTACCTGCCTGGCTGCATTGTGCCTGTTAAAGTTTAGTGATGAGAAAAATGGCCCTTTTTGTGGGGATCTCCATTTGAGCTAGTGAATGGAACTCTTATTCAGGCATTTTGTAAAAGACGCTGCTTTTTTTTTTTTTTTTTCTTCTGGAAAACACGTCGTCTGGTGTGACACGGCTCCAGTTCACAAAGCAAGGCTTATAAAACGCATGATTGGATGAGTTTGGTGTGCGGAGAGAGCTCAACCTGTGTCAAAACCGGTTGCCTCAGACCTCACAACTGTTTGTTTTTTTTTTTTTTCCAGAATGAATGGACAAACGGTCCCAAATACTCACCTCTCGACTCAAGTCATGTCACGCTTTCACAACCGCCCCAATTGTCCCAAAATACAAAATAATAATAAGACAATTCACAAATAGCAAACCAAACACACATCAGCGCTTTGCATTGAACTCAACTCTCCAGTCTTCGCATTTAGCAGCATAATGAAAAGACCTTCCAAAAAAGAAGCTTCGTGCTGTTTACTGCCGCTCTCGATTGCCGCCTGCCGTCAAACTAAACCTAAAACGGAGAGATTTACACTTTGCGGATTTCAAACAAAGGCATCATTTTGAATGTCCACGAGCTTGATGCTTACTCACATTGCAAAACACCATCGCAACGCTAATGAATAGCATCTTTTATGGTGATGTTTTAATGCGATCAGCGACATATCTTTGAGTACAACAATCATTGTGATGTCATCAATGCGCAGGTCCTGTCGGTGCGAATGCTGTCCGATGGTGTTGTCCACATAATATCGTGACACAGACATCTGAGTCTCATATCACATCATCTGCCGATACCTTCACTCGACCAGCTAAGATTCGATCGCAAACTGCCGTCTCGCTGCAAATATCACCGCAGGTCACGTGTTCCCTCAGCTGTGAATGACAACACGATGCTGAAAATACCTTTTGTTTACGTTCATCTTGCCGGTCATTGTTCCCCCCCCCCCCACGTTGCCCTTCCCACCAACCGCTGCCGTCGTTCACTTTCATTTCTTCCAATCTGCCACTTTTCGATTGCCTTCCCATTTGTCTCTTCATCCGAGCTCCAGGATTCCCGTCCTGTAAATTCCACCGTTGGACAACTTCCTTCCGCCTTTAAACCCTCCTTCTCCTCCGCTCCTTCTCTCCTTCACCGCACCCTGACGTTGCGCAGCGCAGCGGCTGTAAATTCGTCAAAAGTGTCGCAGCACGCTGCGACGCAAACACCATGGCGCTCTCATGGCTCACACAATCAACATACAAGCAAAGGCCCCGGAGTGCTTCTCAGGCAAGGTCACACCGCTCCCCGAGCACCCATTTGGCAGCGTGCACGGCGGAGATGCTTTCGCGCCAGCCGCAGAGTAGCCCGCGGCGCAGAGACCAACCCCGTGAATGATGAAAGCGACTATCTGTTGAAAGTAGCCATTCACGGCGCAGTGCTGCCACCCGAACGCAAACGCAGTGTTCCCTGAGTGCACTTTTTTTCCCTCTTTTTTTGCAACGTGAGAAGCTCTGGCATTCTACTTTGCAACACAGCCTGACTTGACTTAAATGACATCTTATGAGGGCTGACTGCCGGCCAGGCGCATCCCTTTAAATCTGCATTGAGGGCCTTCGGTGTAGGTCAGCAGCCCCCAGCAGCTAATTTCATAATGCACCTCAGGTGAAGTTTCAATTATTCATCCCATGCCCTGAGTGCTGGTTCTTTTAATCAAAGGCTCTCGGCTTTCAAAGCAAGACAGAGTAGCGTTGCAAGGCCTCGCTATTTATTTCAGTACACGGAAAACGACATTTTGTAAAACATTAGAATTGTATTTTTTGATTTTTTTTTTTATGTTCTCTATTATATCGCGACCAAACCAGAAAGCACTGCCTGATGGCAACGTCGTTCCCCTTGGTGTTATTTATGAACTATCTGAATCCTGTTGAGAGTCAGAGGTGACTTTGGGCAAAGGGAACAAGACAAAACAGCCCAACACGCAAGCATGAGGAGAGCACGCAAAGCCTCCAGAGAAAAGATCCAAATCCAGAACTTCTGGACTCTTGAGGTGGCTGCCCGAACCAAATGCATGCCTCTGCCATCCAAATCATCTGTGTCGCATATCATTTCAAGACCAAGGGACCTTATTTTTTTTTGTTCTATTCACCGTTTGTGGCCGTTCATGAAGTGTCGGGTTTCCCGGCAGAGAATAAAGTTCCCGCCATCAGATAAGCGAGTAAGGGAGCACTTTCAAACCATTTACTTACTCTTTCAGCTAACATTGTGTGTCACTATTGATTCTAAAGCTGGCCACCCGGCGCATACGCTTAAGCTTTGAAATATCGTCCTTATTTAATTTTTCCTGAGCCTGCAAGAACACGTGCCTCTTAATCCCATCTTGCGAGCGCAAATAATGTCCCTCTCTGGATTTCTGTTCCATTTCTTCTCTCTGGAATTTTATGGTCGGGTAAAATTCATCACTCGTGATAACAAAAGATGAGAAATGCCTTGTCATTCTCGCCCAAATCTACAATTGACTATTTACAAGGGGTTCGCCGCCTAGTCTGACCTCATTCAACCCTCCGTCAGGCTGCTTGTATGCGCAATTGATTGGTCTGATGGAGGCTTGTAATGAAGGGAGCT
This sequence comes from Hippocampus comes, assembly GCF_001891065.2. NCBI lineage: Eukaryota > Metazoa > Chordata > Actinopteri > Syngnathiformes > Syngnathidae > Hippocampus > Hippocampus comes. Next base: position 517,375 of record NW_017805478.1, on the reverse strand, counting down.
TACTGAACTAACTGGGTGTATAAAAATAAGTTAGAGGTGCATGTGGAGGTTTTATGTGGATATTGGTATTGACCTGATGCTAATGGGAGGGTAGCTCGTGACTTGCTGGGCCTATTTCAAGGCTTTCATGAAAACAAATAAATAAATAAATGAAACACACGGTGATTGATTGCTTTGGTCTTTTTTTTTAGGTGGTTCAATGGAGAGGAATCTGAGTTCCCTCAAGCAATCACCAAACCGAAATTGGGCATTGTTAATTGTGTTTGAAAATGATGAATGGGCAAAGATTTGGGGAAAATGCAAAGACGCTGGACTATATTTTCATCGCCACCGCACGTGTGCCCTGCATAAAAACAGGGCACCACTTGGCTTTCGTGCCAAGGCAAGTCGAGCTTAGCATGTACGGTGGACTGTGGGCAACTTCGATTCCACCCCCTCGCCCAGGTGCACACCTGAGAATTTTGTGACAGAATGGAGACGAGATACAACTCCGGACAAAAGCAGGTCTAAGTTGTGGCGCGGGTGGTCAAACGCGATTTTGCTGGATTTGATCAAGCTAATGGTGGGTTTGTGTGGCATATGTCGTCGTATTTCGTTCATGAATATCACAGCGTGTGTTGTTAATCATCAATGAAATCAATTCATAATTTGTATCTTTTTTTTTTTTTGTTAATATGGTGAAGACCATTTTCTTCACGTAACTGGAATGATGGAATTTGACTCATATTGCCGCCATTTCATGTCCGTCTCCATTCTTGAATTGAAAGTAGTGAATTTGATGTGTTGTCTGCACTTCTCGATTCAGCAAACCCAATTAAAACCTTGGTTTTTCCTTGTTTTGTTTTCTCTTTCCAGCTCAGAACTGTAGCTACACGCTGCACAGTCCCAATGGGACGATAGAGAGCCCTGGCTACCCTCACGGCTATCCCAACTACGCCAACTGCACGTGGGTGATTGTGGCAGCCGAGCACAACCGGATACAGCTGGTCTTTCAAGGCTTTGCCCTGGAAGAAGACTTTGACATCTTGTCCATTTATGATGGGCCGTCCAGTCCCGGGAACCTGCGGACAAGGTAGCTTTGATGAATTTGTTGAATGACCTGCTTCGAGCAATGAACTGATGCCATACGAACCCATTTCATACACGCTATTTAAAAAGCAAAGAAATGAATATGTGGAAGCGCAGACAGACCCGGCGAGGTGCCAAGCTCGGGTGCGTGGGTTCACACTTGAAACGTCATTACGCCCACAAATTAAAAACCTGACAAGCCCCGAGCTGCATTACCTGTTTTTTTTTTTTTTTAAATTCCTATTAAAGATGCAACCACGGTCCTGCTATTCACTGGCACGCTAATGCTGTTTGCGATGTTATTGCCTGCAGATGTGGCAGTAGTTTATGTGTCATGCATTATGTGTGTGAATGAGAGTCCGGTCCGGTTCCTTTCTTGATTTTTAGAAGCTATATGACTGTTTTATTGAATGCCACTCTATTTTGTCTTTGTCCGTTTGGTAAATGATTAGACTGAACATGGTAACCAATCGATTCTTTTCTTGTGCGCTACTTACAGATGACGTCATTTATAAGTCGCCGCGGATGCGTTCATTATCCGTCCTCTTTGTTTTGCATTCAACTTGCTACGCTCAGAATTTGGTCAAAAAAGAGGGCGAAATAATCACGACGATGACTGCGTGCTGTTTTCTCAGCAGCCTTATGTGAGGAAACTCCTGCGATCGCCTGCTCGGTGCATGAAGACGCAAACGATCAATCTCGGGTTGCTCGATCGCAAACTGTGACGAGATCCCAGATGGACGCCGTCACTGCTGTGATAGGCGCGGGAAAATTAGAATAACAAAAATGTTCATTTTCGGTTTCTTCACATTTCAAATGTGTTTTTTTCCATAGTACTAAAGTATTGATCTTTTTGTTTTTTCAGCGATACCATGCTCGGTATTATTAACCTTTTAGTCTTATCAGCTTTGCTTCTAGAATTGTCCGACTTATTTTTGAACTTGTGACAAACTCATCTATGAACCCTTGGTTCATGTAAGTCGACACTTTACCACCGGGCTTACTTATTGACCATGCGATTATTCAATGAGTATTTTTGAAATCCGAGCATTCGTGCGATTGTGGATCCTTTCACCTCTCCTGCGTTATCTCCCCCCACGCCGACCCAAAGCGTTCCATGTTCCGCAAGCCCTCAAGAAAACTGGCGTGGAAAAATTGATCTTCGCAGTTTGAACGATGTATCTGATTCACAGCCAAGCTCATGGTCACCGTTTCCCCGCTCGCTTTCTTCTTCCTCCTCTCCCTCTGTGTCACCGTTGCCTTGTTGGCTGGAATTTGAGATGAAATACGTTTATGGATTTGTGTCATGCTGTTGTCCTTCTCACCTCTTCAGTGTTAGAGCACTTCAGTTTGTTGTGAATGGATACTCCAGTGGGACAAAAGTGTCCAGCGGTCTCGTTCCAAACGGCTTTGAAAGGTCTGCAGATTGAGGGCCCCGGAGGCCTCGATTTTGTCTGCCGAGGCTTCTGGATTTGTCTCCCTTTTTGCAGCCGTTGATAGTCAGTTGTCTGCCCGCCGCGCTTCCTCCTCCTGCAATCATGCCAAGAAGATGGCTGCTGGTTTGCTCTCCCGTGTCACGCTGTTTGCTGTCCGGCGCAGCTTGGTTTGCGATACATGGAGAGTCTCGCGTACGCAGCCTGGAAGTAAATCGTGGAAGGTTTTGCTGAGAGTAAATTTGCATGATCCACTAGCGAGCTGGGAAGCACATGACATGTTTAGGTCTGCGTGAATGAGGTCATTAAATGAATTTCAAAAGGAGAGGAAAAAACATGGCCATTGCTCAGTGGGCAGCGTGAGAGCGTTTTCTTTTCTCAAGTGTCACGGTGTGGTGAATAAATAGCGGCGGTTGTTTCAGGGGCTTTTGCATTATGCCAGCGAAGTGGCGTTTCCGCCGCATGATTCATTTCTCCCTCGCACCTTGCCGTTCCGCTTCCAAGACGGTCCCAATGTTGAACTTGGGATAATTTCGCTGCTCTTTGTGCGCTCTCATTTGCTGTGGGTGCCACGTGTAATTTTCTTTCCATCTCTCTCGAGTCTTTTTCTGTGAATTGTGTGTCACACTCTCACTCCTCTCCCCATCCAATCCTTTTAAAGCTCTTTTAAAGCCTGTTCCGAGGCTGTGGTCGGCATGCTGGTTGTTGATTTGGATTCAGCTTACACACCGGAACGTTGTATTTACATCGCAAGGAGGTGTGTCCGGCCCCCCTCGCGTTAAAATTACGGAAAGTTTCACTTCAATAGACGTTCCCCGTAAATGTCAAACAAGGGCATTACCGACTTGACTGAATGTTGATTCAAAGCCAACAGAGCCATTTGGGCATGCGTCTTAATTTTAAGCATCGTCCGCGTCTGACGGCTTCATGTCGACAAAGCCATCTTATTTGGAAAAACGCAGTCCAGGGAAGTATTGGAGTGCACAGCAGAGTTGGCCAATGATAAAGCTGGAGGGACACAAGCTGTCGCTACAGAGACAAGAAGGTCCCTGACACCTTTTATCCGTCACGCTGACTACAAACATCGGAGGTCTTGTCCCCCCGGCGACTTCCCGCCCAGACGCACTTTGATGACTGCGACCCCGACGCCTCGACGGTGACTCACGTTTGACATTTGTCCCCATAAGTCCTCACGACCCCCACCGCCCTGGTCACGGACTAAAGCGGTCAAACCGCCGCTGTTTTGCCTTGTTAAGGAACGGAGATATGATGGTCCCCGCTCTTGCTTGTGCTCACACACACGCGCACACACACGCTCAGACGAGTCTGTCTGCTGCAGAAAGACTTTATCCAACAGCTGCTTCGAACAGACAGCATGGTCGCAGAGCGTTCAAGTTGAACAATACGAAAACTGTGGAATGCAGAGTTCATTCTTAAGTCCAAGCTGGTGAACGATGGCGCAGCCACATGTGTTTCCCTTCGGGATGAGTGACCAAGTGTTGGCGTCGGTTTGATGCGGGAAGTGGCAAAGGGGAGGCGGAGGCGGCGGCATCGGGTGCTGACATATTTTTAGCCCGCAGACTGGATTGGATGTAAATAAGGATCACTGGTGCATGGTGCTGCGAGCAGCATTGACACTGCAGTCAGCCTTGGAGCTTTGTGAGTGCACCCTGTCAAAATAAGAGCGCGCGTGACCACGTGGGAGAAATAGAGACTTGATGTACTTGTCATGGGGATGCAGGCGGGGTTAGGGAAGGAAGTGAGTGTAGTAACGCCTTGTGTGTGCATGGTGTGCGCTGACGTCACCGCCGCTACCACTTTTCCACCCAAAACAAACTTGGCGCTGTGCTTAGTTGGTGGCTAACAGGTTATTACGAAGATATTTCATGGCATCATTGCGAGGCGGCCCCTCACGTTTCCCGTAAGTACTCGGCTAACATGGCCACGCACCCAAAAATATTTGTCATGCTGGTGAGGTAGGATCTCGGAGCATTCTCAAAGCATCACTCTCATCTCTCAACGTTTCCAGACACACAAACGCACATCAACACTCACGCACAACAAACTGTTGGATTTATGGTTCCTTTGAGCTCAGGCTGTTAATGGAGAGGCGGCCACTTATCAACGCCAGCTTTAACAGCAACCCGCAGAAAACAGTGGGGGGTGCGGAAAGACTGATAGTTTGTTTTGCGTCATCTCGAAGGAGTGACGAAAAGTCAGATGAAGCCGGCATTGTGGCTGTCGTGAAACAGAATTATTGGTCTCAGATTATAGAAATAATCAAATTGATGGCCGTGAATTTATATGCCACAGCGCACGTGCGTCTCAATTGCGCGTATTTGCTATTGATGTCTTCAAGCGTTTTCACGGAATGCACTCCAGCTGCAGAAAAAGAAATGAAATGTTTTCCAGCAGAGGTTCAAGAAAACAACAAGCACGGATGTGCCGTGACCTGCGACTTTAGGGGTCGTTCTCATGAGTGGAAGGAACGTGCTCGTTTATTCCCCTGAAACGCTCAACTCTGAAAATGGGAAGACGATGGTTTCCAAGTAATTTAGTTGGCCTTCTAAACCTTCTGACCCTGTTTCATACTGCACGAGCGATTCACGCAATTGTAGAAGCACGATATTATGAAAAGTTTCAGCACATTTATATCGGTGATTTCACCGTTTGTGTGGTTTGGTGTTCAAGATGCGTCTAGAAAAGAAATAGATTGATTTTAAATGGAATACATGCATGCTGTCTTTGCATGCGATCCAGACAGTCATCAGCCCATTGTTTTGCCTATTGATTGCATTTCTTGGACAGCACGTGTTGACCAAGGAATCTGCGATGTATTCTTTTTTTTTCCTGATCTGGCTTCTTTTGCCGCCAACATTGTCTTGAACAATATAGTACTGCCCGCAGGAGTTGTCACATTAGCGGATTTTGCCCCGAACCGATAGCACAGTGGTTCTGGTTGCCACCGAGTGGAGCGCTCCGTTTTGCCGAAGTTGCTTCAAAGCACAATTTATCAAAAGTCAGTTCCACACAATTCACCGCTCACTTGAAATAACGAGTACGGCCTGTCTGTGGATTAGACAGTATAACTACATCGAAAAATAAAACACATTTTAACTTGTGGATCTCAAAAAGCTTTTGCCTCAGAAATGAGTGGAAAGCCCTTCACATTTTTCAGCATCTCCCTCCTTCGCACTGCAGCTGTCATATTCCCCCCCCCCTCCCCTCGTGTTTCCCCCCCCCCCCCCCCCTTTGATTTCACCCTTTTGCCTTTCTGGGCTCTCTGAGTCATCAAGCCACATCCCTCCGACTAGGGATCCAAACGCCTTGTGAAATGGGATCATCTTTCAAGTACAATGGCTCTGCAAATACACCCGGCAGCCTAACTGTGGCCAAAGGATATGTCTGCCATGTAATGAGGACGCTTGCGGTGCGACCAAGGTCAAGATCAACACACCAGATTCTGTTGTCAACATCACTGGGATTTCGAAGAACTCGAGAACAAATCATTCCAAGCGCTCAAAAGACATTCCAAGCCTTGGCACCTATGGTGGTTGATGATGACAATAGATCAGATTATTTTGGCCAAGCCCCCAAAGGTTGCATTCGGACGTGATTGGGAAGTTTAGAGCTCTGAAAGGAGACACTTGTTAGGTGCACTGTGATTTACGTTTGCGACAGTCTTGTTGGTTTGAGCCTGCACCTAATTCAAGATCAGCACCGACCGTTTTCCGGTTTCGTGCATGCAGAGCCATGTCTCCCCCCCACCCACCACATTTCATCCTGATCATTATCTTCTCACATTTCCTTTGTCGTCTCCTTTTCTTTTCTTGCTGCTGTTTGATCAGCTATGCCCATGGAAAGCAAAGAAGTGCGCCGCTCCGAAAGTAAATTGCACCGCTCGGGCACTCCATCGGTCACTGTGTCCCTGTTGTCCCTGCAGGATAATCGGATCTTATCGCCACCCTTGTTTGGAGTCTATTATTGGTGTCCCCCTATGAAAGGAAACTGAACATCACAGCGTGTGCGATCATAATGGTGGAATACCAAATTCATAGCTTCGTGCTGAGTTAGAGACGTCAAAGACCTTCACTAGCACATTTGTAAACATGCTTCATTGCATATGTGATTTAATGTCATACTGGCATCGCATGTGGCCATACGGACGGACGTTTTCTGTTGTTTGGTATTCAGTGGCAGTACATTTGTTGGCTTGGAGAAAAAAAAAATACAGGTTTCTCACCAACAAGCGGCTAACACAAACCGTAATGGTAATGGACGAAGGCATGAATGACTGTATCTCAATCTGCTCTTGAGAAAGGAGAGGGCTTGAATTTAGCCAGCTGCCCAAAATGAAAGAATTTGGATTGAACAACAGCACCAATTTGCCAGTCCAATTTAGAAAATACTGTCCAATTTAACACCCAAGTTTGAGATTGTTGGCTCAAGATAAGGAGCTTGGAGCCAGGGGGCCCAAGTCCGCAGGACGGAATGTACAGGGGCCACAGGGACCAAACACCATGACTTCTGTCTTCATTGAACTTCAAGAAATGTAGTGCCATCCAGGTCTTGATTTCCTCCAGAAAGGATAAAATTGGCCTCAATGAAAAAGCGTCTTTTTCGCTCAGTGGGAAATAGATCAGACAGTCATCTGCATCGCAGTGGAAGGAAATACCAGGGAGCAGATACAGTGAGAACAGCAGAGGCCCCAGAATTGAGCCCCGTGGAACACCACACGACAGTGGGGCAGCTCGTGACTCAGAACAACCAAGCCTAACACAAAAGGTTCTGTCCACTAAATAGGACCTAAACCACTCAAGGGCGCTACCGCCAATGCCCACCAGGTGCTGCAAACGAGCCAACAGAATACTGTGACCCACTGTATCAAACGCTGCAGTTAAATCCAATAAAACCAGACACCCACAGGCTCCAGAAGCTTTTGGCATGACACGCTAGTTGCAGAACCAATGCGTCTTCCCTGTTGCCTCTCTTTTAATCGGGTCTCTTTTGTCTCAATTTTCGCACCTTGTTCATTTGATGAATCATAATGCATCACTGTTGCTCTCCACTGACGCACTGACAGACACCCGGGCAATGCTGAACAAACAGATGGCACGTCTCTCGGCAGATCACCGTCAAAAGCTGTGCCGCTCACCTGCTCATATGAGTCACGCGACTTTCAATCAATGTTATTCCCCACCGTAATTGTTTTCTCCCCAAGGATTATTGCAAGTTGATTGGGGTGGAACAAGAGACATGCAAACGCCATCTCATTTTATTTGCCAGCCTTTATTTGTTTACCGCATGATTAATTGATATGTCTGAACAAGGACGGACACAATCCAATGCCATTGTTTGTGCATAGCCTCACTCGGAGAAAAAGAAACCTGCATATTTATCGGTTCTGTCCGGATGTTTCATTAACGTATTGCTCGAGCGCTCTATCACGATAAATTGTTGGAATTTCTGCACTCAAATCTGTAGATGGTTTCCACGCATCCGACGTCGAATGCCTTCAATCCTGGCAAATAGTGGAAATCCTGGAAGTATAAACGATTCATTCCAGGGATGGAAGCCTGTCATAGGCATGTCATTAAGACAAGTGGGGCCTGGACCATTCAGTATGTCTCATTTACTAGCCTCCTTCAACTGACAGCATATGCTCGGCGTATTGCCTTCAAGGCAAGTAGACTGCTGACCGAATGCATCTGGCACCACAGCATTGCGACAAACTGTTGATGAAGTGCAGACACCCAGAGAGGAAACCACACGCGACTCACTCGCTGACCAGCTGATGCTCCGCATTGGGCATGCGCGCGTATGCGTGTGTGTGTGTGTGTGTGTGTGTGTGCCTGCGTTACTCCTTGATATCAATCTTTAACTCTGAGCATTAATACTTGCTCAAAAGGATCACTGGATTGATGGATGGATAGATTGGCAGTACAGTAAATGGATGTAGGAAAATGTAAGGATGGATGGATGGATTTGGAATGATGGATAGATTGAAAGGTGGAAAAAATGATGGATGGATCGATACACCGATAAATCAATGGATGGAACAACGGATGGATGGAAGGAATGGATAGAACAATAGATGAATATATGGATGGATCGATACACTGATAAATCAATGGCTGGGTGGATTGGTTATGAGGATACATTGATGGATGGTTGGATGGATGGATATTAGGATACATGAAAAGAGGATGGATGGATGCATAGATGTTTGAAGAAAAGTTGGATGGATATTTAGAACGATGGGTGGATGGATGGATGGATGGATAGATGGTAGGGCAGTGGATGGATGATTGATGGATTGTTGGATAGATTGATGGATGGTAGGATCGATGAAAATATGGATGTAAGGGTTGATGTCAAGATGACTGCATAATGGTTGCATGGATGGATGAAGAATTGGATGGATGGATCGACAACCCGTCTATAAATGAAAGGGAGTGTGGCAATGACGAAAACGGTCCACAATTCCAATTTTCATGTGGACGAAGGGCGATGAGACAAAGGCAGGCATCTCATTGAAAACTCCATGGAGAAGTTATCTCTTGTGAAGCTGCGCACTCCTCTGGAACTCCTCATTCACACTCTCTTCACATGCATGCGTGAGCCCATTAATTCAGCCGTTGATGACTTTTGCAATTTTGCTAAGCAAATGACAAAATACTCAGGAGTGTGTCGCCGCCAATGAGTCAGTCTTTTCCCAAGCCGCGTGCAATTCACCGCTTGGGGAACTGCACTTGCTCTAATTCCACACCGTGCTTTCCGTTACGTTTGCCTTCACTCTGCTTTTTTATATTGGCGCAGCCCCCAACTCCGCCAAACACCCCCTTCCTCACCACCCACCCTTCCCTGTGGAGAAACCGGTTCGTTAATGACTCGGCTGCAATTCGTCTCTCAGTGGGCGCCGACTGCGGTTGATTATCTCGCCGTCAGCACTCCGCACCAGTGACGTCGGGGGAGACTCACCCGACGCTCAGCCGCCGCGCACAAACAACCGGCGATGTCACGCAATTATGAATATTGACGAGCCGCTGCGTGCGACGGTCGGCCGGTCGGTCGGTCGGTCGCTCTTGATGGAGGAAGAAAGGAGTCCTTTTTCTGAAAAGTTCTTTGAAACATTGATGAGTTGTGCAACGGGCAGGGAGCCGCGCTTGAGTTTTACAAATTCTTCTCGCCTGCAGCTACAATCAAATTCACCTTTTGCCGTGTGAACCCGCATGCCCTGCGGCCCTTCGGAGTGTGATGATGAGTGGTGCCAAATAAAAAAGAAATCAACATTTCAAATCCAGAAACGGGGTTAAAACCCCTGCAGGACCACAAATGAGTAGTCTTAAAATATTTGCCTAACTTAAGGATTCACCAGAACGAATTCTCGCTTGAACCTCATCACTTACATCAAAGCTTAGATGCCGGCCTTGGGCAAAGTGACTTTTTACATTACAGTTGCCCTGACGTGGAAAGATAAGAGGGGCCTAAAGAAAGCCGGACTAATTGGTTGTGAATTTCGTTTTATAAGCTGTAGGAATTAAGTAGCGTGAATTAAGTTGTACCTCCAACAGCTAAAGTCAAGTGTGGAGCTTGTGATGAGTCACACAAACGCACTCCAACTGAACTGCAGCTTTTTTTATTTTTTATTTTTTTTGGTCATCCCTTTAAAAATAACCAAGGATGCAGAAAGCCGGACTAATTGGTTGTGAATTTCGTTTTATAAGCTGTAGGAATTAAGTAGCGTGAATTAAGTTGTACCTCCAACAGCTAAAGTCAAGTGTGGAGCTTCTGATGAGTCACACAAACGCACTCCAACTGAACTGCAGCTTTATTTTTTTTTGGTCATACCTTTAAAAATAACCAAGGATGCGCGTAAATATGGATTATTTCTATTTTCTACGGCAGGAATGGTCTGGTGCATGTGAAGACCAGCCCAAAAAAAATCATATCAGTTATCATTTTGCCAACCTGCTGTTCCGACGCACTCATCAGGCACCCCAGGGAGGAAAGCTTCACACAGGTGCTTGGAGAAACCGCACGAGACTCCCTTGAAGTGAGGCGAGCAGGTTACCAAATACGCTACAATGGAACCTCGCTGACAACGTACCTTTGAGGGACAGAATGAATCTGTACGTTATAACGGCAGTTCGTTGTAACCATTTCCAATAAAATGGCCACCAACGACGATGTAAAACGCAGTATGAACATTTAGAGATGTAAAAACATGAACATTTGATACAGTGTAAACCTGCCGTGAGGTATGGCAGGAAGTACAACAAGGTACCGAGTCGATCAGTAGCATTGCCAAGCAACAGAGGGGAATCCCACGCTGTCCATTTTGTTCATAAGCAAGGTCGCCTCGGCAGTTAGCTTCCCACGCACCGTCGTCACGAAGGCCTTCTCGCTATTTTGTCAGAAGAATCTGGTCGTTATCATGAAGTTTATTTGCAAAGGTGTAAACAAAAATCGGCAAATGGACTTTGAAACGTGTTAGCGGTGAAAACGTAAACGGGGTACGTTGAAACGAGGTTCGGCTGTATTTCGTTTTCCCCCCGGGAAGAAACACGTTTCTATCGAGCTCTCGTTATTGGTCATATAAAGCTCAATGACTGAGTGTTTTGTAAACGGAACAATGGACTGTTCTTTCCCAGAGCACCAAAAATCCATAGCTGCACACAACCCCCCCCCCCAACCCCCCACCCCGAAAATCCACCCTCTATGTCGCTGTGTCTCATCTCACCGATCATTTATTGGCTAATACCTCCCTTCCATTTGGCCATCAAAATCCTGCTGCTCGGTCTATTTTTCAATTTTGTTTTTTTTTTCTCCTCGCTCTCCTTGCCGGGAAATCAGCTGTTTCAGCACTCTGTTCCTCTTCCATCCTGAGAGCACGCGCTCGCGCTCGTACACACGCGCACGGACAGGAAGGCGCACGCGCAGGCTGAGCGATGGGCGACACCAAAGGATGAATGCCCTCCTTCGGCCACAAACACGCTGAAACGGAGACGAGCCGGCCCGTGCGTGTGCGCGAAGGTGTGCGAGCGTGAATCCAAATAGCGGCGCTGCTTAATGAAGCAGTTGATGATTCATCTCCTCGTGGCTGGAGCGTCTCCGTTCCTGTCCTCCAACTAGCGGCAAGCCCTCATTATTACCATCTCGCCGGTGTTTCTTCCTCCGCCGTTATCATCCGGTGTCTTCCCGGTCCGTCTGTCTTCCCTCCATCCCGTGGGTAGTGAAGGGATAATTGGAAGCAGAGGCTCCTCATTGAGATGATGCTGAAGCCAGTCAGGTGGAAAGTTTCCCTTCATCGACTCTCCCTGCACGCACGCACCCACACGTATATTTGAGTCACATGTTGCTGAATGTGCATACAATTGTATGAAGGCGTGTAAACCAAGGAAGGATTAGTGGAGCCTCCCATTCAAGAGAATTGTAAAAGGGTTACAGGAAGCAAGTTACATTATTCTGTAACTGCAAAATACGATTTTTGATGACAGGCAAAATGAAGAGATCATTTTGAGGGGGGGAGAAAGTTCTCCTTATGTCAGGGGCCTCAAATTCAATTGATGTTTGGAGTCTGGTTGTGCCTGGTCCACTTCAGTGTTCCACAAAAGGGGTATTCAGAAAAAAGTAAAACAAATTCAATCTTCAGTCAAAACGGTTCTTCAGAACATGAAAAAAAAATGGCGAGCCGGTCCTACAAACGCCTCGGCATGTCTAGTTGAGTCGTGACATCTGATTTCTTGAGCACATTCAAGACATGTCGGTGTGTCCTCGGGCCTAACCCAAAAAAACGTTCCCTCTCCTGATTTTCTGGAAAGTGGGTCTTCTCGTCGCCAAATTTTCTCCTATGGGAGGCTTTGAAAAAAGAAAACAAAAAGCCACAACTAGGTCTGGGTGACAGGATCGCTTTTCTTTCCACTTGGCGTCACTTGTGAATTTCAATTGACTGAAATCTGTCATGAGCCTCAACTACGGTCGCCCTTCAGCGAGTTTGATACCCTCGCCGTTATGCACAAAACACCTGGCAAAAATACACTGAACTCTGGCCCAGATATTGAGGTACGACTTTTACCGCGGGTTACCGGCACAGCGCTCTCTTTTTCTCATTATTTGAAGCAGTTTGTTCCACATGAAAGAGTGTTTACAAATGAGTGGATATAAACCACTTTCTGCAAGAGCCACTTCGAAACTCTTATTATAACGCCGTGTCCTTCCTATTTCTGCCTCCTCTCCCTTCTCGCCATCTTTCATCCGGCCGCCATCTATTCACCGCACGCTCGTGATAGCTGTGATATCGAGACATTGTTTCGCCCGCTCTCACTTGCAATCATGCCGCGCATCTCCACCGCAGAAGCAGGCAAACTTGGAGCGTGCAGTAAACATGGCCCGATAGGTCCGCAATCCATCATCCCATCGCGGTCTTTCATTTCCCTTCTCTTGTCGAGCCAGTTTCTTTTTGGTTTTTACATGAGATCCACTTGGTTTTGTTGGCTGGTAATGAGTCGAGGATGCTGTCAAGCTCAGGCCAGATGATCTAGACTTTGATGCGGCAACAATCGGCCCCCTTCGTGCTCCATATCATCATCATCCCCCGCTTACCCCGCATTGCGCTGTTGAATCAAGATGGCGGCCTTCCGATTCAATTTGTGGTCAGTAAGGGGCTATTTGCATGAACGTGTGTCCCGTTATTTCCCTGCTATCCCCCACCGCGAGGAGTAAAATGATACTTCTTTGTGTCTTTTTGTTACTGAGTCATCCCCGCTTTCGTTGGAATGTGCACTGCTCATATTCAAAGTGGTACAAAGTGAAACACTGGATAATCTCTCTCAGCAGGACAAAAAAAAGACATTTTAAAGGGGGCATATATTCATGCAGGGAAGGCGTGGCTCGAGAAAACAGAAATTGCTCATTTAAAGTCAAACCCCAGAAACAGTGGAGAGCAAAAACGAAGATCAAGCAACATTGGATTTTGCTACGTATATATTTGTGTGTACAGTATACGTAGACAGGTATGTGTGTATACACGCTATGCTAAACAGTGCATGCGTGTCCGTGTGTGTGCCGACGTATGCAACGATGGGTCGCCCTGTCATACAAAGGTGAGGGGCTTATGGCGAAAGGCTATGAAAGATGAACCCCTGCTGCTATTTATGACACCAGAGCTGGATGACTGTGCGAGAAAATGAGATCTGCCTTCCTGTGGAGAGCTTTGGGATGGATTGCCCGTGATGGACCTCGGTTTGTTTCGGCAATGAGCTCCTGCCCCTCCCTCAAAAAAAACAAAAAAAAGCGTCCACGTTTGGACCCGGTGAATTATTTCTTGAATGCAGCCGGCATCACTCGCCCGGCGTAGTCACGATAACAATGCCAAGTATCATTACATGTCAGTATAGCGCTGCATGCGTATGAGCTCGTTTTTATCACTGTGCTTTGAAATAGCGTCTCGCATAAAACAATTAGAAGCATCTCATCATCATATGCAGTCTTAAACAGCAGAGGATCTGTTCTCGAAGTTGCTATAAAGGGAACAGGCTCAGTGAAAACACACCGATTGCCTTTTCCGGGGCAGTGCACACTAATTAAAACCAATTATTGAAATATAATATTCAATTTCTGCTTCCTTAAATGACACACAGTGGACCTTTAAGCACAACAAAGCAAGGTGCAATTCAGTCAAAGCCCAAGAAGTCATAAAGGACGCATAAATGTCATATATTTATTCTAGGCACTCAAGCAAAACAAACATAGAACATATTACGCATCTATTGTTGTTACAGCAGCCACGGTTTAGTTTGACTTTATCCACTTGAGATGTCATAACACTTATTACAGTAATCTGCTTCTGCTTCTCTCGTTTTCCTAAAGTCTTTACACTGGCTCCAAGTCAGCTGTTGGGTAGATATTAATAGAAATCACGGAATGATTCGGGTCCTGAATACATTCAGGAAATGCTGACTGAATACAAGCCCAGTCGGGCTCCGAGGTCTACAGACTTGGGCCAATTCGTTAAGCTCAAAGTTCGAAGCAAACATGGTGAAGCGGCAATGAGCTGCTATGCCGCACGCAAATGCAAAAGTGAAGTCGGCCCCGAGTAAAAACAAGTTGGTCAAAGAACAAATATGTGTCCTTACCTATGTCGGAATTAGTGTCGATTGTCAACGTTCCCCCCTGCTCAGCTCGATATTTAAAGCATGTGGCTGGTCTCGCACTGCAATCGTGGGGGGAAAGTCCCCCTTCGTCACATGCATATTTTATTTCCCAATCATGTTGCGGTTGGAGAAGTGCCAGAACTGGCCGACGGACTTACAGTTACAGTGCGTGTGCTCTGCTTCTCTCCCGAAATAGCAAACATATTTTCTGTTCCAGCTTACTCCCACATCGAAAGCGTTCTCGGTGGTTATTAGAGATGTTTGTTGACTCGGGGCCTGACAGTTTTATGTTTGTCTACTCAACTGTTTGCTCATTCTTACACGGTGTCTGATTCGCCGCATGATTGCAGTCCCTCAGTCTGCGCTGAGGGAAAAAGAATCTATCGAGCTTCTCCGTCTTGAGGAGTTGTCATTTCAAATTGCCTCTGGATGATTCACGACCTCATTAAACACAGACACACGGGGGTAAAAAAAAAAAAAAAAAAGTTAGCCCTGAATGTGTCATGAAGCAGCTGGCCAAATTTGTGACCTTGCAGCCAAGTCTGTTGTTGATTCAAAGTGTCTGATTGTTATTGTCCCCCCGTTTGTTTGTTTGTTTTCAGGTTAACCGGGTTCCAGCTGCCATCGCCCATCGTAAGCACAGGCTCCAGGCTCACATTGTGGCTGCTATCCGACTACGCGGTGAGCGGCCAGGGATTTAAAGCATCCTATGAAGGTAACATTCCTTCATTGTTTCCCATTAGAAGAGAAAACGACGCTATCTATCATCCCGGTGACCGCTTTAAAGAGATGTTACTAAAAGGGAGAAAAGAACGCTCCCCAAGGGCGGGGAAAAGACTCGCGTTATCTGCAGATGGCTTGTTCGGGAAAACATCACGGTGAGATGTCCTTCGTTCCAGCGTCTTTGGACGAAGACCTGCGTGACGGAGGAAAGCTTCAGCCATGACTGATTAGCGCGTGGTCGCGTGGCTTTATTGAAAACCAGCGGATTTATTTAGGTGGTTTAGGTTATTATCACTTTCCTCACGGCGCAAACCGTGAGGCTTCATCACGGTGACATAGGATTCTTTTATGAGCCGTGCTCTAATGATATTAATGACCGCATTCCTCGGGCCTGCGCGGGAGGTACGGTCAACCCGGGGAGGGGAGGGGAAGATGAGTCGGTCGACTAATGAGGCTAATTACCCGACAGAGGGACTGTCAGTCGTTTCGAGCTTCCGCGACTATCGGGATGTGGCTCAATGGAGCAGCGTCAAGTCCCCGGGGGAGGCTTGAAGACCACCGCGTGTGGCAAAGTGAAACGGAGGAGCGAAAGAAAATGTTGACTCCGTCCACAGGGGTGCAACTTATTTCTTGTTTTGTTGAAAGACAAACGGAATAGCCATGCTTTCATCAAAGGGGTGACGATACTTGAACCTTATGCATATCGTTGCTGTTGGATGACTCGGCCCAGGCTAAGATGACAGTTTTGATGTCCATGTTGTTGTCGTCGATGACGTCAAATTTGATTCGGTGCGCGTGATGGGGACGCTTCATGAGACAGAAGCGTAACATTGGACATGAAGTGTAAATCCCATCCATCCCACCGGATTTGGCGTGCACGTAGCATGAGACAATGGCAAGAGGGAGACTTTTCGGAAAAAGAAAAGGCAGCAAGCAAAAGTCAAGTCGAGATTGAGTCAGGTTATAACGTTAATTCGCTTGTGGAGGCTCTCAGTCGTACAGGAAAGTTCCATCGTAGAAAGGGTTCTGTCAGTCATCATCTGTACCTGTGGGTAAAAAACAAAAAAGGAGAGAAGCGAAACGTCCGTTTTTGTTTTTTTGTTTTTTACCCACAGGTACAGATGACGACTGACAGAACCCTTTCTACGTTATAACGTTAAATTGCAAATGAATTTTGGTGTCATTTTTCTTCAGCGGATAATCTATCACTCATCCATCTATATCATCAAATCCTTTCATTTCCTTATTAGTTCGAAATCCTTCTTAAGTAGATGATTTATTCTGACAAGCAAGAATATATCATGGACTTGGTTATATGAAACAGCCTGTCAGATTTCTTCTTTGATTGCGTGCATAATTTTTTTTTTTTTTTTTTTTTTTGGGCATTTGCATTCTTTGATGGATTTGGACACCGAAATAAAATATCCTCATGATAATATTGAGTCCTAACGGAATTTAAGAGAATGGACCGATTAAGCAGAAAGCGGTGCGGCCCATTTAAGGTGATTGAAGTAAAGCAAAATGAGTGGGATGACTTTTACATTTGTTGTCCATGTCCTGCACTTCTTAATGACTTTGTGTACAAATGCAGATTTAAAAAAAAAAAAGAAAAAAAAAAACAAGAAGGTCCTGCAGGTATTGTTGGCCACTTTGAATAAATCATTGTTTACTCAATAGTCATCATGAGCAACGTTTAGAATTGAACTCCAAAGTCTTCCTGCCGGTTCCTAATGGGGTTGCATAGAGTCGCCACTCGGCGAAGTTCTTTTCTCCTCCTACACTCCCGCTGGAGCTCGAGCCAACTGCTGCACATATGGCATGAATGTAACATTTACTTGAGGGAGATGTGATATTTGCATAATTATAAAGTATAGCATGGCTGATTAGTGTCGGTGGGCATTATCTATAATTCAGTTCAGTTACTTTTCTCCAAGCGAGTTTATCATTAGTACAGGCTGTACGACGACAGCTCATTGACCTTATTTGAGCATTCGTGCCACCAGATCATCAAATAAGCCAAAATGCTACCTGGTAAACTACACCCCCCCACCCCCCCTTCAAAAAAAAAATGTTGATAATGGCTGAGACCAGTGGAGAATCTCCCGTTACCATGACAACCTTCAGACTCCGCTTCCTTGTCATCTCCCACCTATTTCCAATCTATCTACTCATGTTTACTCAGTAGCTCAAGAGAAAAAGGAGAGCGGACAGAATTTTTTTGCGGTCTACTCGCTTTGTTATTTTCCCTTCTCGGTCCCCTCTCTCCGCCGATACCGGATTACTCTTTCCTGAACAGCTCTCCCCGAAGTAACGGGATGATGATCCAGTTGTGCGGCGCAGACTTTGTCTTTCGTCAGCTGCGCAGACAACGCGTCTCCCAACTGGGTCAGCCAAAGAGGAAATTGCATGAATAAACAAATGTTGCTGCCCGACGGAGGCACTCTACTGTATAATGAAGTAATTTCATGTTTTTACATGTTTTTGTTTTTTTTTTTTTTTTCTTCTGACTTATGGACCAGGAACATTGAAGCATCGCATGGTGCAAACGAGGCATGATTTGAATCGTGATGTTTCGTAGTGATATTCAGAGATTCATCGCAAAAGGTTCAGTCAGGGCCCAGCGGCCGTTTGCCCTTTTATTCTCCGTAACAAATGCACACGCGTGTTTGTTCCGAACTGTTGTTGTCATTCGAAGCAATACTTCCTGTGGAGGAGAGATAGTCTCAATTTATCCTGGCGGCTATTAACGCTCACTCGAATTTGTCACTTGCAGGCATTTATGCAAACATTCCGGGTCCGCATGGCGGATGAAGCCAAAAGTGAGTCCAAGAGATGGCGTACGTTTTGAAGCCGGCCGCTTCATCCTCTGACATGCTTCCGGTGTAATCAAGCGATGATGATGTGGCTTCAAACTGAAATGGTGTGGTGGAAAAGGATGCTTCAATATTTGAACCGGCGGTTTTTATTATTATCTTAATTTTAATTTATTTTTTTTCTAACTCTTTTTACGCTTCATTCTGGGCTTTTTGTTTGTTTTCCGGGTGGGTGGACAGGAAGCTCGAGACGAATTGTTGCCGAGGCTCAAGAGCACGCGTTCAAATAAAGTGACTGCTTGATGTCTTGGATTGAAAAACACAAAGGCACGTAGACAAAAAGGTCATCCATGTGAACCTGTGACTGGATGAGTTTGCCAGCGCCGGAGGGGCCGAATGCATGAAACCGCATCCACGTCAGGGATGTAAACTTGTTTGTACCTGTGACTTGATAGATTGAATAGGATTCAAGCTCACGGAGGAACTGTTCCAAACACCTCCTGTTTTATTCATACGATTCAAGGAAATGCGAGAGCGAGTGGCTGTGTGAGTTTCTGCTGAACACGTTGCCGGTTATTGCCGCTGCCGAGCGTTTGAGCTTGAAGTGTGTCATTGGCAACCGAGGAGATTGCGTTGGTCCAGCACGATGCATGCGTGGAAGCCGCGAGGTAAATCGGCTTTCCTTTCCAGACAATCGACCAAAGTGAGGTTTCCTTAATGCCAATCTTTATTTTCGCATCCCCTCTCCGTGCCACCTACTGTTCTCATAACGACTGCACTTTGAGAGCGCCGACCCTGCGTGCAGGTCGCGGTAGTGGCTGGGCCTCAACTGGTGTGCATAAAGCGTAATGGGAAGGAAGGGCGAATCGTAGTTAAAATAACGGAGGTGTGAAAGGCTTACCGAAAGGTAGACGAGGGTGACTCACACTTGCGAGCAAGAGCGAAGAGCAGGTTTGAAGCCCAGCGGCACAGTTCATGCATCATTATTCCTGCACAGTGCTCACCGTCCTCTGCAGCCAGTCGTGCATTTTTGTTAGTTTTTTTACTTGTTCATCTCTCTGCCACACACACACACACACACACACACATATATATATATATATATATATATATATATATATATATAAACATACTCGGTCTTGACACTTCCAAAAGTTTGCGCGTGCATTTATTTATCAGTTGTTTTCTTTGGCACCAGCGCACAGTCCAAAATCCGCAACTTTACCTGAGTGTGTAATTAGAAATCCCGCTTGACTTCTTGTAAATGTCAGCTTCCCAACCCTCAGGATTGTAGGCTTTGATGTAATTACAGTACCCCCACCGGGCCCCCCAACCTCTATTTCCCCCATCCATTCAACATCCTGCCATCGGCCACGATGATTTGAGAAACCGCCGCCTCTTTGGAATTGTTGTTTTGATGACTTATACAGTAGTTTGAAGGCTGACTTGCGTCTTTACAGTACGATGAAAAATGAGCAGTGGGCTGCGTGGGATAGCATGATGAAGTAGGCTCACTTTCCGATGGTTCAAACTTTTATGATGACAGAGGCTTATGGAAAATTCATGTTTAAAAAAAAAGATATATTTTGGGTACTGAAACTACAAACAGAAAACCAAAAAAAAAGCTCACCGTCCTCTGCAGCCAGTCGTGCATTTTTGTTAGTTTTTTTACTTGTTCATCTCTCACCCAAAATTGCTCAAAATGATCTCGTTACCTCACATAGCTGTTTCTTACCTCTGTTTTTGGGCGGGAACAAAAAAACAAAAAAATAAATCGCCTTTCACGACACTCAAGGACACTTTACATACAAAATGAATGAATTGTAACATGTTTTAAAAGTCACACTTTTCTTTTTCAGCCAGTCTCTTGACATGTAGTTTTATAATCCTTATTGTCAGGCAATATGGTGCTCATTTTCTTGTCAACAAATATCCTGTCTGTCCCGAAACCATTTCTTTGACTCTTTATGCTCACTCACGATGCCACTTTTTGTGTCGTCCTAAAAGTAATTTCATTCTTTCTCCTTCGGCCCCCCCCCCCTCCCCCGAGATTAGCCGCCTTTGCTCGTTAGTACACTAGCCCTTTTCTCCCACGTGTTTCTCTCTGCACAATCCCTGTTTTGTATGGATTAGTGGCTGTATTGTCTCCAGATTAGATTGTCATTGTTTCAGGCTGGGATGAGGCAGGAATTTCTCACCGAAGAGACATTCACCCACCAGTTTGTTGGGTTTATATTAGAAATGCCTCGGAGTCAGGGTGGCATTATAAAGCACTGCAAACCAAAGCCATTGTTGAATGAATACCTCACTGACAGTGTCAATCAACTGTCATGGTATGCTGACGGGCGTCTGCAAAACCCAGATTGACGATTTGGGTGATGAACCGGTGCGTCTTTGTCGTGCTCCATAGCAGTTATGCTGGCTTTGTTAAGAAAATGTCGGTATGTCCTATTCTTCGGTTTCCATAAAGCAAACATTGTTTTTTGCGTGCGTCCTTTTGGATACGGCGTCCCAAATAGCACGGACTGAAACATGGCGACAGAACAAATGATGACCTACGACAAGATCCGTCTGACCGTCACGTTTGGTTTGGTTCCCGATCGTGTAGCGGGTTGTCACTTCCTCACTTAGACCGATTGGAATGCAGACCCAGAAAGTATATTGGGAGACAGCAACGTCGGCGACTTTGGTAAACCCCCTGTTTATAATTATGCAGCTGCACAATAAATCCAATTAGGATTCCAGCCGTGTTATCTTTTGTGATTAAATACCCAGATGGTTATGAACAGGAACGGGTGCATTTTCACTCCAGCTATAATTGATATCAACCACCCCGAGCTCCTACTTGGCTGCGGTCTTTAATCATTTATCCCGCATACGAGCTCTTCTCTAATGTGTAGTCGTTCATCAGCAAAGAGTTATCGATCAAGCATCGCTCCGGTCCCTTCAAGACCTTATTGACTCCAGACTTGTTAGCCAGCTAAATATCAGAGGTCAGTCATAAGGTCAAGGGAATTTTCTTTGGGGCTTTTCACAACAGTTACAGGATACATATTCTGCCGATTGAAGTCCATAAGCGTGGCGTGCACCTAAAGAGATCTAAGTCAGCCCCCAGTGCAGAACGTGGACGCTGTGTATTCAAGTAGATGTGCACCGATGACTCTCCGAGGCTGTATCGTAGAGCTGGCACCACATTTCCGAGGAGGAAAAAAAAAAAAATGTAATGCCAGCAAATGACCCCTCTCGACAGCCGCAGCTTTATTTTTGGGACAGATTAAAATCATTACATGGTGCACATTAAGGAAGGCCAGAGCTGGTCAGATGCCATCGCTAAAAGGGAGGAAAGGCAATTGTACCCCGACGGTAATGCATTCGAAATGGAGAAAGCTCGAATACCACAAAGCACGAGTCACGTGTGCCTTTCTTCACTCTCTCCTTTTAACTGCAATATAATCATTGAGCATCATGCGTGACACCGTTGAACACACTGCAAATGAATTCAAGGTGGTTGGGAATAATATGGTTGCTATTGCCAGCTGCAGGAAGGTCGAAACCGAGCACCGCGGTTCTAATACATCGTCAGCCAATTGCTCGTCTTCTTGGCAGGTTATGAACTATGAATCATTCAGAACCAGTGGGGGCTGAAGAATTGTGGGAGAAAGGACTGTGCTCATCAGGAATTAGAAAAAAAAAATCTTGCAGTTCAAATGGTTTCCCCCATGTCGCCACTCTTGTATCTGACACCACACCCTAAATATGTGAAGTCGACGCATACACAAGGCGACTCGGTATTCTTTCAGCAAACCCGCGTACATAAAACAAATGTGAAATAAATCTCTTGACGGCTCATCTTGACTTTATACTCGGCATGGCACTCACATGTTCATAAAGGACAACACATTGCAGCCGTTATTACCGATTCGAGATCCAATATAAATGTAGCACAGCCACGCTTTCAAAACCTCCATAATTTGCCGTAACGCCCCCCCGACCCCGTCAGAACAAATGCCAGCACAAATCAACAAGATTTAAGCACACAGACCGGACCCAGAATTTCACTCTCCTAAGCTCCACCGGGGAGGGAAGCAAGAAGGTGGAGATTTTAGTGGGGTGGACAAGGTTGAGTGAAGGCATTGATGAGCCGTTCCAGCGTGCCTCTTCTACCTCGAGCCAGTGCTGCTTTTAACTTAATTAAGGAGACAGTTAATAAAATGTCCATTGACACTCCTGTTTTGGTCAATGTGACAAAGACAATCGGATCTTTCTGCATCACTGGAAGGGAGATGGCTTGCATTGCGTTGTTCCCTTGTCGCCCGAGAGAGATGAAACATACGAAAGGCTTTGAATCACGATTGCATTTGTGGAGTGCATTCCAACGTGGCCCGTTTTCGAGAGGTTCCAGGTTGACAGCATCCCGAGCAAAGCGGTGCATCTTCATTTGCCTCGGCACGTTCACGGTCTGGCACTTCCTGTTCGCATATTCCTCTCTGGTGTGCCGCGACTGTTTCCAAGGCAACCTGGCGAGCCGGGGAGAGAAGCCTGGCGGAGGGAGGGGCAAAGCGGGGCAAAATAAGGAAAACAAAGACAGACGTCATGCGGATTTCTTTTCAACACGTTCGTTATTATCCGTCAGTGTTTGCCTGCCTGCTTTATTTGAGTGCAGGTATAATTGATCGGACTGTCTAACAATGTGATGTGGTGCATTTCTTGGTCGCTACTTCCGATCATATTTTATTTTTTTTGGGAGCTCTAATCTGCAAAATCTTTTTTCTTATCTTTCTGCACAGCACAGATGAAGTCAATTTATATTGTTGAACAGCCGGCAAATAAGATGAGGTCTCCGTTTTTTGTTTTTTTTTTTAATACCTGAATCCATGCTACACAGATGGCGTGATGATTGTGGATTTGCTTGAGGCTCCCCTTGCTTCACTATTAGCCGTAGCATATTGCATTGGACATAATTTCCTTGTACAAATATCATCTCTGCGTAATCTTTACATCTCACCCGACACTGCGGTCCGCCGTTTTATTGAGTTTGGTGTCAGTACACGCAACCAGGATTCATACATAAAGCACACCGGATTGCAAGGCGCGCTCTTGATTTCTGAGACAATTTAAAGAATTCTAGGTGTGCCTTACAGTCCGAAATTACGGAAAAAAAACTGACGGTGTGTCAGTGTAATCCGTTACATGTTTAAAACATGTTTTACTCATGTAAAAGTTTTGCAGAGAACATTGAGTTGAAAGACATATTGCTATGACATAAACCGGAACGGAGAGAATGACACCATATAGGGTCGCCTTTCCCAGACGCCCAGAGAGACGCCATCATTCTTCTGAAGTCCAGAGGTCGTCCTTTGAGACCACTTTCATGCTCGTCGAGTCACCGGAAATAGGAAGGAAAAATGGCAAGGACAGGAGATAAAGAAGTGCGGAGGGTGTGATGGATGGCCCGCTTCTTTGGCGTGCGCACGGCTTTCGCGTGAGTCGACGCGTGTGTGTTCGTACAGGTTTGCGGGCACTCGATCACCTTTGCATGGCCGCTTGGTGCTCTGTGGACAGCGATGCGTTGATGGACGGCGGGCATCCTTTGCCGTCTCAGCAAGAGGAAGCGCGGCAAGCGTCTTGACCCCCCGCGACGAGCCACGTCACGGTTCTCCCATGCTGGTGAATTATTGTGCCGCCGTGATCGCCCAACCCTAAAGGAGGGAGGAGTTTTGGGACGGGGCTTTTCACGAAAGTTTACAGTCTCAAACTGTACGATGCTGGATCCTTTTGGATATATTCAAGCAAGATGCTGCTTATGTTGCTTGAAGTATGAAATGACATACAAAGTCGATCATTGAACAGTGGCCGAGGGTGTCTTGGTCTATCTCCTGTCTTTTGTTGAATGCACAAGTGGAGTGTTTCTTCGTCGGGGCAATTCCGGTGCCTGTAATGAGTTCTGGCCAATATTTGTGCAGTGTCTCTGACTGATTTCCCATTTTCTTTCAGCTACACATCCGCTCGCTTTCCATAAGGAGCTCTTCGGTTTTTGTGTCATCTGCGTCAGGATACAAGTGAATGCATTTGAAATGGAAGTGAAGCGAATATGGTGATGGAGAGACGCCAGTGAACAATGTAGCGGCATGAAAGCCATTCTGTCCTCCACCAAGTCCCCGCGGAGACACTGAGTTACATCCAAAGTCCAGCACATGCTCTGGCCAGCTCGCTGACGTCGTGTGGAACTGCACAGGACTTATAGCGGAAAGTCACAATGCATGCTTATGCGCGCAGTGATTTATCCACACACCCCAACGGCCTATTGTTCCTTTTGTTCAAGACTCGGCAAGCTAAGGCACTATCTTCCCACGAAAATAGCCTGTTTACCGTAGGCATCGCCATTTTGCTATTATTTACCCACAGAATGGTGCTTAGAAAGCTGCAGTCTGTTGTTGTTATTATTTTTATTTTTTTTTAAATACAACATCTGAAGCCAAAACAAGTCCAGGAAAACTTTCTACAACTGAATTTGTATGAAAGCGCATAAGGTCAAAAATGAGACGACTAGAGACGAATGAGAATAGAGGCAATCTGTCATTCATGAATGATGGAGTTAGGTTAATTTGTAATTTATGGTTTTTTTTTGTAGATCACGTATCTCACCATGTTTTCAGTGCTTCACTAAATCGGCTCTTCTGTCTCTCCCAGCTTTGCCCAGCTACACTTGCGGTAATCCTGGGCTGCTTCTCAACGGTCACCAGCAAGGGACCACGTTCAACATCGGAGACAAAATCCGCTACAGCTGCAACCCGGGTCATGTGTTGGAGGGCCACACAACCTTGTCTTGTCTTGCCACTTCAGCGGGGACCGCCGCATGGGATTTCCCCCTGCCCTACTGCAGAGGTACGTCACATGGCAGTCTTATATTTTACTCGAATTGCAGTATTGTCATTCATGAAAAACAGACATACGGGATTCTGATATGCCTGTGTTACAAAGTAAAATAAAATAAATGTAACTGCTCTCATGAACACAGTCGTACTTATTGCGGTTCTATTCTCCTCTTGAAAAAACATCCACCAGTTAGCTTTCAGCTTCGCTGCTGTGCATATACCGATGTCTTATTTAGCATGACAGCACCTCATATGTTAGCTACCAGCCAGGCGAACATGCCAGTTGCCCCCACCCCCACCCCCGCAGTCAGACGGTACCCCTGCAGCAAGCACCTGCCAGTTTAGACTGTGTGAGCCAAGCTGACAGTCATCCGTTTTCTTTTTTGACATCACTACAGGTGATTAAACCGTACTTCTTCGTGTGTAAGGCTGACATGCTGCACGTGTGCACGTTTCCATGTTATGTGCATTGGGCATGCACATTTGCTGCACCTCAATATGTGACTCGTGTCGCCTTGAGATGAGACCGTGAGCCATCTGCACCCAAGCCAGGAGTCAGGAAGTCCACACATGAGCGAGCACACATGGCAGTACGTGCAGCTACATGCCTGGACACCGCCAAATTAGCATGCATGTGTTTTAATGACCATTCGTCGTCATGAATTTAATTTACTTCAAAATGCATTCTTTTTTGTGTGTGTGTGTGTGTGTGTGTGTGTGTGTGTGTGTGTGTGTGTGTGTGTGTGTGTCTCTTCTTTATTATTCACCACCAGCCTGCCATTTAGAACCCAAATCTGCGATTTCATTTTCCTCAACAATGCTCACAGAGACTCCTCGGGCACTCAAGGATGTGATTCTGTCAGCTACTCAGCCAAAATTACATACAAGTTGTTGAGGCTGGCAATATCCCTGGTGATTAATTCCAGTTTCCCAGTAGCACATGAAATTCAACATGTACGCCTGCGGGCGTCTTCACAAACGCGGAAGAGAATTTTTAATGACACTCCAGTTACATGGAGTGGCTGCCCACTTATGTTGGTGCAGAACTCGCAATCTGCTCTTTGTGGCGGCTGCCAAATGCTTCTTGCCCAATTCGGACAGCTGACCTATAATTGAGGGTAAGCTATTGGTGGCATTGAATGACTCGCGTTTCGTAGCTTTGACTTGGTGTCCATTTGTCACATAACACTCATCACAGACTTTATGAGAGAGAGGTGGCTGTTCAATTTCAGGAGGTGTTAAATGACTGAAGTGTTAAAAATGCATTTACATTGGGGAATGCACTTTTGGTTACGTTCAGTCTGGCTGTTTCTACTACATTTTCGAGTGTGGACTCCAAAACTGACAGCAGTTTTTGTCTTCAAAAAATATGGTTTTGTAGCTTTAAGATACACATTTTCTTCAAAAAATACATAAAAGTTAAACAAATGCATATATATGTACATAAAAACTAAAATGGAACAGTTCCAAGCTTTGAAGAAAAAAACTGCATGAAATGAGTTACAACAGGATGCCCATGGTTACCAGGTGAAGAGAAAAGTCAGCACTGCTCTTGATCTTAATTCCGACTGTGCAAGCTTTCTCTTTGCAGATATTGATGGGACAGCCGAGCCTCGTTACAATGTTACAACCAGAGATATAACGAACCTGTACGCGACAACGGTAGTCCGTTGTCACCATTTCCACTAAAATGGCCGCCAACTCGGATGTGTGCCACAGTCCGAACCAGTGAAATCACTGCAGTGTAATGCCTCCACATCCTCGTGAGAAACCGTGAAATCTTTCCTGACTGCTTCAGAATACGCAACCATAGGAAGGAAGCATTCTGGCCTAGATAGTAGATCTTGGACTGTACAACGGTCCCCGGGTATCATGAGGCTCACGTGTCTCTTTTTAGTATCTCCACATTCCGCATGTGCTCGTGGCAGAACGAAGCAAAGAATACAGAGGTGAATTTTGGAGCCCGATACTGCCCTTCAAGTGTGGAGAAGCTAGCTTGTGCGGAATTTCAATGTGCGCTCTCTCTCTCTCTCTCTCTCTCTCTCTCTCTCATCCACTGTCACTCCCACTGCAACGATCAGCCATCACCCTTCCCACCATATCCTCCGTTCTTCATCCCCCAAGCATTCACTTCTCTCTCCGTCACCCGTCTTCTCCTTCTCGGTGCCCTTCTGCCTTGATTTCCCTCCTATTTTAAGTTCACACCTCACAGGTTTCCGCTTGTCTGTACACTCTCTTGCCCTCCCTCGAGGGAGTTGCCGTTGTGACAAGTAGGATGGATGACGGACAGACCGAGTTGGCCACCCAGGGACGAGTGCCACACTAGACTGTGACAAAGGCACACAATTTAAAGCAGTGGGGGAGTGTCATATTCGCAAGTACTACATTTTGTACCGTGCGCACCGTGTATCATTATTCTCACACGGAAATCGTTAAGTTCCGTGTTGCAGGAAGTGATGAACATATCAATAGCTAACCAGGAGACTAATCCGCGCATTCTTTAGTATCCGATCGTCTCTTTAAAGTAGACTCACAGTGACGAGAGAGATTTTGATGAACATAAATATGAATTAATCAGGGTGTAATTATGCCTCCCCATGTTGCATCACGTTGCACCAAGCACTCAAGCCCCACTTGCACGTTTTCAAATCAATTTACTCTTCTCTGGCCTACATCATTGAGGTTGAAGGAGCAACATGCGCACGGTGCGTCTTTGTCTTCCATTCGGATCCTTTCCCAGCAGGCAAGGGGGAAAACAAATATCAAGGAAGATCTTGAACCGCAATGCTGAGCTCGTCTCATCTGAGATTGTGTGTACAATTCCTGACTTGAGAAGTATTTTCTTTTTTTTAAAATGCAAAAAAAAAAAAAAAAAAAAAAATCACAACGATCATGGAGGCATTTTACTTATAAAGACCAATTGCTTTTTAGGTCAGTTGTTTGTTTTCAATGTATCCAACAGTCAATTTATTTATATTGACCAAATTAAAGCTTATTTCGGAAACAATTGTTCCTCTCCTGCACCCCCCTGCAGCGGACGACGGGTGTGGCGGGACACTTCGAGGCCAGAGCGGAGTCATCACCACTCCCAATTACCCTGCTGAGTACAACAATAATGCTGACTGCACGTGGACCGTCCTGGCCGAGCCAGGAGACACCATCGCCCTGGTCTTCTCCGACTTTCATCTGGAGGATGACTACGACGTGCTGGAGGTCAGCGGCACCGAGGGCTCGTCGCAGTGGTGAGTCGTCAGCGTTTTGTACAAAGCTCCTGAGCCGCGGGATGCCTTGCGATTTTCAAGTAGGCGGGGCTGAAATGCTGTCCATTGAGTGGAATGGAGCCATTTGTTGCCAATAATCCATGACGTGGGCGATGCTGTAAATGATCAGCAACAACAACAAAAAACAAAAAACACATTGCAGATGGCATTCTCAGTTTTGCCCCCTGAGCATGTTACATGTGACTTCATATTTTAAAATCTATGTCTCACTCTCACACACACACACACACACACACACACACACGCACGCACACGGTTATCCTTTCAATTAGTCAGTCTCCAACTCACATGCTCAGCTCTCACGACGAAGGACATCATGATGTCAGCGTAGTCCTCTCGCCATCTGTGGCAGCTCCCGCTTGCGATGACAACTCTGTCAGCGCAGGAAGTCCTGAGTGAGCCCGACACACAAACATAAGCATGCGGACGGACCGGAGAGTTTCGTATGGATGCGCCCAGAAATCCATGCACGGCGTACAGTATATTTTCACGGGACTCGGCAGGATCCAACAAAAGGGGACCGCTCCATTTGAAAGACACTTTGAACGTCGCCCTGTAAATAGCAAATCAAGGGCTCGTTTCTGAAGTCGAGACTCCACGTCTTACAAAACGACGTGGCCGAGAAATACGACGACATGCCGGCGCGATTTCTCGTGATGATGCGAATAGAACAACGTATGCGCGGCTGAGGTCGGAAATGCTTAAAAGGGAGGTTCAAGTACAGAAGAAAATGAGTACGTGGCGCAAAGGTGCTTCGCGCAAGAAGTTCATTCAACTCTGTCAAATGTGATCAAACACTCAACGCAGCGCCGCGTTGATCTGACAGACTGTACAGCGTTTGATGTCTTCAAATCTACTTCTGCTGCTCACAACAATAGAACAAGGGGATTCGTTACAGCCCATTAGGGCGGTCTTGTTTGACATTTCACAATCACGTCATCTTTGTGTAGAACACACAGGGAATTTGTCTCCGGTAGTATAGGCTACACTATTATTACGATAACAAGCAACTACGATCAACAATGTCGTGACATCCAAATATCGAAAGAGGTTCCGATATGTCAGGGTACCATTGTGGACTAATAGCACCCCGTGCGACAATGTGCAGAGTCATCGAGCAGAGATCAAGTGATCAGCGGTGCGATGCAATACGATGACGGTTGTGCGGTTGGTGCGGATAATCGTTGCGCCATTTTTTTAAGTGACCAGCAGCAGTAATTGGAGTACCACTTTGGGTGTGCAATTATCAAGAAAGTCCTTGAATGCATTTCAATAAGTATTGGCGCAGCAGAGGGCGAATACTTTGTCGACAGATGTCACTAAACGGAGGCTTCTCTGTGGTCGTGAATTGGGCCGTGCGCTCTCCGGGTTAACGTTTGTTACGCTGTGACCTGTTTCTCATAACGCCGACTGGCAGGATTGGGAGCACTTTGCTTCAGAGCTTTGCCGGTAATTCACTGCAGCGTCACAAGTCCGGTCACGTCTTCTCGGGCTCGACCGTGGCATTACGCCCACTCCTGCGACCCGCTTTGCTACGTGCGAGTTGTAAAACATGTGAGCAGATCGTTTTGTCTGATTGTCTAATGAAAGTCGATACACTTTCATTCCATAGTCTATAGTCATTTACGCTAAGTGACGCTCTCATAAATGCAAACAAACCATTCAAGAAAGGGAACTAATAGTGAGAATGTTTTGCTGACTGCATTCATTTTTCTATTTCTAGCCATCATGGGTGTGATATCCTGCTCTTTGAACATGTATTTTTTGTATGTATCAAAAAAATGAAATCTATTTTATGGACCAAATCATCCACGGTGTCAGGTTCCCCGGCTGCATGCTTCCAACTGCGTTTCTTTCAACAGGGAAACGCGACATAAAGATTTTTTAAAAAGGTAAAACGTTGATCTGCGATTGGCAACCGGTTCAGGGTGTCCCCCGCCTACCGCCCCAAGACAGCTGGGATCGGCTCCAGCACGCCTGCGACCCTCGTGAGGATAAGCCGATTAAAATGGATGGATGGATAAAAAGTTGATGTGACAGATAATGTCGCGGAATGTCAAGGATCGTTGCGTCAAACCACCTCCAGATTGTGCCGCGTTAGAGCCACACACGAGCTGTCAAAGATCTCATCTCGCCGCATCCGAATCCCTTTCTGTTCCACGTTATCATACAATTATCTTTTTCCTCGTCTACCTCAACTGACTTACGTACTCGCTGAATAGATGACTTTAGACCTTGCGCAGGTGTTTGAAAGTCAAATGTTTCATCCACTGCCAACGTTGATCCAATAACCTTCAAAGTAGACGCATGTGGACCGATACGGTTGAGCTTCGATTTAATCGGTCTAATATTCATCGTAAATACAAAACCTTGGTTTCACTTTTTTTGGAATGATTTTGCTGCTGTTCGACTTAAGCCGATCGGTCTGCCTTGGAGCCACGGATCGATAACTGCCGTCACCGGTCTGCCAACCAATGCCCCTCCGAGCTTTTGTGTCTGAGTAAAGATTTATAAGCAGCAGCTCTTGCTTGAAGACTCAATCTGCAACGTGTCATCAATCAACAATGTTATCTCCAAAACCTTGTGCCTTGTTGCAGATTGGCTCATCTTAGACCTCCAACACTTTAATCCATCCTCCCTGTGCCTCATTGCTCATACTAAAACCTGCAAGGTGATGTACCGAAGCGAAGCGTTGGCTCGAGATCAAGGTTAGCAACATGAGTCAAAGGCCTCCTGTGCATTCCATCAACTTTACAAAGTTGCTTCGCCTTGTTTCTCGAGGCGAGGCCGTTTAGGCCACAGCGGATGGTTCGGCGTTGAATTCCCGATTAGCATCTCTCATTAATTACCGTTGATCATTTGTGTTTTGTTAAGAAACAGCAGCAGCGGCAGTTTACTCGACCATGTTTAGTCTAACGGGCAAACGACCTCCCCGGAGGGATGCCGCTTGGATCGCAATGTGCCTGTGTAAGCGTGTCTAGCCATGTGTTACCGCACACCTTATTCCCGCGAGAGCAACAGAACGCGCAGAGGTTAAAGGCAATGGGCCACGTCGCTGCACCCTGACCGGGCGTCTCTTTAGTTGTGTTTACACGGCACCACTGGGATCTGATCTGTCATGTTTAACAGTCCCTTGGATGCACTATGATCTTTCGAGCTGTCCTCACAAATATATTTGCAGTAAACGCATAATGATGCCTCGGAAATGACCGGTTTGGACGTTTTCTTTGGATTTGTGTGCGCCAATTGAAGATAATCTCATGAATGGCATTGGAAATGAAATGGAATGTGACCGGTGGTGTCCCACAGGGGTCACTGCAGGGCCCTAATCCTTTCATGTTATACATAAATGTGGCACTGAAAGTCATGGTTTTTGTGGCTGACACAAATATCTTGTGTACTTTATATGCAGCCGTGGTAGTTTTAAAGTGCTCTAGAAGTACAGTTGAGTTGAGAGGTGAGGAAATTCCCCACTGGTCTTTCAGAGCAGACCAATATGCGTTGAAATAAATGTTACCATGGTTTGGTGTCACCATGCTGCAGGAACAAAAGAACATCATCTTGCCACTTGCCACCCACTAGAGAGCACAAAGATGTCACTGTCTGATCCGGGTCACTGCTCAGCCACAACAAAATCTACAAAAAGGTTTTAGCCTCCTCTTTTCACGGTACAATCCAAAAACACACACTGTAACTTTCAGCACAAAGCCATGTACAACACATGTAGAGACGATAACGTTTGTTCTCGGTTAAACTTTAACAGTAAAGGAGATTGAGCCGATCAATCTTGGACTGGTTTAACCTTATTGATGACACACTCTTGAGTGGACACAGAAAATGAGTCATGTCTTTTGCATCGACATGACTCACACTGAATGAATCCTCCTACTCAACCGCACTCCTGTTATGATTTATTCAATAACACCAAAGGATGTCCTTTGCTGCTTACTTTAAAAAAAAAATCAAATAAAATTCCATGTGAATATTTTTCGGATCCACAAAACCGGATGCAAGTTGACTGTCCTCTGCGAAATCTTCCCACTCATCACTTTTTTTTTTTTTTTGGTCTTTTCTCATTTGAGGTGACATTCAGGGCAACCTGAATATATTTACAGAGGAACCTTTATGAACTCGGGTGAACGTGCCCTGACCAGCAATTACCGGGGCTGCACGGCAGCGTGCCTTCCATAAAAAAAACTCTTTTCAACTGCATCAATAAAATGCGGGAAGCCCAAGGGTGACAGCCAGCCCTCAATGCAAAAGCTCGCACTCTTGGGCTTCAAGATGATTTAAAATCAGTCTTGTTTGGACAGTGGGGAAACGTTCTCGTCGATCAATGTGGCAGATATATGCACTCAGCATAAAGCAGGTAAAAATGGTGACGTTAGAGTGAAGCACGGTTGGAATACGGCATCGCTTGGGCCAAAGTCCAAATCTCTGCCTGGTCAAATGTTTCAATCATTATTACTGTGGCGTCTACATTCACATACTGTATCAACCCAAACGTGCTTCATGTCTAGTTTTAGATTAGATTAGATATCCTTTACATTGCACCATTCCACACTTGTCCACCCTGAGCCTCTGCGCCTTGGCAAAATGCGGTTGCGGTGATGGAAAAAAGTCTGGGACACACACACGGGCAGAATTATTGCTGGCTCGCTCTTATCTTTTTTTGTACATCGGTGTTGCTAATGTCATGGCATTATTAGGTTTGACTATCCCGCTTCCAGACTGTGATAGCGGCGGATTATGGAAGGTGCTGCGCCCAGCGAACTGGGGAAAAGCTGTGTGATTTGTCACGGCGTGGTTAATTAGCGCACTGTTTGCACGGACGATACGGATCCAGCTTTGGGCTCATCCTTTTGTCACAAGGCCAGTGCTGGATGTGCACCGCAGAAGGGCATGTCCAAGCATGTAGCTGTGCATGTGAAGTGGTGATTAGCGTTTATTTGGGTGATTGTTAATTTTTTTTTTCCTCGAGTAGTGCGGGTAGTTAGGTTGTATGTACAGGGTCAATATGATCGGTTTGATCAGTAGTTGTATGTTTGTGTTGACCCTTGAACGTGTAAGTGCTACGGGTATTTTTGACTTTTATACAGAGGGCCAACATTTTTTTTTTTAACAACCTCAGTGCGCCATAAATAGCAGCAGCAGTAAGTAAGGCATATAAAAGCACTGTAAGATTGTTCTTCCTTTTCTTTTTTTCTTTTTCCTTGATCTGGAAGCCCTGGAATAGGCATGAAGAGGATGACTTTCACTGTACCAAAGCTAATACCTTTAGTGCATGGATGTCATCCTTCCTTTTTTTTTGCCTACAATCTGCTGACATCGTCTTTCATTTTGGACTTTTGCTTGTTTTTTTTTTTTTTTTTATGGCAACATTCATCAATATTATGGTTGGATCCTAATAAAGGCAGTCACATCTAGTCAGCTTCACGCTGCAACTTTTCAAATATTTGCCTCACTACTAATCAGAGGCAATATCAAAAAGACGAACCAAAATAGCAGTAGAGATGCTATTTTAAATTTCCATTTAATGAGGAAGCAAATGAATGGCCATCATGGATTAAGATTGCAGCAAGGTCAAGTCGTGTTTGTGCGGCATAAGTCTCATTAGCATGCTTCCACAGACTGTCAAACGTGATTGATTCCCACTCCCCGCCTTCCTTTCATGACACCAATTGAGGATTTGGTTTACGGGAATTTCACTGAAGCTTGGTTTAGCAAAACGCTCCTTTAACCATCATGCTACAGGTAGTTAGTCCCAGAGTACATTGGTAAAGTGTACAACATGCTTATTCAAGCAAGGGTCTATTAATTTTTGACATTTTAACAATACACTTGTGGGCTATACACGGTAGCGTTCATTCGGCTACTAAACGTCCCAAGCAAAAAATGTCCCTGGTAAAAACGGAATGAGATTGCTTTCATAAAACATACAAAGCTCACGCTAATTGAGTGCAGTGGGATTATTGGCTGTGATTGAGTTTTCCTTTCAAGGAACAAGGAGAGGAAATCGTACATGGGCTCTTCGATGAAAACTGTACTCGCACGGCAATCTGCTTTGTGTTATTACAACATACTAACGATTGGGCGAGAACATTTTCACCAGTTTGCTGCTCTGTTGATTGTGTTACTTGTGTTGATGCAGAAATCAGCGTGCTTTTTTAACGGGACTGTCGTCGTCAAATCTAGTCGTAAATGATTCAAAAGCAACAAATTCATAATGCCACCGCTTGATATTTTCGACCATCGTGTGTCAGTTCTCGTGCAAGCTCGTGGCCAAGAACGCACTTAACAACGGTCAGGCCCGCTGTTATCCGTTCCACATGCTGTGCCTCAAAACGCTCCACTTGTACGGGATTTGAAAGCGCGCGAGACTATTTCTGCTCTCACGGTTGCATCGTAATTCTTCATTTGTTTTTGTTTGCTTGACTTCACTTCTGTGCCGCATCAGGAAAACAAACTCGGAAAATAAACTCGGATGTGCTCGAGTCCTGTCTCAGCACGGTCATATTTAACAGAGCTTGGTTTGTTGTGCGATAATTCCATTTTGAGGCAGTACACTCGTGCACACTAAGAATTCATCTCGTAGGTTGAGTAGATATTCGACACTTTTCATTTTACCACTCCGAGAGTTTTTTTTTTATATACCGGTCATGTATTTTCTCTGATTGGTGACTTTCTCCGTCCCGTTGGGTAGAAAAATGAGAAATAAATGCTAATGCAATGCTGGTGATAAAGGGATAAAAATACACAACCTTCAAAGCCCGACATAATTCCGCGTTATCTCTGTCAAATAATTTTTGGTCCGAGTGATTTGAAGGTTAATGGAAGAAAAAGTGGGGTCTTTTCGGCAAGGATGAAAGTTCCCACACTGTCATGAACAAAGAAAAATGGGCCAGTTTCACTTCAAGGTTGAATTCTACTTGGCCTGTTTGAGGTTTTGTGCAACATGGACAAAGTTTGAGCCGCGTTTTTAACATATTGAGGGCAAATATTGACGGACTACATTTTGGTATGCTTAAGCTTAATATTGACAGTACTTAAAAGGATCAGCGTTTGTATTTTGGTCACGTGAATCGAGGCCCGTGTTCATCACAATTTTCACCGTGAGCAATAAAACAAATCAGATCACAATGCAAATGTCACGGCATAACACAGAAAGGGAGCCTGGGTCAGATCAATTATCGGGGGGGAATTTTGGAGAGCAATGGCCAGAAGTCAGTCTCATTAAAACTAACTGCGAGAGTCAGACAAAGGGCTCGTGTGCACAACACAGCTGAAGGTTTGTCCGTCTTTTGCGCGCTACATGCTTTTCCGCGAATGCTTTCAAGATGAAAGTAAATGCAAGAACAATAGCAAGGCTTTGTCCGCGACCTCCACACCAATTAAATTGCAACAGCACGGCGCTCCCACGGAAGTGGGTGGACCGCAGTGGATCACGCAGAGGGGGAGGTGTTCAAATTGGATGCTGCGATGACCCATGGCGGTTGTTGATCCCCCCCGGGCTGCTTCAGTTGCCACGGAGTGCCTCCTCATCTTTGGCGTCACAGCGCTCTGTGACGTAAGTCTTCCGTTGGCGCCCTCTGCGTAGCAAGAGGCCTCTTGTCACATCCCTCCTGAAACGTTCAGTGAAATCGGTGGGAGCGAAATGGCATGGAATGGCCTGTCTTGAGAAAGTAAAGTCAAAGATTAACTGAACTGGTCGCCGGTCAGTCACAGATTCCACCCTGTCTGCACGCAAGTCAGGTACCGCGACACCGTCAGCGACTCTTTAACTTTTTCAAATGAATCACGTATTGCCTTAACATTTACCGATCATCATCAAGAACAAGATTTACGACAACAAACACTGATCACATTTGAAGATGAATAAAAGGTCTGACACCATTTTATTCCAAATAAAAATCTAACTTTGATTCCATCTATAAATTTAGAAAATGCTGCTCCGGACTGTAAAACACTCAAATGAATGATCAGGGTAGCAAAATGCTATATTTCTCTTTTAATGGGGGGAAAAAAAATGTTAGATCCTGCTCATAATGTGAGGCAGTTGCAGATGCACACGACTTCTAACTTCGGTGCAGCATCTTCTGCGATGAGGACTTTGTATCGGTCTGTCAAGGTGAAAAAGGAGCTGAGCCAAAAGATTCCGATTTCCTGGTCAATCTCCGTTGCTACCCTCACCAACGGTCACGAGCTGTGGGTCGAGTTTGGGCTACCCTGCTGAAGCTGTTGCCGCTGCGACCCGACCCCGGACAAGCGGTAGAGAACGGATCGATGTCAGCTTGACAAGTTGCGACTGTCCTCTGCATGCCTGGAATCGTTTCTCCAGACCAAACAACACAGCTTTTAGAATGGATTCCCATTGAGTGCCAAAGCTCAAGTTTTCAACACAACATATTTTCATTTGTGTCTTTATGACTTGTCTCTGCTCTACAATCACACAATAGAAGCCATATTGAGGATTTGGAGTCGTTTCTCAGTGCTGAACGGTTTCAAAAATGACAAGATTTCATCAGTGAGTCTCCCACTGGAGACTTGACTTGAAAACTACGCGCTCATGATTGAGCCCACGTGCGTTAAGAGTTTTTGTATGGACCACCCCGCACATTCCAAAGTTACTGCCTAATTCCGCAGCCGCTTGACGGGCGGTTAAGCCGAAAATCAAACAATAGGCCGGCAAAAGCATCCGGTCTCCTTGCCGTAGGTGAAAAGAGCCTGAGTGGGAGCCAGCCTAAAATCACATCAGTTCCTCTGAGCAACTTGTCGTCTTTGAATCCACATCGGCGAGGCGCACATATAAGCTCCTGATATGATTTAAAGAGTGTTAAAAACCCCCTTGTGTCCCTGTGAAGAAGTCAGAGAGCGACTTGCCGTACACGAGCGGCTACAGTGCATAAAATACTTCAACGCATTGAACATTGTCGTCGGAAGCGGACATGTCGACATTATTTCTTGACCGCATCCGTTCTAAACTACCGCCATGCATTAATTACAAAACTGTTCTCCCCACTTAGCTTCAAAGAAGTATTTGTAGGCTGGCTAGGAATCCGAAAGCTGCTCCGGAGAATATTTGCGCTTCAACCGGGAGTTTTGTGTATGCGATTTAGAATACAACCAAAGGTTGTGGGGCGTTTCCCATGTAAATCGCCAAATTGTGTCGTATGACTTTCGAGAATGAAAATGTTCAATTACAAGCACTTTCGGGCGATAAAAGTGTCCGGAATTGATGACGGCTTCACTTATTTTCACACAGCCTGCAGATTGCGGCCAGCTGTCGGGGGGGTGCAGCATCTTGTTTCGTTGATGAAACGCACGGGACGAGTAATAGCGCTCGAAAAGAAATGTTGATGCTTTGACTGGTGACCATGACTTTTTCCAAACACTCACACCTGAGGTTAATTAGCTTTCTTCATGCATTATTTTGACCTTTTATAGATTGTTCGAGCGCATGATGCGCTGGCTTCCTTGTCAGGGGCTTATTCTTTAAAAGGGAAACTTCTGACTCGGCACTATTTGTCCATTATAAAAAGTGCACATGAGCAGATTGCATGGCAACAGTTTTATATGCCATTTAGTTTTATGAATGTCAGTAAGTTACTGTTGCTAATGGGATGTTGTTAAATCAGGGACACGTTTAATGATCACAGGAACCTCCAAAAATGATTTTTAAAAGATCCTCGTATATTTCGAGCCGTTGCAGAACTCTACAGCAGCCGCTCTCAACAACAGGCACACACTTTGTAGTAGTAGCCCATTATCGCGATATTAATACTTCATTTTTCACGGTTGACAAGTTTGAGATGAACCAAACTTCTCATTTGATTTGTTACCCCAGTAACGATTTTCCGAATGGGTTTATTGTCTGGCTTACTTCATTTAAAGTTTGTTTGTCAATGCGGCAACACGGGTAGGACGATGCATTTACCTCCCGATTTGATTCAAATCACAATAGTTGTGTGGCGATTAATTTATGTTACGATTATTGATTATACTGCCATTCACAAGTATTAGTATTTTCCTCAAACGACACGTTGTTTTCTTGTCTTATAACATGTTAAAACAATATAAACCATCAACAACACGAGTTGAATCGTGCACTTCAATCAATGCAGCCAGATGAAAGTCAGTCACTCTTTCTGACGTTTATTTTAGATGACGTGTTGCCGAATGCTTAAGACTGTTCTCTTGGCACAACAAATTTGCTCCGCGCTGCCATCTGCTGGTGTAAAAAAAAATCATGAAAATCGATGATGAACTTTGACATCGATTTATTGAATCTTGGCGCATAAATTCCAGATAATTGAGCGAATCGTTTTTTTTTTTTTTTTTTTTTTTTTGCACACCCGATGCATCGAGTTATTTATTTTCTAAATAATGGTTCCATTTAGAGTTATACTGATAGCAGGACGGGTATTAAAGAGGTGATTACGTTTGAACAGGGATAGACGAATAGCAAATCTGATGTCCTTCCTTTTACTATACTGAAAGCAAAAACGGCCATTATGGCTCGTTCCGATGCCCCCGGAATACGTTGACATTTACGGATACATCCTAGATGACATCAAACCGTTCCTGTCATTTTACAGCAAACAACCAAATGTCCCATCGACTTTTGTTGACACGCTTTCATCTGATTATCACGGCGAAATTCTCCCTGCCGACTATCCATGCAATCGGTGTGCATCAAATAAAACGTGTCAGGTGATGAAAGCTTTATCTACAGACTTTAAAACACAGCATTAACCTTGAACCAATTGAATAGTCACTTTGATCCCCGCAATGTGCGCTTTGTTTGTGTCGCTTCATGTTTTCACCGCGTGCCACTTTGTCGCTCACCGTTTATGTGTTTGTTCTTGATAAGCCGTCAGTTAAATACGAGGATGAGGGCGCAGCAATCAGTCCTTGAAAAGGACATTTGTTCAAAGTTATGTTTGGTCTCGTACAGTACAATCTGGCTGAAAACGATGCTTGGGTCAAAGAAAACGGGCGGCTTGGATGAAGGCTGGGCGATATGGTTCCAAAGTGTATCACCTCAGTCAATATGTTGAATGTTACCATTTATTTTTAATCCTTCAAATATTATTTTAAAATGTAAATTCGATGTTAAAATGTCATATTTAACCGAAAATAAGAGGTCAAAACAACTATGAGAATTTTAAACATGAAAACAAAATAAATTGATAAAACCAATCAAAAAAAAAAGAAACCCTTTTTTGAACATAATGTGCTCAGTATGTTGTAGTAGTGAACTTTTTTTTTTAATGGGGTACACAAAGAGATGTATGATTGTATGCATTCCTCCAGCTCGAGTTGAGTTTTAATGCCCACTGCGCTCCATGTACTTAACTTTAAACGTATGTGACATATTTTGAGCGGATAGAAAGAAAGAAAGGGAGATGATGGCTGACGTGTTGTTCTTCGCGGAAGGAATTTTTTTTTTTCAAACAGCGTCCTAATTACATGTTCAGTGAGAGCAGAAAATTAGTCCACAAGAGGAACCACATGAACCCCTCCGAAGACAAGACGACACCCTGCCGGGACCAGAAAACTGCCTTTAAATTAGACTGGAGCTGCTAAAATAGAAGGCGGCATATGCTGTTTGTTTGGGGCCAGGGACCATGTCGGCCTGATGACGTTTCAAACTCCCTTCTGCGAAACTTTACCGCCCTGAAGGCCAAAACTTTGACCGGTTGATGGTTTTTCTTTTGTTTCAAGAACTCATTGAAAAGTATTAGCGGTTGAGTTGTTTGGAGCGGCTTTACAGCCTTAAAGCCCCTGGTGCTTGGAGTTGGTGATTTTTTTTTTTTTGATACATCTGAAGGTCAAAGCCAACATTCTCATAGTGCCACGGCAGACTTTCACACTGATTACTTTCCCTGAAGGGATTTTGCCTGTCTATCAGGCGTACGGCCATTTCAGTGTTTCTGCCTCTGTACTGTGTACTTTATCGGGATTAGCCTGTCTTGTGCTGTCATGCTAATCATGAAAATGCCAAAAGTTGAGCTTGGTGCTTTAAAGTCACCGTGACCCCCCCCCCCTCCGACTCCGCTGCGCAGACTTGCATACAGAGCAGACTTGGCCTTGATCTCCTAAAGCAGCTGCGACTACAAGCAACGTCTATTTGCTGGCAGAACGGTCCCTGGGCCTAACTAAGCACGGAAACGCCCACGTGCGAACATGAGCTGTGTTCATTAGGGTGCAGTCATGCCCTAAAAACTGTTTGAACACCTTTGATCCTACTGCGGAGCCGCTTCAATCCGGACACCTCGACTCCACCCGTTGCTTCGGATGCATACCGCGGTGAGTGCCGGGAATACAGAACGGATGACGAAAAAAAAAATCATGCCATGCACGAAATAAATAAATAAAATTAAAAGGACATTTGACAAAGGTTGTGCGGAGGAAAGACATTCACGGTGTTTCACAAAAAACAGTCCCTTTTCGGTACAGGGTACCGTTTGGACTTTTTCCTGCAGGAAAAGGAACCAAAGCTATTATCAAACCAATCAACTCTCAAACCGGAGAACGTGTAAGCTTGTCGTTTAGAAAGCACCCTTAACCCATCATGGAATCCAGCCCATATCCGCCTTCCATCAAAAACATCCTCCTCTTTCACCTTGCCTTGGCCAAAAGCCATTTAATTGGACTCGAACTCATTAAAGAAGTCTCTCAGCCAGTGGAGCTCCGGGCCCGAGGAAAAGAAAACGGATTTAGTGCCGTGCTCTCAAGACAATCGTAAACGAATACAGGAAGGTGCAATGGAGCCATAGAAAGCACAGAGAGCCACAACATCCTTCAGAAGACCTCCAACAGGCTGCTCCACACTCACTGCACCGCTCCCTGAAGTCCCCTTCATTTTCAGACTTATACGTTAGGTGGAGGGGAGGGGGGAAAAAGAAAAAAAAAAAAACGACTTTAGGAGCAGCCACACCGACCACGTACCCGCCACGATAAATGAGGGTTCACTGTACTTGAATTTCTCGCGCACTTATGAGAGCTCTTTGGTTCATTTGAGTCCATAATTGTAACAATTCATGTGCTACCAGTTGTGAGGGTGAACTATTGTTACATTTTTTTTTTTTTTCGCAAAATGTATATATTCTCTGATAGTTTTGTATACAGCGCAGTTCGTGTTTTTGGAGTCATTCACAGGATTGCAACAAAATCTTAGACGGATATCTTGTGATGCATGTCAACACGCGAACGACATCACACCTTCTCAAAGTTATTTGGCAGCCGAGGCTCCCTTGAGTCGTCAGGGTGTCGTATGATAAAAGCGCACGACCCCGAGTGACTTTGTCCTGAACGAACAGCAGAAGTGCCTGCTCAGCAAGAACCCTCGTTACTACACAGATCAGGAGACGCATTAAGTGTTTGTGAAGTATGGTTTGCAAATTCCTTTTTCCAAAGCCTGGAAATAAAGTGCCTTGTTCCTGCATTGTCATGGATGGTCCAATTTCTTTTTTCTTTTCTTTTTTTATTGGCCAACAATTTGGTGAAGTGTTGCTCACATTAACTTCCCACTTGAACACTCTTTCTTGTATATCTAGAATGCAGACTGAATATAATAGCGGTGTCTTTGTTTGGGGGGGGGGGGGACCCAAACACTTACAAAGGGAATAAGATGTGCAAGTGGTCGAAGAGGTTGTATTTCGTGAGGGAAAATAAATAAATAAATAAAACACTTGGAAAAAGTCTCCAAAAGTTCCGGCAGCACTTTAGCGCTTGCGGCTTTGTTTGTGAGCACGGGGGGCCTTTTCTTGAAGTGCATTCGGGTCCACAAGATGCGCTGACGTGCGCGTCTGCTGTGTACAATCTGTTCACATCCGCGTGCTCAAAGGCTCCCAACCTCATCATGGGCGATACTTAGGTCCTCTCTGTCTTGCTTCCAGGTTCACCGGCCCCAACCTTCCCTCCCCCATTATCAGCAGCAAGAACTGGCTTCGTCTGCACTTTACATCCGACGGCAACCACAAGCTGAAAGGTTTCAGTGCTCACTACCAAGGTAGGACGATATGCATCTCCCCAAATGTCTCTCGGTGTCCATTTTCATGTACATTGATTTCATTGCCATCCCTCTGAAGAAACACATTCCTCTTTGATGACCCAGCGTCTGTCAAGGTTCCAAATCATGCGCAAAACATTCACTTGTGGAGGAATTTAAATGGAGGTTAAATTTCATTGCGGATTGCGCTGCAATTTACAACCGTTACGCTCCGGGCGGAGGACATAATCGTCCCATTTTTGGACATTCGGTGGCTACTCGCATTGCGTGCTGAAGCCCGAGTGCCAAATCTCAACCTGCGGACTTGCGTCAAAAGATAATTCATAATATAGGAGGGCGACGAATCTGCCGAGCGCACTCATGTCACTGGGGAAATAAAATGTTAATGACCTTACTGTTCATTTTGTTCCACTCTCAAGACGACACCAAACAGAGAAGATGATGTCAAGCCCAGTGGAGGAAAAGCTGATAGCTTGAATGACAAGATTTTGCTTTTGTTTTTTTTTCATTTATACGGACAACATACTTGCTTTTTTGTGGTTTTCACTGGTTTCCTTCTGTACTCTTAACACCGTTGATTGCATCCTTGTTCACATTTCAAATTTAAACTGATTGATCATCCCCGCCATCGTTGCGCTCACTTTGCATACCGACTGCACATTGCACACCCTAGGATGTTGATGCCCAAATTCAATCACCTCTTATGCTGCCATTTTTCATCTTATTACTTTTTGAGGTTGAACTCACACACACACACACACACACACACACACACACACACACACACGCATATAATTGAGAACATGAAAGGATATTATGCACGCCTTATATGGTAATTGTGTTGAAAATGTTGTTTTGTTAATCCAAAAAAAAAAAAAAGTTGATTGGTTTTCTGTCTCCAGTAAAGAAGATGACTGAGCTGAAATCTCGAGGTGTAAAGATGTTGCCGAGCAAAGACAACTACCACAAGATATCCGTGTGTAAGTCAATCAAGTCATTTTCCGGCTTAATAATAACGGACAATAAAAATATGCTTAAATAGATGCTCATAATTTATCGCATGCCCTGAGTTTCTTATTCAATAAAGCCAAATTGCAGTGTCATTCAGTATAACAGAAGTCAATTCTTTATTTTTCTTCCCCTGTGCGTGGTTTGAATGCAGTGTCTCAAATGGGTGTAGCGCAAGGACACAACATGTGTCCGGACCCTGGCATCCCAGATCGGGGCAAAAGAAAAGGCTCAGACTTTCGGTAAAAAACAAAGAACACTCACCATGCCTTGAATATTGAGAAGGGAACGTCAACGAGAGCCGCGTTGTTTTTGAATGTATGTCGACCCGACTACAGGCGAGGAGCCACAGTGCATTTCTCCTGCGACGAGGGTTA
Source organism: Hippocampus comes (assembly GCF_001891065.2). NCBI lineage: Eukaryota > Metazoa > Chordata > Actinopteri > Syngnathiformes > Syngnathidae > Hippocampus > Hippocampus comes. The sequence goes on along the minus strand of NW_017805478.1, from coordinate 473,628 downwards.
TGAGCTGCAAGGCTCCAAGAGCATCAGCTGTCTGCGAGTGACTGACAGCTACGTGGGCTGGAGTGACGAGAGGCCCATCTGCAGAGGCAAGTGTTGACAACGCGCCCGAGCGTGTTGGCGTTCGAGAAATGGAAGCCACCGCAATATGCTCCGCGTTTGACGTCGTCTCGGTTACGAAGGTTGCATGACTTGATCGTGGTGGTGTGAGTCTGTTATTAAATATATCTGAGATAGATACGGCCGAGGACAATAATGTGCATGCCCAATATTATCGGCAACGTTGCCCTTTAGTATTCATTTCCATATCCCTTAGTCACCCTTTGGTCCGGCACCTCGTTCCGATTCACGTAGTTAATGATGATTAAACACACACACATTAAATCAGGCGGGAATAATTGAAGACCTGTATCCTGAATTAGCATTAGTCACCATTAAAATAAAGACATGCAGTGTGGAGGCTCCAAATCTATTCTCTTTTCAAGAGCATTAGCTTTCAATTATGTAACGTGGTCTTTTAGAAAAATTTTTTGCCACATACTGTGGCCCTTCCTCCGTACTGTATTATCTTTATAGGGGTCATCTTTAAGGTCAAAGCAACTCATATTAATTGCTTCGCCGCGGCTTTTCTAAGAGTTTTTGCTTGTAAATAATTTCAGCCACTCTAAGGTGCTCGTACGCACGCACACATACACACAACACAAACACACACACACACGCGCGCGCGCACACACTTCCCTCCATGCACTCATTGAAATTCTGCTTTCATTTGAAAGGATGTTCAACAGCTCGACCATGCAGATCGCCGCAGGCCTTTGATAACAAAAGTCACGTTGTCCTTTGAAGGATGGGCGGCTTCAAAGTTTCCACTTCCTCTGCATTGAGGACCGATTGTTGTCCAAACTGATTGCCTTGTTGTCTACTTTGCGTTTCTTATGATTGTGTCTGTCACTGATGTTCCATATCGAGAAATAAATGTCCAAAGTCCCCGATGTGCCTTCATTCCAAAGCGGGGAGATTTGCAAGTTGATCCGATCAGCATGAAAACACGGTTTTCATGCTGTCTTCTTAGAAGTAAGCTAATGCTCTTAACGCTTCTTTATATACGACCATTATATACTTTGTGCAAAGTACCTGAAACAACAATTTTTCTCCTAAAAGGAATGATTGAATGGTGTGGAGTAATCTGCCGCTCGCATTGTATTTGGAGTGGTGCAAAACCTTGAAGGTCCATTTCGAAGCCTCACTGTGAAGGGGAACGTCTTACTTCTGTCTGACGTTATATATGGGAGTCTCGCAGCTTTCATCAAGTTTTATTTCTCAAAGTTATGATTGTTATCATAAATCACAGTGGACTCTTTGGCATGGCTTCATGGATTTTCAAAGACCAGGAACCGATTAAAAAAAGACAGAATTTCCTGTACTTTACAGATTTGGTCAATCCCATATTTAATATCAGTAAGAACAGAACATATAGCTTTGTCATCTGTGTGATATATATATATATATATATATATACCGTATATATCATATGTTAAAGAATTAAACCCTGAGGGAGTCCATCTGGAGCTGATTCAACATAACCAAGAGAAGCAGATAATGATGTTCTAATAAGATTGGAAGGAATCCAATTTAGAAATGTGCCTCCGAGGACGAACCACAAACGAAGGTTTTACGATTAACCTGATCGACGGCCGCACTCAGGTCAAGAAGTATCAGGAGTACAAACATGAGGGCTTTCTCATCTAATGCGGATCACTGCAGTTTTGCACGTTGAGAAACGCTGAGTGTGTACTCAGAATGTTGGTGATCCAAAGTATCCCCCCCCTCTCCCCCCTTCTCTCTGTTTTAGCTCCGATGTGCGGAGGTCAATTACGAGGACCCAGTGGTGTCATGACGTCTCCAAACTACCCGGTCCAATACGACAACAATGCTAACTGCACTTGGGTCATCACTGCGACAGACACATCTAAGGTAGGACTCAATGAAAGAATAAATGCCGGCGTCACTGTGGAATTTGAAACTGGACAGTGATTTGCACTTTACTTTGGAGTCAGCTAATCCTTCGTTAAGCATCTCCAGTTGGTCCAGAATGCTGCTGTTGCTTTTTGACTACTACTCGTAAGAGGGAGCATATAACTGGCATCCCTTCACTGGCTCTCGATACATTGTAGAGTTCTATTTAATATCCTATTTGTTTTCAAATCGTGAAATGGCCTCACCCCACCTGACCACTCTGAGCTCCTGCGCAACTGCCTGCTGCCTCGGGTTTGCGGACGAGACACGATAAGAGGTAGCGAGAACTAAGCGGAGGCTCAGAGGGGATCGGGCCTTTTTCGTTGCTGATCCGTCTCTTTGAGCGTTAGGCAAGCCCCCTCGCTGCCCACCTTTAAAGCTCGTCTTAAAACTCACAATTTTATTCTTTGGCTTTTGACTCGTGATTTTCGTGGCCTTTGACGTGATTTTAAGTGTTACTATTTTTGTTCTCTCTCTCTCTCTCTCTCTCTCTCTCTCTCTCTCGCTCTCTCTCTCTCTCTCTCTCTCTCTCTCTCTATATATATATACTGTATACATACACACACACACACACACACACACACACACACATACACACAATTTGGAGGCTTTCTAAATTCACCACATGGCATCGGTTCTTATGTCGAACAATATTAGCAATAAAGAAAATGGAAAAAGGAGGCTACACTGGAAACAGGCCAGTTAGAGACAAATTGACTTGTTTGAGCCACTCGTTGTGAGGAGACAAGGTGAAAAACAAAGATGTAAATGAGATCGGGATGCTTTGCAAGTGTTCGGGGTATCTATCCGGTGTTACAACCGCCTTGAAGGCCTGTACTCCAATCTGCGCTGATTGGTGTTTGTACACCGAACAAAAGATGTTTTGATTGAGGATTTGTGGAGTCATGTTAAAGGGCAAATGGTTGAAGGAAACGCTGCGAGAGACTGATAAAGGCCAGATGGAGATAATGGAAAGATGGAAAGGGGAGAGGGTGGGGGGGGGGGGGACCGACGCAAAGGCATCTGTCAGATATGTTTGATCCAGCATCTGTTATTTCAATTGCTCTCATCGCAGTGCCCAATGTTGTCTTAGGTGATCAAGCTGACGTTTGAGGATTTTGACCTGGAGCGCGGCTATGACACGCTGACAGTGGGGGATGGCGACATGGTGGGGGACCAGAAGACCATCTTTCATGTGTGAGTGACGTCTCTGCCCCACTTTTCTGACCTCTCTGCATATGTCCTTAAACACATGTTGCGTTATATTCAGTCCCAATGTTATTGTTGCCCCTTTGCTTCTGTCAGGCTTAGTTTCTTTGATGTGTTCTCGTTTTGGCAAAGCGAATTCCCTCCATCTCTCTGTTGTCTTTCCCAACCCTTGATGCAATGGCGCATGCGAAGTGGCCATAGAACAGGAAGATCAGAGCCGTTTCATTGAACGATGATAATGACCACTGCAAGTTGCTAAATTGCTGGAAAGACCGTCATCAGACACCACCTGCTTCATATTCCAACCACCTCCCAATTGCCGTCTTTACAATTGGCACCTCTAATCACTTACTCTCTGTGTTGGAATTCCGAACTAATTAGAATTGAGTGAAATTACTATTCAGATTGGGCCAAATTACTTTGGTGCCGCTGACTGATCTTGACTCCATTTCACACCAACTTGGCCCCAACTCTTGAATTTGTCCCCCCGCCCCCTTCTTCTTCTTGCTTGCATCAAAGACAGGTTTTACCTTCTGGACTGTGTGTTTTGATTTAATATGTAATGTCAGACAATGAAGAACAGAACTCAGAATGCCGAAATGTGTTTATTAGCCTGTCAGGTACCAGCACTCCGGACCTCGTGGTCAGTACCAGTCACCAGATGTGGCTCAATTTCAAAACAGATGATACCAGTGGCTCTCTGGGCTTCAAGGTGTCTTACGAAGGTAAGGGCTGCTTGAAAGCTTCCCATCTGTGACGGTGAGCAGGGTGTCTGCCTTGTCAAGTGGTTATTGTCGCAGGTAAATAAATGAAGCTCAATCTCTCGTCACCGAGGGTGATCAAGGTCGAGAAGTGCGACTTTTCAAAAGCCTGTCGCTTTATGAATCGCTTTTACCTTTGGCTGCGTTGCGAGTTTTCTCCCCGGCCCACAGATGCTTGTTTTTCACCATTAAAAATAACCCAGAAAGTAGAACACTGTTCAGAAAGCAAATGTAATTAAAACGATGAGTTCTGCTTAATGAAGGGGAAGATATGCTTTGAATTCTTTCAACTCTCAAACCTAATTTGCATCCTTACTTGTTTCTAAACCTAATCAATACTATTTACTGATAACGTCATTGCAGTATACATATTTACACCTCACCTTACCAGTCTAATGCATCAAAAACCGAATGCCGTCCTCAGTTACGATTTCAAAGTCGACCTATTTCGTGCGCTATGCCCATGAATGTTACATGCCAGTATTTGCCACATCGAGCCTTTTTGTCATTCTCTGCCTTTTGAGATCTCCTCACTTTTGTTGTTGACAGTCATGTAAGTTTGAGAGCCCATTGGAACGCTTGGATAGTTCTGCTAAGCCAAACAGACAAGTTAACAAGCGCGCCATCACAGCCTTTTTCTCATTCATACGAAGCAAATACTGTTTAGACTTAAGACAATGTACGCAGAGGAACACGGAAAGATACATAATCATCGACAAGCCCGTGGGCAGTGAGGATATCTGTCTGTATTTCGGTTTGCTTTGGTTACGCAACATTTTTGCGTAGAATTCGACTGACTTTGTCATGTTTCAGTTCGTTTGGCTGGCGATCCAATTCAACACGGCATCATCTCAAAATGTGGTTTCACTCGTAATCTGCCATGTGTGTTTTCCCCGACAGAAATTGACCAAGGGAGCTGCGGTGACCCCGGCATCCCCGCTTACGGTAAACGAGAGGGGGCAGGTTTCCGTCATGGGGACAGGCTGTACTTTGAGTGTTTGCCCGCTTTTGAGCTGGTGGGAAAGAAGAACATCACCTGCCAGAAAAACAACCAGTGGTCGGCCAAGAAACCCAGCTGCGTTTGTAAGTTCCGGCCTTGCGCATGGATTCGCATGAACGCAATGAATTTGTGCACTTTAATATGCATGCCCGGCGCAGACCAGCGCGGGGATAATGTACGGTCGGATTACCTCCGCAGTTTGCAGAGGACCAATGTGAGGTTTGAAACAACGCGCTCGTTTATTTTCCGGTTATCACAAAGAAAGACAAACTGAGGAAGTTGCGGTTGAGGGGAACAAAGAGCGGGCCACGCAAATTATTCCCTGTTGTTGTGTACATGATAACGCGTTAGCCTGCGCGGTAATCTGTGTTATCGAGATAAACATTTATCACTTTTGTCAACAAACACACGGTTCAGTTCGGCATAAAGATACGTTTTTGTGATTGACACACAGCGGTGGCAATGTCAAAAAAGATTCGCTTCACCAAATCTCGTCCACTGGCCCGTACTTTGTGAAGTGGAAGCAGCAAGGGCGTCGTTCTTGAAATTACACAAATTAACGCTGACGGATCCTCGTGTTCACCAGCGCTGTTGCTATTTTCGGCACCCAACTGTTGGCATTTATGCCACGGCGCATCGTGCAAATGCTCCTTCCGAGGCAACATCACTTGACTTGTCCCACACAAAGACAAATTGTCCCGAAGACATCACTCTTGATAATCTGAAGCTCAGCAAAACAAGAGCTCGTCAGCGCTCAAATGTGTCTCGAATGTCCGCAGAGCGAAATGCTAATTGAACGGTTGGAAAAAAATGACGTGAAATAACACCCTATTTTAGCAAACGACCTTCATTGCATTCATTGAATGAAGATCAGTAGTTTCCAGCTCATTGGGCTCCATAATTATTCTTCTTTTATTCCTGTCCCGTTACCTCCTTAATGCTGCGATGACTATGGACTGAATAGAATATATCTCACTAATATAATTACGTTTAACAGCTTTCCCATTTATTTTATTTGATCCTTTTTCTTCACCTGGCTTTCTTTTCTGCATATTTTGTCCGAATTCTGCGCAGTTTCCTGTTTCTTCAACTTCACCACACCCTCCGGGGTGCTGTTGTCCCCAAACTACCCGCAAGAATACGGCAACAACATGCACTGCGTTTGGCTGATCATCACCAACCCAGAAAGCCGAATCAATTTGGCTTTCAACGACCTGAGCATGGAGAAACAATTTGACTTCCTCTCGATTAAGGATGGGGGAAAGGTACTTTCCGCTCCCCAATTCTCAACATTTTACCGTTTCATTCTGACAGTCTTTCATTAATTTTTTTTTTTTTTTTTTTTTTTATTGCCAGGCTGAGTCTCCTATTCTGGGCACCTTCTCCGGAGACGTTCTCCCGCCTCCCATAACAACGAGCGCCCACGTCGCCCGCTTGGAGTTCTTGACTGACCACACGTACACAAACCGAGGTTTTAACATCACTTTTACGAGTAAGTATCAGAGGTGATAAACCCTATTCGAGGTTTACCGGTAAGCCTGACATCACGTTTTCTGTTCGAGATGGTGTCCTTGCCAATGCGTATGCAAATGAAACTCATAAATCAAGTGCTCTAACAATGAGCCACCTATCTCCCACCAACTCCTCCACCTCTGAGTCTTTGCACACTCACACTGCAAGTGACTCCGAGAAAATGATAAACACCCTGTCTTTCTTTGTTTTTTGTTTTTTTTTTGTCGATACAGAGGCTTGACATCTAAATAAATCTAGAACCAAGAGGAACGCATCCTTAGCCGACAAACACATTGCAGCAGCGCTCATTATATTCTATTCTGGGTCGTCGCTGACTTCTGAGGGACTATCCAGATGGGTTTGATACACGTCGGGAAACCTGTTTCACGGGCTTATACTGTACGATAGTCCTTTTTTTTTTCTCTGCAGGATTGTTGAAGTCATTGCAGATGCAAAATTTGTCCATGCTAAATTCTTGAAAGTAAGACAAGGGTTTATGGTTTGGGTTAGGGTCCCTTTTCCGAACTCTTTCAACTGGTTGACAAATAAACCACTTGGGTTGGTGGATGTCAATCAAACGATTCCAAGTCAGATTCCTCAGAGCATTTTGAAATGTTTCTGATTCACAAGGTGACACGAAGCACCCTGCTCAGAAAGGGACTCCCCAGTGAAAGCGCATTGTGAAAAGCACATGGCAGCTCATGCATTATAATGAGAAAGTTGTAAAGGGTGAATATATAACGAATATAGCCCGGCGACAGGAGCTGTCAATTGAAGGTGCCGCATCGTTCCGGAGGACAATATCGTCTGACTGCAAATCCCCCCCCAACATCATTCACGTTAATTAAGGAAGCGCCAAACTGCATTGAGCCCATTTTGGCTGTGTTAATAAATAACAGCATGATGGATGATGTGTGGCTCACGCTCGGTTTGGGTTCAATGGATCCATGTGGGGGATCCATCAACACCTACTTGTCACCTAGCTGCAAGTATGGCTAAGAGTTAGTGTGAAAGAAGCGCAGGTGATGTATTGGTGGATTTTCTTCCAGGGTTTGACTCCAGTGACTGTTTGTGTGTCTCTACTGGATTCTGTTTTGATTTATTTCAAAACATCATGGCAAGCAGATCTTTGTTTGGAGATGAGACCCATTCTAGTGCTTCATTCAAACATGCGGCGTGGATGTCTTTTACATTTTACCCTCTTGTCCTCTGTACTTTCTTGTAGCGTTTCGCCACAATGAGTGCCCCGACCCAGGAGTCCCGGTTAATGGGAAGCGATTTGGTGAAAGCCTTCAGCTCGGAAGTTCCATCTCATTCCTTTGTGAGGAGGGATTTGTGAAGACCCATGGCTCGCAAACCATCTCCTGCATCCTCAAGGATGGCAACGTGGTGTGGGACAATGCTGTTCCGCGATGCGAAGGTGAGGAAATATACTCTCAAAATGCTCGCACTGACCAGACGTAGGGCTGTTCCAATAATTTTTGTTTTCAAGACGCATGCATCAGAATCAGAACAGCTTTCATGTCACTGTACCACGGCGAACGTTGAAATTGAACATACGCAACCTGTCCAGGAGACGGACAAACAGTGACCAACAGGAGAGTCTGCCAGATCGCATTTTACAGCATCCTGTTTTCACACATGAAAGAAAAACATTCCAGAGTAAGCTCCTGTCAAGGGAGCACAGTGTGTATGTGAAGAAAGACAAAACTCCCCGAACAGGCATTCATTAATACATGACAGAGGTGGGGTAGGGAATGTGACAGCTCTCCTGAAGAGGGCACGCTTCACAGCCATCAAGGCGCCACCAAGTCCCATTCTCCAGGTGCGCGATAATAGTGGAAGGTTTTCATTTGAGTCAAGGTATGTGTGTTCTGGTTCACGATGGGTGTTCCCCTTTCTCAGATTGACGCTGGTGAAATGTATTCACAGGCATGTTTATGAAATGGACGTGTGTCGTGCATGTTCCTGTGCGATAGGCACACATGCAATTGGGTTATTGTCCTTGGGGAAAATCATTAACCTTGAAGTGAACGGTCACCAGTTGACATTTGCAGGAAAAGAATTGGAATGAGGCGGGACTCGATGCAAGGGCTCGTTTATGTAGCCTGTCAGATGTCATCTGGCAAAGACGTGCCTAATTCCATCTCGATCTGCTCTGTCTTGTCCTTCTTTCTTGTAGCCCCCTGTGGAGGAGAGCTGAAGGCTCCCAGTGGGATCATCCTCTCTCCTGGCTGGCCAGAACTTTATAAGGAGGCTCTTATCTGTGAATGGATCATTGAAGCTCCTCCAGGCTACCCCATCAAGATCATCTTCGACAAGTGAGTCAACCATCTCGCACACATGGTATTTCCTGCAATTTTGGGCTGTTCGTTTCGATTGGTCTCGTATTCTTGTGTTGATGTTAGTTAGCCCTTTCTAGGGGCAACGCAGTCAATGCAATGCACATTAACATATGACCCCCCCCCCCAACTAAGATGACACGTTTTATCGAATAAGCCCTCATAAGTATTTGATCCCTTTTATATGATACTCAATCCCGGAAGAGATTGCTGCATCTTTTCGCAAACAGGAGCCAACCCGCACACAAAGAAAGCTCGTCAAGATATGCGAGTAGTTGTGCATGCATTTTCTATGCGAGTGTCTGTCAGGGGACAGTGGAAAGATGGGAGAATGTAATCTGCTGCGATGGTTGTGTGCTCGAGTGAGAGACAGCGACAGGGTGTCAGTAAGGGGGGGGGGGGCGCTGCGGGATAAAACGCAACATTAGCGTTTCACCAAGGCTCATCCTCATGTCCTCATCCCTTGCCTTGATAGCACGCCATGAAAAATGAATCCAACATAAATGTTTGTTCGTCTATCATTTTTATGTAGCATCAATAAAATATCACAAAACACTTCATTTAGATAACACAGCTCGGAGTCACAGCAATTTATTCGGGTCTTTTGAAGATGAAGTGCCTCGACTTGCAAAAGGCAGAGGCAAGCTCAGAACGTGCACATTGCAGAGTGTCGCACAAGCACACTCGGGGAAAGATGCCAAATTCCTTCAAATAAATCTGTAAATTGTGAATAATTCACCTTGTCATGCATGTGTCCGCCGTGGAAATATACAATTCTCAATTTCACTTGAAATTCCTCTCAAAAATAAAGACTCCCGCAACCACTTGAAAAGCCATTTCCTCGCCCTCAGGTTCCGCACTGAGGTCAACTACGATGTCCTGGAGGTCCGGGATGGCCGTTTTCCCTCTTCACCACTGATCGGAAGTTACCAGGGCACTCAAGTTCCTCAGTTCCTCATCAGTACCTCCAGCTTTTTGTATCTCCTCTTCTCCACGGACAAGAGCCACTCTGACATCGGCTTCCGGATACGCTACGAAAGTAAGAGCTTGGATTGTTGAACTTGCAGATGTCGCGCCGACGCCCCCTGGGAGGTTGTCATTAGGCAGACCCAAATTAGGTGCAATAGCGATGAACTGTCAGATGTTTTAGTTGGAACATCGAGAATTAGGAAACTACATGAGCTGATAAATCAGTCACATATACCTTTCCCAGACTTACACGCCAAATTCTCTTCATTTCCTCTGGTTGGGCTCGCAGCAATATCCCTTTGCAGTTCCTCTGTAGGTAAATCTTTGCAAAGCATGAATAATTTACTTTCAGCCCCACTCATGCAAAAACATTGCGGAGTGGAAAAGAGGACTAAAACTTCTCATTGGTTTGTCGAAAAAGGATGCTCCAGTAAATAATTAATCATGGCCGCCCCCCCCACCCCCCACCTCAAAAAGTGCTGCATTTAAGTATTCTTTGCCCCCTGATTGACCTAATGCAATTCAGGGAATTCTGTTGGCACATGTCTCTTCATATTTTTTTGCTCGTTTGCACCCCTTCTCTGCAGCTTTGAAGCTGCAGTCAGATCACTGCGTGGACCCGGGCATCCCCGTCAACGGACTGCGCCACGGAAACGACTTCTATGTGGGCGCTCTGGTGACATTTAGCTGTGACGCGGGGTACACGCTCAGTGATCCGGAGCCTCTGGAGTGTGAACCCAATTTTCAGTGGAGCCGCCCACTGCCGAGCTGCGACGGTACGCTCCGCTACGGTGACCTCACAATCAAACAGCTTCCCGTTTTCTTCAACTGTAAATGCTTGATTTTTTTGGCACACCAATATTGATAACAGCAAGCGTTTTGTTTTTTTCTTTTGCTCATAAATGCAACCAGGGTTATCATTTTTAATTTTGTTAGTTTTAATTCATCTTCAGAACTGGTTTGTTGGTAATTAGGTGTTTTGTTTTGGGTTTTTTTTTCGTTCATTTCGGCAAATGAATGAAGGAATGAATAATGAGGACTTGTGACAATTTTTCCATGTCCATCTACTCTAGTTTGTCCTTCTGAACGCCTGACCTGTCTGTTCTCATTTCTCTTCCTGGCTGCACGCGCTCCGTTCCCATCGTCTTTTCGACACCAGCCCTGTGCGGGGGTTACATCCAGGGCAACTATGGCACCATCCTGTCTCCCGGCTTCCCAGACTTTTACCCTCACAACCTCAACTGCACTTGGATCATCGAGACCTCCCACGGCAAAGGTGAGCAGACGAATTCTGTGTCGACATGTTCGAGCCGTCAGAATCCATTTACCTTACAATGTCATCTACCTTCCATCTTAAGTGGCCTTTATGCATCGCCGAACAAGCTGTCATTATGTACGAGAGCAGCACTGATAGGCTGGCCTGGGGCTACATTGCCGCGGGAAGGCTCACCAGTCATGTCACTGTTGGAACGGGGCGAGCGTCAAATTGACACAGACATTTTTTTTTTGGTATCATGCTCGCGGCTTTTATGTGTTGATCTTCTTTTTTTAAAAAAAAATACAGTGTAGAATCTCCTGACATGTTGAGCTCGTGAAAATAGTACAACACAAAATTACACACACATCTCAAACTTAGAAACTTGACAGGCGGCAATTTTGTTTGGGAAATGAAACACATGACAAAAGCTTTTCCTTAATTGTGACTTTATTCGAACGATTTCAAGAAATCAACTTAGGACATATGCTCATCAACCTTTGTCCAATACAAGGAAAAAAAAAAAGCTGCCTGAATGTATTTTGGTCTGAAACACAGGACCGAACTACCATACAACCAAGAGTATCCCAAGTGAAGAATTTTGCGTGTAAAAACCCAAGAAATAAAAACTAATAAAAAAGAAAAAAAGAAAGACATTTTGAACCCTGCGCTTTGATCCCCCATGCATTTTCAGGTGTGCAGTTTAACTTCCACACTTTCCATCTGGAGAGCCCCCACGACCACTTGTTGGTGACGGAGAACGGCAGCTTCTCGCAGCCCCTGTGGAGATTGACGGGCTCCACGTTGCCTCCACATCTGAGCGCCGGGCTCTTTGGAAACTACACGGCTCAGATTCGCTTCCTCTCGGACTTCTCCGTTTCGTACGAGGGCTTCAACATCACGTTCTCCGGTGAGCTCGGGTTCCGTGATTTGGCCGTTTTTGAAACAGGCTCTTGACACAAACAGCGGCGCTGAGCTTTGGGGAGCTTATATTACAACTGTGTTACATTCAATGCACCCAAAAAGGAAAGACGCTGATGTTATGATTTAATTTTGAAGGTGCTGTCAAAGAGTTAGTCACTATATCGCAGTGTTGTCAAGATTGTGACGTTTCTGGCACTTTGTCTATGTAGCCAAACAAAGAGTGTACCGTTGTTTTTAGAATGATGACTTCACATGTTTGTGTTTATTTTTGCGGTTTTGTGTTTCCCCCCCAGAATATGATCTGGAACCATGCGAAGATCCGGGAATCCCGCCCTACAGTACCAGAAAGGGCCTCCAGTACGGCGTGGGAGATGCCCTCATCTTTTCCTGCTTCCCCGGTTACAGACTCGAGGGTCCTGCGAGAGTGGTGTGCTTAGGGGGTCGGAGGCGGGTCTGGAGCTCCCCTCTGCCAAGGTGTGTTGGTAGGTGGTCACATACTTTATTTTAGCTTTGGTCACCCCCGTACGCCATTACATCGTCATGCCACCACAAAAGGTTGTTCACATGCACTGAATGACCTCATTCATTGAATTCCCCTCTTCATTTTGACATCAGATGTATTCATGGATATTAATTTTACTCTGAACTGAAAAAAAAAAAAAATGAAGGATGAAGACGACACTATGAGTCTTGGACCTTAAACAGGCAGCGATGTCATCAATGGATATTAATTTTACTCTGAACTGAAAAAAAAAATAAATGAAGGATGAAGACTTCACCATGAGTCTTGGACCCTAAACAGGCAGCGATATCATCACTCCTGAAGTCATTGAAAAAAATTCCAGCCCATGAGTGAGCTTGGAGAAAAAAAATAAAACAAAACTCATTTTTGAGCGAAAATGAGTGTTAATCATCGTCAGATATCACTGGAGTGATGTAAAATTCCAGCCCATGAGTGAGCTTGGAGAAAAAAACACATTTTGGAGCGAAAATGAGTGTTAATCATCGTCAGATTTCACTGCAGTGATGCACGGCTCAACTTTCCTTTACGGGCTCTGACCGCATCGTTTCCTCCTCCACTCATTTCCCCATGCATGAGAGAATAAATAGATATCGCGTGCGCTGAGTCACAATCATATAGCGATTGACATGTCGTCTGCTCTCGCCAAAATCCTCCCCCCTTCGCCCTTTCCGCTGTCCCGTCGCTCTCCCCGTTCCCTCTCTTTCTCTCTAGCCGAATGTGGCTCCTCCGTGACTGGCATGCAAGGGGTGCTTCTCTCCCCCAATTACCCCGGTTACTACGACAACAACCACGAGTGCATCTACTCCATCCAGACGCAGCCGGGCAAAGGCATCCAACTGCGAGCGCGAGACTTCCGTCTGGAGGAAGACGACAAACTCAAAGTGAGCGATGGGAAGGAGTTTCCCTCCCTGGGCGTTTGCAGCCGCGTGAGCGTGCTTGGAGGCTCAACCACTGATCATCTTAATAAAGATCCACCCCACCCCACCCCACCCCTCCCCTGTGGCGTCACTTTTCAGGTGTTTGATGGCAGCAGTAATTCGGCTCGTCTGCTCGGAGTGTTCACAGGCAACGAAATGCTGGACACAACCCTGAACTCCACCTCGAGCTCCATGTGGCTGGAGTTTATCACCAACGCAGACAATACCAGTAAAGGCTTTGAGCTCCACTTCAACAGTGAGTCACAATTTCACCGGTAACGCAAATGTAATACAGTAAGTGAGGTTTTTCCTTCAAGTTTAACTCATTCAATGCCAGCCGTGGTTTGTTTTTTTTTCTCAAATTGGGAGAGCCGCCGCCAGCCATTTTTCACCATTTCGACTCATTTTTTGAGGGCCTACAGAGAATTGAGTTCTGTAGCTATGTAAGCGCGGAACTGAGCAAAAGAAAGCATTTACCTTTCTACCTTTGACCACTTTTGAGTAAACAGCAGTTGAACATTGGTAAGTTGCTTGAAAATATTCGTTTCCGAGAACAAATTCTGAAATTGCGAAAGGATGCATTTCAAGCAGAACTTTCACTCTGGTGAATTTTATGTATTGATTTATAATAACAGTTTATTGCAAGATAAACACTGCACTTATGCATGAAGCTTTCATGAAGTTTCATGAATGCTGAATTTTGTGTATCTTTGTGTGCCGGCGTATTCGTCAAGGATGACGATGGGACTTTGTCATCCTTTTTTGCAAGGATGACGATGGGACTTTGTCATCCTTTTTTGATTTGAAAGAGTTAACTCTACCACACTGCTTCCGCACATCACCTGGCGACGGAGTCGGATCCCAGTCCCACAACCCACACGCGCTCGCACTGATGAAAGCCACTCCTGCCATCTGGTGGCGATTTATCATCCCGAAATAATTACCACAACCTCAATACTGACTGAGGAGTTGTAGGAAGCCCTTTATTAATATTTTTCAATCCCCCCTTTCTACTGCTTTAAATTGGTATCAATAACCTAATGTCGATGTAAGTAAGAAGTGTCATTTCGTTCGAAAGACTCTGTGGCACATTTCCTACCTGCATTAAATGTCTGACTTTTTCGCTCCCGCCAAGGCTTCGAGCTGGTGAAATGTGAAGATCCCGGCTTCCCCCAATACGGCTACAAGCGAGAAGACAAGGGTCATTTTGCAGGGAGCACCGTGTCATATAGCTGTGACCCCGGCTACACCCTGAAAGGCCCTGAGGTGCTCACTTGCCTGAGGGGGGAGAGGAGGGCCTGGGACAGCCCTCTGCCACTTTGTGCTGGTGAGTCAGGTCATTAATTCGGAAATCTTTGGCTTTATTTGCCAATATGCGCAGCTGGTGATCCTCAGGCAAAGGTCTCGCCATCATTCCATGGTCAGGGTTATAAAATGCTTTCTGGCTCGGGAATGAACTGCCAAAGCAGAGCGAGCGCACGCCGTCTATTTTCATTCATTTAGCTTCATGGACAGTTCACATTTTACATTCGTTGATCGTGACTTAGGTCTATTTTTTTGGAGGCAGGAAATGATATGTCAGCTCTGTTTGAATACATAATAATGAATTGCGTTTGTCAATTCATCATAAAAGTATATTTCTCTCTCCGCTGGTCCTTTACCTTTATTACTGGCTTCGATATGATATTATTTTGGCTTCAGTGTTCAGCGGCTGCTGCGTTTTTGCGCAATTGTCCTGTTCTGACGCCATAATTGCATCATTCTGCAGTCTCCAATTGTGTGTGAAGGATCTATTATGCTCTCAGACAAACAGCACTTACATCTTTCTTGTCAGATGAGATGGCATGTGAAATATGGACAAACTGCTTGCGATATTTCCTTCTCTTTCTAGCGGAATGCGGGGGCACCATCAAGGATGAGCCCACAGGTCGCATCCTGTCTCCAGGGTACCCAGCCCCGTATGAACACAACCTGCACTGTGTCTGGACTATCGAGGCCGCGCCAGGAAGCACAATTAGGTTGGAAATATGCTCTTTGTTTTCCCTCGGTGGACGCGCTACGAGTTTGATGACCGTCTTGGCTTTTGTTCTTTGTCCTTCCATTTGTGCTGCGGTACACGTCACTCATCCAGGCTGTCATTAATCGTCTGCGTGCTGATATCGGCCTGCGGCCTGTCAATTACAGTCAACGAAAGTCGTGGTTAAGGAAATTGATCCAATAGCAAACATTCGTCTCTATAGCCCTCATGTGGCCAATTTTCGACCAAATATTATCCATCATTTTCTCCAGACATGTATTAATGTGCGGCTGCTGTGCATTGTTTTGAACACAGCTAATTGGTTTTGTTTGCCTGTCCTGGGAATGCTTTAGCTCCCTCTTCAAAGTCCCTCTTTCAGGTTGTTGTTTGAAGAAGCACCCGATTTGGGCTCGCCAAGCTTCGACCGAAGTACACAATGAAAAATATGGGATTCATCTGAACGTGCATTCTTCCCCAGGCGAAATGTCATCTCAACCTTATTCTCCATTTGGAAGAACAGCCTGTAGGCGTGTCCAGACCACTGTCGGTTTTCTTCGCACGCGCAGCATTGAAATGCGAGCCGCACTCGAGACGCAAGCGATATCGTATCATAATACAAAGTAGTATCGAGAGTGAGATGACTGCACACAAGTGCACTTGTAAGTGACAGTGATTAGGCGCTGTGCACATTTACGGGGCTTAACGACTTACCCTATTTTCATTTGAACTCACTGTATGACTCACGCATTTCCGGATGGCGCTTTAGCTTGCATACAAATGCCTTTTGTGCAAGGTGTGCGCCACGACGCCTTCTCGGGACTACGGCAGACCGACAAGAACAACAGCCCAGCCTGTTTTCTTTCCTTCTACAATGCACGTTTCTATCCAGCGTTGGCTTAGCATTGCATCTGCATCATCAACTTATTTTGCGCATCAGCCATCCTTGCATCCCTCTTCCTTCTTCATAAAAGTGAATGTGTCGCCTCGAATTCCCCGGCATTGTCATCCGTAGGCCTTCTTCACGTACCGAAGGTGCCTTTGATCCAGCCCGCAGGATTCGTTCTTAAGAAGAATATGCAATGCATTTTGTCAAGGGGTTCCTCGTGGGGCAAATGGCATGGCTGAAGGTGGCACAAATATTTTCCGGGTTAGGAGAGAAAAACCGAGAACTCCTGAAGAACGACGGCAACCTTTTACAAAAGCTTCCCGACTTGACATAGAGGAGAGTACTGGTGGCACGCACACCGCCAAGATTGAGTGCGACGAAATAAACAGTAATTGGAGCAACTGACCTTGGGTGATCTATTTTCCCGATGACTGTCATGAAGGAAGAGAGTGGCATTTAGTGGCATGCCCTATGATTAGAGAAATGCTCTCCGGTGGTTGGAAGCATCGCCTCACAGCGTGGAGCTTCTGAGGTCTTGAACATCGTTTTCACATGCTCACGTGTCAGTTTTGTTCTCTCAGTGCTCAATTTGTTCAGCGCTTTAAAAGCAAGCGCGGTTCTCCAAAGTGCTCTACAAAGCAATAAGCAATACAGACGAACATCCGAGATAAAAAGTTTCACATCAAGTACAAAGTCAAGTGTGTCAATAATACATAAAAAGCACAACCGTCAGTCCTAAAAGAAGAAATAATATTGATAGCAAGGGGGTGGGGGGCTAACAGCTCCGGTCATGTCATTTCACCTAAGCTAAGCCGCCTTCCCAATGTGTACCCGTATGTAGCCGCGCATGTGTTAACATCTCTTCATTTTCCATCCGCATGCACACACGCGTGTATATTGTCCTGCATTTAATCATCTGCACACACACCTCGCCGGGCTCCCCACAGAATTTGCGATTGCAGCTTGACTGTTTTGTATTCAGAGCGCTCTCCAATTCTCTCTCTGTCTCTTTCATCTGAATACAAAACAGTTCAAGCCGAATCCAAAACCACCAATAAATTGCATCCTCGCCTATCTTGTCTCCTTCGTGTGACACTTGATTGACCTGTTCTATCGCATTAAGAAGTGGACAAGAGTAGAAGAATAAAACCCCGCCCTATAAAGCTTTATGACCCAACTTTCTATTCTGCTGTGATTTGCACACGGGACGACAAAACCTTTTTTTCTTTGAGAACTATGTTGCGTTTCTCCACAACACAACCGATGATGCGTGTCCGAAGCAAACGCTTCCATAAAATTGGAGTCGAATGAATCCCACCCAGGCTTGTAAAAATATGACGCCAAAGAACCCAGCACACTTTTGCTCGCCTTCCATGTTTGTTTTAAGAGCATCTACATCACACATCCAGAACGATAGGTTATGTTTGATTGGAATCCAGCACATCTCATTATTTCAGATCCTTCGCCCGCCATGAGCCAACACACACGCACCCTCATGTGTGTCATTGAACAGATAAATCTCAAAATAGAACATGATGCCGTTCGATGTTTGCCTGGCCTGAAGGTTGTCTTGGAACAAAAGCGCAATACCCATGCAACAATCTGCACATCAAAACACCTTTCATTGATGTCGGTAGGCTCACGTACAGGGGGATGCAAAAGTGGGCGTGGTATCAAATGTCATGATCATTGCGCAGGGCACGAGTAAAGAGTGACACAATTCAGTGAACAGTTACGATCCAAAAGAAAAAAAACAAACAAAAACTGATGAACAGCAAGAAGCCCGACTGGTTCGCCGGACACTGCCCTGATTATAAGGAAGTGGCAGGGGAAAAAAAAAAAAAACAAGTCCTCAACTATGCTCTTGTAAGTGAGGGGCACACTAGTTATCCTTTTTATTACATGATCAAAAAAAAAAACAATAATTTTATTCAGTCACAATTACATGACTAGTTTTGACACACAAGCAGACCTTGTGGCGGAGGCCTTTTTTTGTTATCAATATCTTGGCATGCTTTTCTTCTGAATCTACGCATCACGCGGACAGGTCAATCGTCAGCGTGTCTTTGACACCCCAAAAGAAGAAATCTTTTGAGTGAGGTCTGGTGAGTATTCAACCCGTCCGTCCTCGTCGTGCTATCGGTCTTGGGTAACAAATTTTCAGGGAGAAGAAAGAAATGAAAATCACCCAACTGTATACTTCCTTTTAATAAGTAAACCCCATATGCGTATCCACATTTCATTCACTAAAACCTCAAATTTCACTGTTACAGAATCAGTTCCCCTCTCTTTTTTTTTTTACGGAGTCTGTGGGAACGCACCGTCCTTGATGAGCTCATAAATATATTTGGTAAGCTTATCGTGTCCTGCTTGAGGCTTGAGGCGTCGGTGAGCGCAATCACGTTTATAGCTTTGCAGGGTAAGCAAAGAAGTTCCATTTTATTTGATGATTCTCTATCTGGTCTGAGCAAGTCTCCGAAGATGATTTTCGATATCACAGCCAATCTTAATTTTGTTTTTTTTTTTTCTTTGAGAGAGCCATTCCTCTGCTCCTAATTGTCTACTTGTCCTTTTGAGATAAGCATTGGTCGTATTTTGGAGATTTAATGTGGCTGTGTTTTCTGTGCATTCCATTTAAATGATTCCCATCCGTTTTGTTTTTTTTGTGCGTGTGAATGTGAATGTACAATTTCCGGCTCGTTCGTGTTTTTTTTTTGTTTTTTTTGTACACGCACATTGTTCACAATTCTGGCAACTTGACAAATCAGCTCGGTGGTGGTGTATTGGCCTTCACAGAACATTGCCGAGTAGCCTGTGGCCGCCGCCCGCGCCTCACACGTTGTGGAAATCCGATTCTGACACCAATTATGCTAACGCGGCTGGAAGTTGTTTCTCGACGTCAACATGGCAGCGGGTTGTTGTTTTTCCTCCGCATCATTTGAGGCCCAAACACTCGGCGTTGCTTGCGTGTGCGTGCGTGTGTGCGCTTGTGGTTGATTTTATAAGGCCGCTTTTTGCTGTATTTAACCGTTTGCCGGACTAGTCGTCCAACTTTCAAGCTGAAGTCAGCATACCCGCATACACTGTACTACAAGTGTTCTTTTAGTGTATCCTTAAGGAAAATGACTCCATACTTTGTCATCAATACGAATCCAATGTCCGTGTTATGTCGTAACATGGAACGCCGATCATATTCTCGTCCTGTGCTTGTACAGACATACTGTATGTGGTTACAAAAGCCTGAACATGAACGCGGCTGGCCTGCCGGTTCGACGATAGTCCTTCATATTTGAGATTTGTGACACGTTTGCGACATCCACTTAAGATTTTGCATGACCCCGGTGGAGCGGTTGAGAAAACGTCGTGTCACTTTGACTGGCGCTTCTTTTACATCTTCCAGCCAAGCTCCCCCCATCATTTGCCTGCGCCTTCTCATCTCATCCCAGCACACCTGTTTTTTGTTTTTTTGAGTTTATTGATTTATTTTTAAAGGAATGAGTCAGCGCGGGGGTGCAGTGATTGTTATCAAGACTGACATGCTCTCTATATTGTGTGTACAAAAAATAAAAACAAAACTTGACCTTAAGTAGGCGTGAACAGTAAATATTGACAGCCAGTTGGTGTAAAATATCTCCTTGTACACGTTCAAGACCGGAAGCAATCGAAAAGGCCGTTCGGAATCCGCCGCACTCAAGACTGGCCTACTTTTTGCACGCTCAAACATGCGCATTCACATCTCGCCGGCTTGGAACATCCAGCTGGATGATAGCTGTCGCTGGTGAAAGTAAAGAGTACATATTTTGACAGCGACATCTTTCTGATGTAGAGGCTGAAAATTAAGTGCTGGGGCCGATGGTAGCTGCTTGACTGACACTGCAAAACAGCCATTGAACGGGCCGCATCTGCTGCCTGTGATTATATTTAAAAATGCCGTTTGTCCCTCTGCTTGATTCCTGCCCTTCTTCTTTGAGCAGCCTTCGCTCTGCTGTTATTTTAAAACGCATTACCTCCGTTGGTGCGCCGATTCATCGTCACGCATTGCCGTTTCATACGATCCGTTTATTTCCTCACGCTCGACTGTACTCGAGGGCTTGCGTCTTTGCGCCGGTTTGTTTTCGTGACATAATGATGACAAATACACAGAAGGTAGTTTTGTCTAGTCCTACTTCACAGCGGTAACAAGAGTCTCGTTTGGGTTTTGATTAGTTTTGTGGTGTGTGAGGGCGGTTTGGTTAGCGGGGGTCTCAAACTGCGCTGCATTATACTGAGAAGTGTTTTCAATGTGTCTTTTCCCCTTACCAGTTTGCATTTCCTGGTTTTCCACACCGAGGAGATCCATGACGTGCTTCGCATCTGGGATGGGCCCCAGGATGGGGGGGTGCCGCTGAGGGAGTTGAGCGGCTCGGCGTTGCCGCCGGACGCTCACAGCACCTTCAACACCATCAGTCTGCAATTCACCACGGACTTCTTCACGAGCAAGCAAGGCTTTGCCGTGCAGTTCTCCGGTGAGGCTGAGGGTCATGACGCTCGCAGATACGATGAAAGAGACGGATTTTGATAACTTTTCCTCAAAAGAATCAATCAGAACTTGCATCTCAGCGAGGTTTCTTTTTTCCTTCCGCTGCTTCTTCAGTCTCCACGGCCACCTCATGCAATGACCCGGGCATGCCGACTAATGGGACCCGCAGCGGTGACAGCAGGGAGCCTGGGGACCGTGTGGTATTCCAGTGTGACCCCGGCTACATCCTGCAGGGTGCCAACAAAATCACCTGCACGGAAATCAGTGGTCGCTACTTCTGGCAGCCGGACCCTCCGACTTGCACAGGTACAAAAACCTTTCAAGCACAGCGTGCGAAGAGACCTGTGGCTCATATCAGCATATGGCGTGCGATGAGCAAGTTCGGGACTTAATAACGTTCCATCCGATTGAACAAGTAGTTTTTTTTTTTTTTTTTTTTTTTTTACCAGCAACTGCTAGATAACCTCTGTGGCTCGTCTGACTTCTTAAAAGGTTAGACGAAACAGTTCCCCGATAGACTAACTGAATCTTGAATGGCAAATTCGATTACATGGTGTCCCAGACAGTCGCTGCAACAGACATATCTGATTAGAATGCCGCTCCACAAACAACACAGCCTGCCTTGGCTTGACTTTGGCTATGCACTTCTTAGCATTGGTGCTCTGCGAGGAAAATAAATCAAAAAAAATAAATAAATAAGAATCTACTTTTGCTGCAGTTTAGGCAGATTCCCAATTGACCTAATTGTTTGAATTCTTGCCTCCGCAAAGCTCCATGTGGAGGAAATCTGAGCGGTCCAAGCGGGCTCATCCTTTCTCCGGATTATCCGGAACCGTACCCTCATGGGAGAGAGTGCGACTGGACTGTTACTGTCACGGAGGACTATGTCATCGCCCTCAGCTTCAACCAGTAAGATCAAGTGACTCTCTTCCTCTCTCATCCGTTGCAATCCTCCCACAAGTATATTTGGGTTTTTTTTTTTTGCTGCAGAAAACCACATCATCACCAAATATTCTGTTCTCTCATTCAACCAGATTCAGCTTGGAGCCCAGTTATGACTTCTTACATATCTATGATGGGCCAGACTCCCTGAGCCCTTTGCTGGGAAGCTTTTATGGAACGGATGTTCCCGATCGGATCGAGAGCAGCTCCAACACACTCTTCCTGGCCTTCCGCAGCGATGCCTCCCTCAGCAGCAATGGATTTGTGCTTCAGTACACAGGTTTGCACTTTGTGCACATTGTTTCTTCTCGCTTCCTTTTTGCACTCGTCTGGGGTGAGTGAGATTCCTTGGAAGGGAGTATTGATCAATGCCTACCTTGGAGGCCGACCGAATCGATGACTTAAGACAAAAAGGTGGCTGCGGTCGTGCTCGAGCTCTTTTGGTGTTTGCTTTGCCTCCAACAGAGCACGCCAGTTTTGTCGCTTTCAGAGCTCGGCTACTTTTGCATGTAGACAAATGTGCTTACCGAACTCTCCAGACGTTGACGTACTGCAAATGTACTGTTGAGCAAACAGCATGGCGAAAAAAGCTCATCAAGCTACGGGTCGGATTCAGATTCGGGGTCGGGGTATTTGTTGAGCAGAGGCAAGTTAACAAGAAAGCCCAGTGAGTGTTTGGTCAGAATGCCTGAGGTGCGATTAGTCTCTTTAGCGAGCACTCTTTTTGTTTCCAGGTCTCAGACAGTGTCTGATGAGGCTCGCTGGGGAAAGATGTCGGCACAAATACAAACGTTCCATGGCCGGATAACATTTGAATAACGCATCGCGATGTCGACGGGCGTACAACAAAGCAAACATCCTTAACTCTTGGCGTCTTTCTCATCCAATGCTTTCATTCACCCTTGGGCTTGTTTTCACTTGACCTCACATCACATCTCTTTGGTCTTTTTTGTTTGTTTGTTTATTTGTTTGTTTGTTTGTTTTTATGGGAGGAGGTCTCACATCCATTTTCTTCTGTGTAAAAGAAAAATGCTTGTTCTCCAGTAGCTCTTTTGCAACTGCAACTGTTGCCACAATAAAGCCGTTGCTTGCTGTTGGTCTTTACAGGTTTAATCATAAAATGTGTCCGAAGAAGGGTGTTCGACCTGTTGATCGCATTTGCTTTGGGGACATCCTGTAAAATTAGATCCATTAGTCCATTTTATGAGAATGACTTCAATGCATGGTGAAAGTGATTTGGACACTGATTTACTGAATCAAATCAACTTCGTAGTACACAACGAGCTGAACTGCAGGCGGTGGAACGAGAGGAAATTGTAACAGAAGCCCTGCTAAGGTGCAGAGAACCCATGCCAGGGTCCTCGGGCATGGTTTTGCTTAGATGCACATGGGGGGGGGTATTAGTCAGATATGGAATAAGACTGAGATCAGGGGATGGGAATCATACAGAATTCACCGGTGGCCTTTCACGCGGGTCTTTGTCACCTGAGAACTATGTGACAGATTGAGCAATGAGTCTGCCTTCCACCATTATAAGTGGATGCTAGTGTGTGTTTGCGTCTAGTTTTTGCAGCCGCGTTTGAGCGCATGCGTATGTGCATTGTCCTCTCCACTCGAATGCGCGACCGAGTTCCGAGAGGAGCAGTTGCACACGCTCAGTGGACCTCGGTTCCTGATAGGTGCCACTCTCAATCAGCTGCCTGTCTATCTCCCAAGAGATACACATAGCTTCCGCAGCAATAGATGAGACGGCGCTCTCGAGGGCCAGAGAGAAAAGACAGCCGCTGCGATAGGGTTGCAAAAAATAGAAAAGCGCCGAAGTGAACGCGTCAGAGCCTACAAAAGAACAGTGGGATTCGTCCTTTCTATTTCCTCGATGTCAACATGTGTTGAACATGGCTGATGGTTATTATTTTTTTTTTTCCCTCTTTCCACACAGAGAACCCGAGGGAGTCGTGCTTCGAGCCGGGTCTGGTGCGCAACGGGTCGCGGGCGGGAACCGAACTGAAGCTGGGCTCCGTCGTCAGCTACCACTGCGACAGTGGCTACACGCTGGAGGGAGAACAAACCCTCACTTGCATCATGGGAGCAGATGGCAAGCCAAGCTGGAACAAAGCCAAACCCATCTGCACTGGTAAACACTGACATCTGGAGATAGTCCCTTGCACACACACATTCCATACCAATGCTTCTAGATTGATCTCATATAAACAAACATTCTTCATTTTAAATCATCTCGGCCACGTTTTCTCTCTTTTGTGTGACACTCTGCAGCCATTTTAACATGACAAACACTTTGATCAATCACAAGATGCCTTTAGCAGTCGCATGAACAAGGGTCCGCCATGTTTTAAGAGCTTACGCGTTGTTGTGTGAGCTCACCCAAAACCACAGTCACTTTTCTTTTCACTTTCACACCTAATGATCGAACCGGAGTTCGCCAACACTTTTTTTCCGCTTGTCCCCACTAAACAAACAAACAAAACAAAACGTCTTTTTTCCGCTTGTCCCCACTAAACAAACAAACAAACAAACAAAACATTGTTGACGGCAGTTGATGGCATTTTATGTCAGAGTTAAGAAGGCGGTTCGTGCGGTTTACGCTTATTAGTGGAATGGTACACCGAAGCGGAACATAAAGTTGCAAACCGAAATCGATTTAATTACGCAACTTAACTCAACTGTATTTATAGAGCACTTTCAAATTACACGCCTGTATTTTGTATTCTGTATGTATTCTAAAATTCCTCTGGCTGTCTTTTTTTTTTTTTTTTTTTTTTTAGCACTCTGTGGCGGGCAGTACTCTGGTTTGGAAGGCGTGGTCCTGTCTCCTGGTTACCCTGGCAACTACAGCAGCGCCAGGATCTGTCTTTACTCTGTGGTTGTTCCCCAAGATTATGGTAAGATCGTTTCCATCATATATTGCTGGTATAAGCCGAGACAAGTCCACCTTTGTTAGTTTTCTCCCGTGAAGCTGATGGTCAGGTTTCTTTTCACAACTCTGTCATTGACGGTTTTCTGACAACGTTTCCCTGTAATTTGGAGTCGGTATCTGATGTTCGTGAAAGTGACGATGTCCTTTTCAGCAATCTACCATCGGCAATTTTCTTTCGGGGGGGGTTCCTATTGTCACCTTCCTACCATTTAATTGCCCTCTGATTTTCCACTTGACGTCACTATTTCTCCGTTCCAAAGAGACTGAGAACCCTGCGGTGATCGTGACACCACCTGTAAAAATAAAACCACCTGAAAGCCGCCCGACCGCATGTTACTGTCACCGGAGCGATTTAAATCGGTGTTTTACACATCCAGCGGGGGAAACACCCAACCCCCTAATTGGTATCTGGAAGATCAAGCTTTTTTGAGCCTTTTGACATTTCCATCGTAAGAAAAAAAAAAAAAAAAGCGTCCTGATGCGAAAATGCGATCAAAAAGCCGCAAGCCACTGAAAACGAAAAAAAACGATTCATACTCATTCCATTTCAGAGGGGAAAAGACATGTTGGTTGCGTGGTTCTCGCAGGCAACGATCATGTCCTATCATCGTTGAGCCACTCGCTTTGTTGTGCCCGTGTGTGGTAAATGCTGAAGTTGCAATACCCACTAGAAGACGGGCGATGATTCAAATAAATTGGCTGACGCGCCTCCCGTTCGAGTCCCCACGAGGGACTGTGACGGAATTGGCAGTAAGCAACAGACCACGCTTGCGTCTTCCTAGAAAATGATTCCAAGGGCCAAGAATAAATATTACTGCCATTCATTGAGGCCTTTCTTTCTGCAATGTGGGCAAAGACGATGCATGCATGGCGCCATCCATTGATGATCAGTTAATGGGCGCCGCGGACGCCCGATTATTACTTTGCAGTTTCACGTCTGATGAAACGCGCTGACCTCTGGCGCGCCCTCACTCCCCTCCGCTTTCCGCTTATCCTCTTTGTTCCTCGACTTGTAAAGGCGACGCAGATTAGCTGCGAAAGGTTAAATATGCTCCGGCAGTAGCGTTTGAGAGGATTGGTTTCAAGGATCAAGGTGACAGCGCTGAGCTCGACTGGTTGTCATTGCGAGAAAACCTTTCATCCGTTGACAAACCGTCAAGTCAAGACCGTCGTATTAATATTCCCTTTTGTCACATCAGCCGCGACTCGTGCTTTGAAATGGTTGGTATTTTCTCGCGCCCGTGGTCCACGTGTGGATTGAAACCATATTTCACAACGCGATTTCTAATTCCTCCACCTTTTATATCTTTTTCTAGTGGTCTTCAGCCAATTTGCATTCTTCCAGACAGCTCTGAATGATGTCGTGGAGGTTTTTGATGGGCCGACACAGACCTCCCGTGTTCTTAGCTCTTTGTCTGGAGCGCACACAGGTAATACGCGCACATATTACTTGCATATGCATGCAAAGGCATATGGAGAACCTCTACCGACATACATGCTAGCTGGGTTGGGAGAGTGACAAGCTACATCGATGCGTGTAGGGGGTGATGGAATGTCACACACGACTTGTACAGCTTTACCTTCGTATCCAGGAGCAGTGGCTTGAAATTGTCAGAATCATTGCATCAACTTGCATCGTCGCGGGAGTAACAAATCATGAGAGATGCTCAAGATTGCATGCAATGAGAATATTAGTGGGACACAAGCACGCGTATGTGCAAGCTTTCACGAGGACAATTTTGGATCTCTCATACAATAGATGGACAGATTTGATCATTTCGACAAAAGATGGTAAACAACTCGCTTGAATGAGATAAACGTACATACGAAAAGTTTCAAAAAGTAGGAAGGGAGCTAAATCAGATCATCGCGTCAGTATCTCGGTCAGTCTGCGACTTGACAAAAAGCAAATTATGATTCCTTTGCTTTGCGTCCAGGGCAGGCTGGGGATTAAAAAAAAAAAAAAAAAATCTAGTTTATCGCACAATAAACAAGACGCTATATTAACAGGGGACTCCTGTCGGCCAACTCGCAGAACTTACCAAGTAGGCAGAGCAAAGCAGAGCTCACGCATTCTGGCAAAGGAAGACAAACTTAAGGTCTGCAAAGGTGCGTTATCTGTTCTCACGTTCCCAAATCGACTCCATCCCCTTGCAGGTTTACTGCTTAACAGCTGGAGCGTTACTCAAAGTCATAATTGCTGAACCTAAATCAACTCCTTTTGGGGTCTGGCTCCACCCCAAACAGTCCTGATGGCTTTCCCTCAAATGAGTGCCGAGAAGCTGTAAACGTGTGGCCTGCTTTGCAGCTGGAAGCTGACCGGTGACTCGATGCTGGCCCGCGTTTGATCTGTTCAGGTGAACGCATCCCCTGTGCGGCGAATTAGGAATCGGTCACCATGACAGCATTCTGCTGGGGCTTCCTGCAATTAACTGCCCAGCGTGCCCCGGGGGGGCCTCCGCTGCGGCGCCCGAGCGGTCGTGGCCGTGACACTTGCGGAGGAGACGTGCGGTCGCAGTTCTCCGATGGCGCAACATGTTACAGGAACAGATACATTCAACATATGTGCAGAGTAAAATGACCGTAGAGGCTGGGGAGATATACAGACATACACACATAGTGTGATGTTTCCTCTGGGTGGTTGGGGGGGTGGGGGGTTAAGGATGTCTGCCTCCCCGCTACAGTGTGACAGCATGCAGACACGGTGTAATGAGATCCTCCGCCGAGGGGCAGTCAGCAGCTCGAGCACCAAAGACTGAGAGGCAGAGATGCTCAAGCATGATATCATGCTCTGTGCCTCCCATCTCCGTAGGAACATCACAAGGGTTTAATTAAGATGTTGTGCGCCGTTTGAGATCATCATCAAAAAGGAAAAAAAAAACCCAGTCAAAATCCTTTTCGTGTCTTTGTTTTCGCTTTAAAGTCAAAAGGGATATTCAAATATCTGTATATGTAATTATAGTCTTGTGTTTCTCAGTTCTCGGCGGTTCAATTAGCCCTGCGTGCAAACTGTCAGAGCGCGGCTTCATTTTGGACAGGTGGCTTGCTCGTGAGCCATGGCTCAGCTGACATTCAAACCCCTTCCCAACGTGGAGAACGTCCTTTCGATGTCTGCATTGGCCCAAAAGCCGAGCGCGGTATCGGTGATGAGCCCCAAGCGTGAATAGTCGTCTGTATTTCACACTCACCCGACTGAAACCAGGAGAGATGAGAGTGTGCAGCGCCCACGCATAGACGGCATGCCCTGAAGGCACTTGGTTTGTAACACTGCAAATTATTTCGGTTTTTTTCACTCTCTATCTCAGGCGAGTCATTGCCATTGGCGACGACCAACCAAATCGTGATACGCTTCACCTCGAAAGGCCAATCCAGCTCGAGGGGATTCCATCTGGTCTACCAGGGTGAGTGTCGATGACGCCGGTGGCGCCACACACATATTAGCTCTTCAACATCTAAGGACTATCCATCCGTTATCCGAGCCACTTCTCTTCACGGGGGCGTCCTGGAGCCTATCCCAGCTGTTTTCGGGCGGTAGGCGGGGTACGCACCCAACGGGTTGCCAGCCAATTGCGCGGCACAAGTAGACAACCATACATACTCACAATCACGGCTAGGGACAATTTAGAGTCTTCCATGAGATTACCCTGCATGTTTTTGGAATGTGGGAGGAAACCAGCGTACCCGGAGAAAACCCACACGGGCACAGGGAGAACATGCAAATGACACACCGGAAGGCCGGAGCTGGAATCGAACCCTGCACGTCTGCACTGTGAGGCGGATGTGCTAACCAGACGACCACCATGCCGCCATTTAAGATTAAATTTGCTTTGATTGAAATATGTATACATGTAAATTACACAAGAAAAAAACATGGGCATGCTCGTCAACATTCTGAATCTTTATGACGAGTGTATTCAGTGGCGAAAAGTGTCATATCTATTTTTTTTCGGGATCCACATTGAATTGTTTATGTGCCTCCTTTTGCTCTACAAAGCTGTGCCACGGACCAGCGCAACCCAGTGCAGCTCTGTCCCCGAGCCCCGCAACGGCCGACGAATGGGCAACAATTTCGCCGTTGGCGCCGTCATTCGCTTTGAGTGCAGCCCAGGTTATGTGCTCGAGGGATCGGCCGCCATCGAATGTTTGACAGTGCCCAACGCGCTGGCGCAGTGGAACAGCTCCATCCCCAGCTGCATAGGTAGGACACGGTTCTTGTAGAAAAACAAGCACACGCACTCTGGCTTCCTTCCTTCCATCCTTTCTCTCTCCTTCAAACAAGTTGCCTCGCGTGTGAGCCTTGTGCTAACCTGACAGAGATTTGTGCTGGAAGCCATTGCCCGTAGAGACAGTCTGCAGCCATGCAGCACGCAGGTGGCAGGCGGTTCATAAGTAAACCCAGAAAAGCATTGGCAAGTCTATATATATATATATATGTATATGTATATGTATATGCACAGCTATTTCTGAAAGTGTGAGATGGTTAATATGCTGCTCTCTTGCTTCTCTCTTCCGTAGTTACACACACACACACACACACACACACACGGGCAGCTGTACCAGATGTGTTTACCAGATGTTTGTTTGAAGACTTTTCCTTTTCTCTACGGTATGAGACTTGATGATCCTGCAATTAAATGAAATGTTGTCCATGTGGAGCTAATCTCACCCATCGTACCGGGACCATTTTATCACCTGGGTTTCCGGAGCCTTACCTCAACAGCCTCAACTGTGTCTGGAAGATTACGGTTCCAGAGGGGTCAGGAATCCAGGTTAGAATTGGATTTAAACTGGGAGCAGAGGGTCATGAACGGTTTCCTGCAAAAAAACACATTTCCATGACCTTCAGGAAAAGAGGACCTGGATAAGAAAACAATCAATCATTCAAAGCACCGTATGGTTAAATTTGCAAATGTTATATTTTCCAACATGTACGTTAACCTTTTCATTCACGTTGTGTACTGAGCATCGTCCTGGCCCATATGGTAGTGTCTAATTAGCTGACCAGGCACTAATTGACAGCTAATGAGCAGTTCTGCACGCAAAGCAGGAGGAATGTTGAAAAACAAATTTCTGAATCAAATTGGATGACATTGTACCCGTGATGAGTGTGCATTCCCGTTTCTCCCGAGTTAGTCGTCTTTGCAAGAGTTTGTCACTGAGTCCTTTGGGTTTTGGCCAGATGGAAAGTTTCTTGGCGTACGGTTTAGCTGCTCTGGCTAATGACCTCAGTGCTGTCCCTTAGCTATTAGCCCCCCGCCTTCCCAGCTGAATGTCTGCGGGTCAGAAATATGACACAACACCCTTAATGTCAATGTACCACACACATCGGTTGTGTGTGCGCGTTGCCTTTTTCAAAAGCTTCCCATCCACAGGCGACATTTCCCATCATTGACATAGTACTTTGAAAAGGGGATGCGCCACTTTAGGGTGTTTGCTCTTCTGTCTTCATTCTCGGTCATGTAATCCCCTCATCTGTTGTCTTCCTGGGTCATTGTCCCAGTTGTCATTGTCTTCGTGGCGTTTTTCATGCCTTACGGAGAAACACAAAAAGGCTTGTTTTCATAGCACAACCTCGCGATATGGCTGATGGCAGAACCCCTCTCGGTCATGTAATCCCCTCATCTGTTGTCTTCCTCGGTCATTGTCCCAGTTGTCATTGTCTTCGTACGGAGAAACACAAAAAGGCTCGTTTTCATAACGCAACCTCGCAATATGGCTGATGGCAGAAATCTGCTTGGAGTCAAAACATTTATATTGCATCTGTCTGTTTGCCAATGCGCTTCAAGTTAAGTTTGTCAAACAAAGGACAAAAGAGAATTCATCGGGGTGGATGATCCAGATTTGTTTTTTTTTTGTTTTGTTTTTTTTTTTTCATTGTTTTACATTTTTGAAATTTATGAGCTGCTGCACCGGAAGCAACGACACGTTCCCAAGTAGCTTCAGTCTCCACTGCTGCGTTGCCGTTTACATTTGTGGACAAAGTGCACCAATTGCAGATTGGGGTGTCACCAGCAGGAAAAGTCACAGAAGTTAACTGCCCTTTTTTCACAGCCATTTTAAGTGGTCTCCTAATAAAAGATCAATGTGTGAGCTCCGTCCTCATCTCTTGAAGATGTGTCACAGCTACAACCCCGCCCCCCACCCCCATTAATTGGCCCGTAAACAATCTATAACCATCAGTTGAAGAACACCCATTTTATAAGGATGACAAAATGAGAGGCTGTGGTCCAGTGAGAGAAAAATGAGGTGACATTGACCTTCTTTGCTAAATGTGAAAATCGAACCGTACCACCTAAACGCACTGCGCCAATGTCAAGAGCAGGCTTGTTTAATGATGTCTATTATATCGTCCTAACGCTTGTCATAACTAGCATTCAGACTGATTAGTTGCTTCATAATCGATTTAGTGTTAATGCGTTACATGTATTCAATTGCTGAAAATATCACAGATACGCGAATCTATGAACATATTTTAAAAGTACAATCAGAAGTCATGCGTTCGATACGAATGCATTTTATCTAAAAAAAAAAAAAATGGGGCTAGTTACACAAAGGCTCCAAGCGGAAGCTTGTGATACCCAATAACCGAAACATCCGCTAAATGGAAATTTTTGTGAACCCTGAGTCCCGGGCGAGCCATCCAGACTTTCCTTGACTTTATACTCACCCTTGCTCTCAGACTTCGCTATTTTCATCAGTCGCTGGTACTCGCAGGCTTTCTGCCACATGGCTAGTGTGATCGTCATTCAAGAAACTGGCTCTGGCTAGCGTATGTCGAGCCCTAGAGTTTGTCAAACTGGTGCCCACTGCCGCAATGTCAGTGGGCAAGCCAAAAACGAGAGGACGGCACGCTTACAAAAAGCGCAAGTCCTAAACTGTCAAATGCCGATGGACTCGTCTCTGTCCGAATGATGCCTGAAACGAAAGAGAGGAAGAGCTGATGGTATCGGGACTTTCGGGACAGTTTAGCTCCTCCATTGCAAATATTCTCTCGTGACGAACTGTTCTGATCCTTCCGTATGCTCCTGCTTCCCTCAGATCCAGGTCATCAGCTTTGTCACAGAACAGAACTGGGACTCGCTGGAGGTGTTTGACGGAGGCGACAACACTGACACCTTGCTTGGGAGTTTCTCAGGTATTCCTTGCGTTGACTTGTACGCCTCCGTTTTTGTCGGTCACTCTGGTGATTTCTCAAGAAAAAGATCAATTGTGTGCAGATCAATCTCAATCCGATTATGATCCTCGTGCCTTTTTGTCTGTGGCGTTAACTGATTTGCCGTACCTTTATTAATCTCTCTATTATAGCAAGACGTAATTGACTCTCTTTCCCCCAAGGGGGGGAAAAAATGCAAATGTTAGGAAACCAACATTTGAGTTATTTGTAAGTAACAGCAGCAGTTAGTCACGGGCAGCCTAAGCCAGAGATAGGATCACTAAATACCGGCCATTTATTTTCTCCCCAAGGCACCACCGTCCCGGCTCTCCTCAACAGCACTTCCAACCAACTCTACCTCCACTTTTTCTCCGATATCAGCGTGTCTGCTGCCGGATTCAGGCTGGAATACAAAAGTACGTTAACTATGAAATCTGTTACCGCCGTTTTTATAACTCACTTGCTGTTTAGTTTGGACAAAGGGTCACACATTGGAACGACAGTTTTGAATTGAATGCTGAATTATTGTTCATCTTTTATCCCTTCAGCTGTGTCACTGACCAGCTGTCCAGAGCCAGTCATTCCAATGAATGCCGTTAAGATCGGGGAGCGCCTTCAGATGAATAATGTGGTGTCTTTTCAGTGCGAACCTGGATACACGCTCCAGGTAAAATCGCAAGACCCACTGATTGGTGTGCTCGGTTGTGTGTGTGAAATCCCAGCTGCCGTAACCTTTTGGAGAAGGCCAATGCGCGCCTCCTTCCAATCCTTATTTTAATACTCCTCCTGCATTGATCGATGTCACTTCTGCTAGATTTCAGAATTTAGTCTCCGCACGAAGTCATTTGGAGACCACAGGCAGCTTGCTCCAAATAATTAGAGCACCAGATGTGAACGAGTGCCAATTCATTCACGGGCTGTTTGTTGCATTTTCCCTCTTGTCTCCTCCGCACATGCTCTACCTTGAAGGGGAATTCACATATCACTTGTATGCCTGGAACTGTCCGAAGATGGAACTACCCTCCGCCTCTATGCATCGGTAAGAATAAGCCTTTCTTATTTGCTTCCACGTTCTTCTGCCATCCTTCTGGCCTTGTGCAATGGTCTGACAACATTTCCTCAGGGATCATTCTCTCCCTTGGCTCCCCAGATGATTATTTAAAGTGCTACAAGGCCAAGACTTCACTTTTCAGGCTTGTGATCTTGGCACTGTGGGCATCTACAGCTTTACATTGTCACTTTCAATTTCAAGGGGAGCAAGTCTGGTCGTATGCTAATCCTTCGGGGTGGTGCAAATCAATAGCTTGATACTCTTTTTACCCCAAAAAGACAGACTGAATTTGGGCATTTGAGGTTATGTAAGCAAGTGTTGGTCACTTTTTAATTGGCCAAGGCAACCACTTTACTTAAGAAAATAAATAAATACATAAAAGAAACCCACCGCGTATTGAAAAGCAGGGCAGTGACACTAATATTTATTTATTTATTGATGTATTTATGCAACAGAGATTCTGAGCGAGACCCTCATTGTACCTTCGATGTCACGGTCATGGATATCAATGATGAATAAATAAACATTCCTGGACGAATTCAATGAAATGGGATGATTTCCAGCGGCACGTGTGCCACGACAGAACCCTGGTTGGGACTCACTCATTAATCCAATAAATTATGTGATGATTTGACAACTGAGCCATTGTTTATTCCTCAGGGGGAAAAAAAATGGTATATCATCCATATTTTTTTTTCCTCTGGGGTGACTCCCTCCTTTGTCTTAAGTAGGCTGTTCTCTTTTATTTTCCCCTTCCTGCTCCCCCCCCCCCCCCCCACACACACACACACGCGCACACACACTTCCAGGACTACTCACTCTTTTCTGCTTTAGTCAGCTGATGCTTTTAACATCAGTTTAACGTGCTTTCATCTTTTTTGTGTCTTATTTCAGGGCTTGTCTCTTTTCATCTTTCTTGATAACATCATCATTTTTATTTTCAACTATTTTGAGTCCTCGTCCTGGATTTCAGTCAGGGAAATTGTATCCACCGGTGGTTTAAGATGAAAGGAACACTGACAAAATAGCAAGATATGCATGATGTGCCACTATGACGTCCCGAAGGAAAAAAAAAAAGAAGAAATGCAACGCATGCAACATACAGTGCTTCACAAATTTTGTAGACCACCCAGTGGGAATTTTATATGATTGTTAATTGACCGTATTGCTACTAACTGCAAACATTTGTTTCTGTAACAGGCAATAAACCAGTATGTAAAAATCCTGGAACGAAACTGATTTTTTTTTTTCTTTTTCTGTCATCCGTTTATTTTCATCCGAGAATTGAAGATGACAGCTCATAGTTTTGTTTTTTTTTAACGTGCATTTCTGGACATAAAAAATATATATTGAACAACATATATCAAATCTGGATCTTTAAAAAGGTGAATTGAGTTTGGAATTGCAAATTGCTGCATAAAGATGTCACTGGCAATGAAAGAGTCTGCAGAAAATTAAAAAAAAAATGACAGTGCTGAATGACACACATAGCTGAAGGCAATCTTTTCATTCAAGTTACTGTATTGCACATCATTCATTTTACCCCTCTTAAAACAAACCCCCCCCAAAAAAAAAAACCATAATTGCGATGTCCATGTACTCACCAATACAATCCAACTCTATATTGTGTACCGAATGTATTTATTGTGTACCGAATGTATTTATTTGTTGAAGATATTCTATCCATGCTAATATACGGCTCTCACTGGCTCCCACTAGCCCAATGTGGAGGAATTCACGAGGAGATGGAGGGCATGATACTCAGCCCCGGTTTCCCTGGCAACTATCCTAGCAACAGTGACTGCACATGGAGAATCTACCTGCCTGTTGGTTACGGTAAGAATCAGGGGCTCCTAACTATGCTCAAACGAGGTCCTCGATCACAATTTGGCCCTCGGCGCTGTGAAAGCAAACGGTTTTCTCGGAATGGTTTTCAAGGCTTGTGACGTGAGCCCTTTTTGTTTGAATTCCTTTTCTCTTTTCTTCTCCGCTCGGAACGGTGAGCGGAGAAGACTTGCGCTTCGTTCATGAGTCCGCTTTGTGAATTCGAGAAAACAGACTACGATGGGGGTCATTCAACACACCATTATTGTAATATGCACATTCATTTTCCTAATTGCCCCGAGACAATGATGATGAGCAGGAGCAGTCATTAGGTTATTTATTTATTTATTTTAATGTGTCTGACTGCAAATGGCTCAGGTCCAGCTGATGCATTTCAATTTGTGTGTGATTCGATCGTAATCTGAGCATTCATTTGTAACAGTGCAGTTGGTTTTGGTGAATGAAATAATTTTTTTTCATCTTTTGGGTTCTCTTCTTGCCAGGAGCCCACCTCCAGTTTCTCAATTTCTCCACTGAAGCCAACCACGATTTCCTGGAAATACGCAACGGACCCCTGGACACGAGCGTTGTCATTGGGCGATTCAGCGGGCAGGATATTCCTTCCTCGCTGCTGACCACCTCTCACGAGACGACCGTCTATTTCCATAGCGACCATTCGCAGAACAAACCAGGGTTCAGGTTCGAGTACCACGGTAAGTCACCTCCATGTTGAAAAACGCCGATGTCACGCCAGAGCGCAGTTGTCAAATTATTTTCGGATTGTCTGGTTTAATATGCAGTTCACATAATAATTGATATAATCAGGAGGATTAATTTTTGCTTGCTAATTGTGGGAGTGACTTGGCCTCACTATTCAGAGTTAATTTCTGCCGCAGAGCTTCATATAACCCGTAATCACTTCAGGGTCGTTGAGCCAATTTAATATATTGAGCTATTTGGCTGGAAAAAAATGATAAAAGTGTCATTAAAATGAGGTCACAACAATGAATAATGACATGCTTAGACAAAATTCTCTTACCTCATTCCATCAAGTTAAGTAATTATCAGTGTCACGTGAGGTGTGCATTCTAGATTTGTAATCACTTTATCCCAAACCGTCGCTCCCTTATTGGAAAATGTATCTTTATGTATTATGTATTAGCATGGCTACATCTACGACATTTCCAAGCGTTATCTCCCACGAGAGGGAATCTGTGATCCATAGAAATCAATTTCTTCTGTCATATTTATATCCTGGCTCTTTGAGGCTCAAGCACTGCTCGATATTTGTGTCCAAAGGGGGTAAAGAGCGCTGTCGACTCACACGATTTCAAATGGCTCAAGCCCAACACATGCCTGTTGCTCTGTGAGAAGGACTGCTCTCTCTCTCTCTCTCTCTCTCTCTCTCTCTCTCTCTCTCTCTCTCTCTCTCTCTCTCTCTCTCTCTCTCTCTCTATATATATATATATATTATTTGTATATAATATATAATATATTTATTGCACTTAGTTCCGATTGCATCATTCATGGTTCCGTCATCCGCTTGCCTTGCCCGCAGCTTATGAACTCCAAGAGTGCCCGGATCCAGAGCCTTTCCGCTATGGGGTGGTGGTGGGTGCCGGCTACAACGTGGGCCAGTCCATATCTTTCGAGTGTCTGCCTGGATACCAGCTGGTGGGACATTCCATCCTCACTTGCGAACACGGCACAACCCGCAATTGGGATCATCCTTTCCCCCGCTGCGAAGGTAGGTTCAAAAGAACGTCAACTTTGTCGATCGTCGTTGTAGTATCCTGGAATATGACATGACTTTTTAGGACAGTCCTAACCAAAAATACATGAATAAAAGACTCGAAAGTCACCCATGTTTTTAGCTCATATTTTCACGCCATTTTGTGTGTTTGCGTTTCAAGTTAACGCACTCTTTCGGACTGTCGGTCGCACGCTGGTTGGTTCCAAGCTTGAGTGAAGAGCAATTCTATGACTTGTCCAGCGTGTTTTAATCGATAACTCATCTAACAGATGAGACGCTAGCTGAGGGGTCTCCGCTGTTGCACATCAGGCGGCTGAATAATCTGAACCCACACAGACACACGACCCCTTTGTGCCTCTGAGAAAACAGAAAAGAAAAGCAATTTTAGCTTTGGGAGCGATTGTGTACACATCGGCGTCTGAGGGTGTGTCATTAATCTCAACTGCTTGTCTCGGCTGCTTGAGACGTCTAAACGACTGTGATTACTTTAAGAGGTCTTCCGTCATGGTTGCAGCGCTGCTAAATAGGAGGTTTGGGTGTCAGTGGAAATGTTAGGTTCGCTTTTTAATCTGAATGGATGCAGATGTAGCAAAATTGGACACTCGTTTGAATGGTGAATCACGTTTTCCCGCCCATAAGATGTGTTCGGTATCAATGTTCAGTTCGCCGATGGTCGGTCTGTCTTTTCACCACTCGCAGGCTTTCCTTCTGCATCATAGGCTGCAATCTGCTTTACTACAGACCGCGTTGTAATGATGAATTCCCGGCCATTTTAAAGCCGTTCCTAATTCTCCGATGTCACAGTGCCGTGTGGTGGAAACATCACTTCGGACAACGGGACCATCTTCTCTCCACGCTACCCAGAAGAATACCTCAACTCAGCTGACTGCTCCTGGTTGATCACTGTGGCTCCTGGCTTTGGAATCAAGCTCAACTTTACCTTACTTCACGTTCACGGCCCACACGACTTCATCACTGTTTGGTATGGAATCTGTCGTGTATGGCTGACATTTTCACATGCGCGACCAACGCTTCCCAGTCCTTCTTCACTCACCCTTTCCAAAGAACTCTCTAGAAACCTCATTTTTTTTCGTTTTGATTGCCAACCAACCTGGCAATGGGATGACTGCATGTCTATCCCAGTAGATTCAGATCAATTTTCCACTCACAATCTGATTCAACTGCTTCTCAAGGTTTATACTGTGCAGATTTTACCTTGAGTGATCTTGTTTGTTTGTTTTTTTTGGGGGGGGGTCGCCAATTTGTCTGACAAAAAGGAGTGGAAAACAATGTTTCCATCGTGTATTTGCTTTTTTTGGCCCTTCTGGATGGATGTTTCTCAGAAAGGTCCCATTGAGCCAAGATGTGGACTATCATGTTCCCCAGTTTCGACTTGCCACCTCTGTGTCTCTACCCACTGAACTACTGAGCCAAGGAAATGGGCCCCGTAATGGTAACTTGGCCGGAATGCAGTCAGGCAGCAGTCCCCAGCCAGCCATTTGCAGAGCTGCTTGTAATCTCCCATGCCCACTCTGACAGCCAAAGACAGATGGTTTTTAAACTGAACGGTTGTGGTATAATTCCGGGAGCTGGCTTGATCGGCCATTGCTGCGCCGAGGGACCGCTCCGATTGGCCGACATTTTCCAAAGACGTTCCCATCCGATGCTAGTTAGTATCCACGGTCCCGTCCAGATCGCTCATTCCATGCTCAGATGCAGTGTTCCTGTCGTGCGTCGTAATATTTTCTCGTCTCTGAGAAGGCTTTGTTGTCTCTAGGGATGGCCCGCAAGAAACAGCAAGGAAACTGGGTGTGTTCACTGATGGAGAGCCCAACGATCCTCCTCGGAGCACATCAAATCAGGTCCTGATCCGTTTTCGGAGTAACACGGAGAAAGGCGGATTGTTTCACATCGACTATCAAGGTAGCTCCTTCTTTTTGCAACTCACAGTACATCCTGTATGGTGTAACATGGGGTTTGTTGAACTCATATTCTTTTGTTATTTTTCTTGTCACTGAAGCTTACAGGCTGCAGTTCTGTCTCCCTCCCACCATCGTTCCCAATGCAGAGATCCTGATGGCAAGCAAAGAGTTTAAAATAGGTAACAATTTGAAACGTGTGTATGACGTTGATTGCCTGTACCAGATTTTGACTACACTGTAAGTCACACTTTTTTTGTCGTTTGGCTGGTCTTGTGACTTACATTCAGATGTGACTTGTTTATATAAAATTAGGCCTCAATCTGGCATCCAAAATCCCCTCCTTAATCATGTTGACGGGGAGCGAACGAGTCTCAGTTGGATCCGAAACTTTCGCTTCTAAGGTGAAGTTTTTCTTTTTAGTTTAAAATGGCTTACTTTAACTAGATTCCTGTCGCATTGTGGCCAAAGATAGAATCCTGGTCAGTGGTAAGTAAATCCTTGAGGCCGGTGCCACATGCTAAACACATTAGTTGCGAAAACGATGACTTCTTCATTTCTTTACTTTTGTTTGCCAGTTGGGAAATAATTTTGGTGTGTTCCTGCCACCTTTAGCATCTGTGACAAGGATTTACGATTTACAGTCCTAAAAGGAGCAATCACCGTCGAGGATTCAGTTTTAGGCCACTATGACACGTGGGATTATCTTGAAGGTAAACCCTTTTTGAGATAAAAAGAAACACTTTTCCTGAGCCACCCGTGGGTTTTTCGAATCCAAATGGAATTCGTTTGCTGCCTTTGACACCAATAAGGTAACAGGGATTTTGGGTGTGAGTCTGACCTGCACAGTTCTTGGTCTCGGTTTTTGCAAAAATAACCTCCCCCCACCCCCTCCCCTCATCTGTGTCTGTCCAGGTGACATTGTGCGCTACAGGTGCATCCCAGGCTACCAGCTAAGCGGCAATGACATTCTCACTTGTCGCTTAAGGGCACACTTAGAGTTTGAGGGGCCTCCGCCATCATGTGATGGTGAGTAAGCCAGATACAAGTATCTGAGTTTGTCATCCAAAGTACTTTGCATAAACTGGTGTACAACCTGTTGATTTTCTTACCTTGTGAAAGGATTTTGTGCATACATTGTGGCTGTATTTGAGAAACATGTTTAATTTATATATGCAATCTGAGTTCATAGGAATCTTAATTTTGCAATCTAAACTGTAATTAACTGAATTTATAAATAACTCACAGACCCTCATCCAGAATATTAGTTTAATCACATAATTTAATCAAATAAATGTATTTAAACAAGTTGTAATTTTATTCAGTTCTAACATTTTGAATGTAGCTAAAAAAAATTAATCCTTTAAAAAAAATTCTTTGGGCCAAGATAATTCTCATAGCACAGCGCGGTTGTTCTCGTACGTATTTTTCCTCAAATGGATTCACGCACTTCCAGCTGGGCCAAATTTCCGACTCCCATGGGTTGTGCACAAGCCTGCAGTCAGAGTGCCAAAGCTTCATATCAGTGTGGTGGTACCTTTCATCTCCACGGATGATGCTTAGTTCCCGCGAGACTGAGAATGGCGGTCGTGTCGCTCTCTTCGTGCTGAGAATGATCCTCCCTAAGGACCTCATAGTTGCACTGTTACCAACAGGCTGCACCCTTATCACGCCGAATGTTGTGCTCAACACTTTTCCTCCGGGTAAGGGGAAACTGGTGCAGAGAGAAGTCCCCCGTTTTCACTCGACTTTAAAATATCATGAACACGTATTTTTACACACTTTTTTTTTTTTAATACTCTTGTTGCATTCTATGTTGCCACCATGTCATATTGTTTCTCACACAGTGGATTTTCCAGTGGGTTAGCATAATGTGAGGCGTGTGACAAATTTGCAGCACTAAATAAGGGAAAATATGTAATTTATGTCAGCATCGGGGAAGCATAGAGGGGGGGTTTGCTGAGGGAACAGCAGTGCTGGTAAAGAACAAAGCGCATGGGGAGAATCGAGGTTCAGATTGAAGAAGGAAGAACAGAAATCTTGTGGCTCTGTTGGGATGTGGGCGAAATACAGTATGAAGTCAGAAGTTTGCATGGCTTGTCCAGCGCGGAAGGATGATTGCGAACAGGACAGGATTTTACCGGCAGGGCAAGCAAGGAGAGGACAAGGAGAGACTGAGGTTGGAATGCACAGCTCATTGAAATGCACGGGACATGCCGGCTGCAGCTGCACCTATCAAATCATCGCTTCTGGCTCTCATGAGCACAACCCTCGGCATGCAGCATTTTGCACGTGAACCCACGCATATGCCGAACACTGGGCTGTCCTTGCGTCCAGCTTCCAAAGTAGCGGTGGGTATGACGACGGTGGTCTCCTAAAGACAAGTGCTAACAGAGCTTCCATCCTATTTTGCAGTGCTGTTTGTCCCTCAGTACGGTCTCTCATCCTCTGCATTGCCTCTGACTGCCCCCCCCCCCCACACACACACACACATACTCCACTCCTCCCCCACGCAGTTCCTGCCTATTCACCAGCGTCACACTTTCTGACTCTTCTTGCGTAACGCACCTGTTAATCTCCGGGGCACTCAACCTTCATCGGCGCTCTTTAAATCACAGTATTTTGACGTCTATCAGCGTGCTCGTGTCCTGCCTGATCTCTCTTTAAATCCTACAACCACAGAGACACACACATTCACTTCTCTTCTTTGTATTCCATCCAGAGCACCGTACTCTGCTTAGTTCTCGGTACCTCGAATAGTGTCTGGTCCACAGACCTGAGGTATCAGGCAGTTGCATAGGGGCCGGGGAGCTCAGAGAGGTAAGGTGGGGCCAGGCCATTTAAAGATTTGAAAACAATCTATAGGATCTTCAAAAGAGCTCTAAAATGTAGAGGGAGAGAGGGAGCCAGTGAAGGGAGTGATGCGCTCTCTCTTACGAGTACCAGTCAAAAGGCGAGCAGCAGCATTTTGGACCAACTGGAGACGCTTCATGGAGGGTTGTCAGACACGAGTGGTTTTTGATGCCACTTTAGCAAACACTTGTGTTTGGTCTGGCAGGAGTGTTTGACTCACGGTACCCTCATGAGACCACAAGGTCGTCTTGCACATACAAATCTGTGGCATCAGTGCGGGACGTCAGAAATTGACCACAAAATAGCTGCCATATCAAAACGTCTGTATGAGACACCCTCTCAAAGCACTAGATGTTTTTTTTTGTTTGTTTTGTTTTTTCCTGGGAACAGAGCTTTTCCTTCACATTCATTTTGCATTTCATCCATTTTCCATCCAGGATGCCCTCCCGTCGCCTTCCTATCAGGCTCCTTTTTAGTCCATAGATTACTCTTTTTCAACGACGGCCCCTTTCTTTAAGTCCCCGTGAGAGGATTACAGCTGCCCCTTATTCAGGCCGTCATTGTCACCCCTGACTTCTCGCACTTTGTGTTATTATGCGTGTAGTGGTCCATTCCCTTCAATCAGCTCCTTATCACCTTTCTGCAGATGATAATTCAATTCTAGAAACGCAGACAAGAATGTCGCAGCAGTAAAAGGCTTCATATATCCGTGATTTGTGGCCCCGTGAGCACTTGAAGGGGGTAGCTATAAATACACAAACTGCAGTGTTTGCTTGCATGCGGAACTGAGCAGACAGGGGAATCCTTTCATTTTAGCGATCGCCTCGCACACTCTTCCACCCCATGTGTGAACGGAAGATGAATGAATTTTGCGCAGACCGCATTGCTCCCTTCCAGACAGGTTGTCTCACGCGTTGAAATTCTCAAATGACTCGTCCTCTTGCCTTATTAAAAGGAGCAATTTGGAGCTCTGTAAGCTTGGATCGTGCATTGATAGGCAGAGGCCTCGATGCTTCATTCCAAAGTGCCACCTTAAGAAGTCGTCGTCTCTGGACAAGAGCCCCAATCCCCGCCATGACGAGACGAAGGCAGTTTTGATGACTTTTTGAAAGGTCACTGAGAGCGTGCCTATCTCCACCCCAATTGATCGTTCAACGAAAGTTTCACGTACCTCTTATATACACTGTCTGAATTCTATCATGTCATATGTCAGTGATGTTTTTTGGCAGAGGCCTCGATGCTTCATTCCAAAGTGCCACCTGAAGAAGTAGTCGTCTCTGGACAAAAGCCCCAATCCCCGCCATGACGAGACAAAGGCAGTTTTGACGACTTTTTGAAAGGTCACTGAGAACGCGATTTGATCGTTCAACGAATGTTGCACGTACCTCTTATATACTGTCTGAATTCTATCATGTCATCTGTCAGTGATGTTTTTTAATCTTTCTCAGTGTGGTGCCTAGGGGGTTTTGTGGTACAATTCCCGATCAAAAGAGAAATAAAATATCTCACGTGTGTGCAGTACTTAAAGTTAACAATACATTGGTTGTGGTACACTTCAATATTTCCGCATCTCGGCCACTCCCGTTTTTTGTGTTTGTTTTTTTTTTTTTACCAAAATGTCATTGATGGAGATTTGAACACTGGTGGCAAAATGAGTAAAATAGTAAATGTTAGCGTCTGTGTTTTTGTGTGCCAAAGAATGAGGACTCTTGATCATTGCTGCTTTGCAGTCACTATTCCAGCAACATGTTTCATCAAAACAGATGAATTTCTGCAGCGAAATTGCGTGGGCATGGTACCAAGAAGGAATATGTTGTTGGTTGATCGGCAAACGATGTTTGAATAGTATAGAGAAGAAAAGTCTTGTTGGAGTTTATGAATGTATTTTTATGCAGATTTATTTATTTATTTATTTATTTTTTTCTTTGCTCGGATCCCACGACCTCACTGCTTCAGTGCCATTCTTGACCAAAATTCCGATTGCCTTGCTTGGATTGGAATGGAAGATTTAAATTGGCTCGCAGGGTGAACTTTCGAATCAGTAAATGTGCTCCAGGGACCTTTCCTCGCAGCTTTCGAGACAGGCAGATGGACACGGAGGATGTGAAGGGGAACGTTTCCACTGTGTTTTGTATTGTATACGTGCGGATTTCTATCATGTTTTATACATGGCGCTGGGTGCACGCTTGCCAAAAGTCCATTTAAGAACAATTTGCATAATTTATGATAATCTTCATGTCGGTCTCTGGTTTGAGATTTTCAGCTATTGAGTGTTCACCGTAAAGCAGCATTTCACTGGAAGTCGTTTGCAATTCAGTGAACGACACACTTGACATTGTAAGATTTCCTCATGCAATAAATCCCACTTAGTTTGCGCGCCAAGAATGGTAAGAGCCAACATTTTTAATCATTTGTCAACACCCCATAACCGAGGCAGTCCGCCATTTATTTTACCCGTTTGCCTTTTTAATCTTTTGGTGTATTTGAAAGCGACCACCAGGGTAAACATGCTCCAAACACAAGAGGCGCGTTCGACCGCCAGCCTGCCACGAGCAAATTGTTGTGTGCCGTCTCAACTGAGACATTCAGCGATGTTTCGAAATGCGGACACACGATTAATGTAAAAAAAGAAAAAAAAAATGTTCATGAAAAAATGGACAGACGTGTTTTTCGCAGGACTTTGACCAAATATGGCTTTAAAAAAAAAAAAAAAAGAAAAAAAATGTCCATGAAAAAATGGACAGACGTGTTTTTCACAGGACTTTGACCAAATATGGCTCGTGGAACAGCTTTGAGTTGACACCCGTGGCACATAAATAAATAAAAGAGGGCAAACAGAAGAGATGAGCTTTGCGCTCTCGGCTATCCGTTCATACCAGAGTTTAACGGCTATTTGTGGACTCACCTTGCAGACGAATTAGTATTTGTAATAATTATCAAATTACAATAGCACTCGAAGCTCCCGTGATTTCCCCTCCGACGATATTATGGATCCACCCGATGTAAGAACTTCAGAGTTGATTCCGTTGAACTACTAATGAATACACAAGATCCACTGGGTGCACAAATGTCCACTAAATTAGCAATTATGTTGCTATACGTTCACTTTTTTTACTTTCCTTGTCTCGACTCATCAGTGACCTGTCCCATGAATGAGGTCTTGACAGCGTCCACGGGAGTCATCATGAGCCAGTCGCCAGGCAGCGGCTTCCCGCATTTCGAGTCGTGCTCCTGGGTCGTCAAAGTGGAGCCCGGGTACAACGTCACGTTTACCGTCGAGCATTTCCAGACCAGCCGTCAGTTTGATGAACTTGAAATCTTTGACGGTGAGATACTGCCTTTTTCTTTACGAATCAACAGATGTGCGTGCAATGTTTCCTAAAAGCAATTAGCGGCATGCGCGATTAAAGCTTAAAATGAACCAAAGAGCCACACACGCTCACGGTCTTTCCTCCTCATCTGCTTTGTGCATTTGCGTGTAATTACGGGGGCAGTCAGCAAGCCTGGCAGGCTTCTCGTAGTAAATGGCACTCGTATACGCGAGACTTGCTGATTAGCGCATTTTATTCTTTCTTTCTTTCTTTATTTATTTTGCAAAGCAAAAATGAGCAGACATTCGCTAACCTTGGGGCTGCCAAACCAATTACCGAACG
The DNA here is from genome assembly GCF_001891065.2 of Hippocampus comes. Lineage (NCBI taxonomy): Eukaryota > Metazoa > Chordata > Actinopteri > Syngnathiformes > Syngnathidae > Hippocampus > Hippocampus comes. The sequence goes on along the minus strand of NW_017805478.1, from coordinate 428,698 downwards.
CGCTTTCCGTTTTTCGCCTCTTCAATTTGGAGCAGAGTACATTTTGATTTTGTGACGAGTGAAACTAAAAGCAGATGACCACGCGGACCTAAGCGGGTACAAGTGTGGCAACGGTGAGCCTGTTCTCATGAAAATGTCGTACAACGCGTAATTCTGAGTAACCGTGCGCAGCGGGGCCATTTGACAAAGCTGCGTTTCATTCTGAATGTTATGAAAATGAAGTACGACCTTTGAGAATAAATTGGAGCAATATAGAAAGCGGATAATGCTGCACTTTGATAAGCTGCAGTGTTTTGGGGGGATTTTTTGCGGGTGGGGGACCCATTTGTTGATTTGTCTCTTAAATCAGGTCCTTCAAGGCAGAGTCCTCTTCTGATCACACTTAGTGGGAACTACTCTAGCCCGCTCAGCATCACCAGCTCCAGTAACAAAGTCTACCTGCACTGGTCCTTCGACCACACGACCAGCCACAAAGGGTTCCGCATACGCTACTCAGGTAAGAAGTGCCTTTGGGAAAGTGAATCAGACATTTTTTATGAATTTTTTTTAAAGCAAACTTATATCCGTGTGGTCATAATGGCAGTGAGTAAGGCGGAGCCATAGCTTGATGTGTCCTTCTAGTTTCTATTTATTCCGACGAGAACATCTGCAGCGCGTGGCTGGGAATCGGTTCAATCTGAGAAGTGCCGCTTCCAATTCTTTTTCAATTCCATTAATGGATCTATTGTTGTCCTTCATGACACCTGCAAAGCCGGTAATGAATAATCACTGTTTAAATATTGAAAAGACTCCCCCCCCCCCGGCTCTTTATCAACACTATTCTGCCAGATTGACTAATCATTCTTTATAGTGCTCGGTGATTTCTCCGGCTCCCCCGGCCAGGTGTTGGTGCTGTCATTCCTCTACTTTTTTTTTTTTTTTTTTCGTTCCTTTGCCTCATCTTTCAATTTCTCCTCACCTGTGATTGAGTTTGCCATAGCAGGTTCCATGACAGATGGATAGATTGATTGCCGAGAACGTGTAATTTGCAATGGTCAACACCAAAGTATCGCGGCGGTGAGGGAGAAATAGATAGCGCCAGCCGATTTGGCGTCCTGTGTACTTTAGCCATCCATCAGTTCTTGCATGAGCAACAGGCAAACATCCCCTTGAGCGCTTTCCCATCACGTCCTCCATTCTTAACGTGCCACCTTTCAGTGTGTGGCAGCCGCGCCTCATAATGCGCCTCTGACTATCTTCCCTCTTATCTCTTTTGTGCTTCATATCCCTGCCTTTGTGGGCTCCCACCTCCCTTATTACCTATTCCTCTCCTCTCACCTGCCCGTGTCGATCGGAGTCCTTTGAGCTGCCGGGCTGATTGAAATGAGACAAGACATGTTCTCGGAGACAAACGGGAGGGGAGGAGGAGTCAGGATAACAGAAAGGCAGGCAAATGAGATTGACTCTGATTGAAGTGAAGAATTTCAATAAGCTCCCGAGATGCCACTCATCGGCTGACTGACAGGAGCAGGCCATCCAATGCAACGCGCGGTTAGCCAGTCAATGTCTTTAATATCGCTTGTGGTAAACACTGGATTTGTCTGTCGTTAGAGTGATGATGGAACGAGCTCTTTTCCCCTTACACCGAGTGAGGTTTTTTTTTTTTTTTTTTTTCCTGACCTGTTGCTGGACTTATTTGGAATGATGTACGATTGTTGGAGCCACCACGAAGGCAAGCAAACAAAAGCAGATACAGAACTGCGCTGCATTTATTAAGTGTTCAGTTTTTTGTAATCCTTCTTTGCATGCCTTGACACAATGCAAATTGATTCTCTGTTTTAGCCGCACATCCTACGCAATTTCATCTCCATATCTATCCTGATTGACCTCGCTATCCAGACATGACCGATGCAAAAGTAGGCCCGGGCGCTTTGCGATGGAAGGCGCCTTAAAATCAACACCCCCCCCCCACCCCCCCCCTCAGCAACCGCTTGCATCGTTTCACATTGTTATTGGGATTATACGATTATCCCTGTCAGTATACAGATTTAGATTATGTGGTCTCTTGTTTGACTTTATGAATTGCTTTTTTTTTTTCTTCTTAATTCGACGTAGCGGCCTACTGCAGCCCGCCCAACTACCCTGTAAATGGCACCGTGCACAGTCTGACAGGCACCAAGTTGGGAAGCACTCTTCGTTTCAGCTGCGACCAAGGCTTCCGCCTCATTGGCCAGAGCAGCGCCACCTGCACCCGCACCGCCCAGGGGATCTATCAGTGGAATGCACCCGTACCACTCTGCCAAGGTAGGGATACAACCAGCTGATAAAGTACATTTGGAAAATGCACAGAATGATGCAAAATGGATTGGGACTCAGATACCTTTTTGGATTATTGAGTTGAATCTAACGTCTGCCATTCTTGTCTGCAAGTATGGTGTAGCTTGCAACACTGAAGTACCTTTTTAAAAGCTGTCAGGACCCCCAAATGCACAAAAAATGGCATCTGAAAATATATTTGGTCGCTAGTGCCCTGGAATTGATGATCTATTCTCTTCCTCCCATGCCAGTTACATCCTGTGGAATGCCATTGCTTCCTGTCAACGGTAGCATTGTGGGTCAGGACTTCTCTTTAGGAGCCAGGGCTACTTACCGGTGCAATCCTGGATTCCGACTTGCAGGGCCTGTCACCACCACAATGGTCTGTCAGGACTCCGGAAGGTGGAGTCCCATCGAGGCCCCTCCCAGATGTGTCCGTAAGTGTATCACGAAGATTTGTTGCCGTGTCGTACGAAAGTGAGAAGTGAGGAAAACTGTCGATGATTTCCTCCGATACAGCGGTGAGCTGCCCTGATATCGGCCACACTGCGGTAGAGCATGGGCGATGGAGATTAATCTATGGAACCCAGAACCAATACGATGCTATAATGATGCTCATATGTGACCCGGGGTATTACTACAGGGGTCAAAGGGTCATTCAGTGTCAAGCCAATAGCACTTGGAACTACCCGGATCCGCGGCCCGTCTGCGATAGTGAGTGTGAAGCCGGTGCCACTGTTCACATTCTTACTTGCGTTTCCTTCGGGAATCCAAAGGGTGCTTAGGTTTCGATACTAAAACCATCAATCTGCTTTCAGTTATTTCCTGCGGCGACCTTGGCACCCCACCGAATGGTAACAAGATAGGAACGCTGACGGTGCACGGAGCCACTGCAATTTTTTCCTGCAATACAGGTTACACTTTAGTCGGCTCCCGTGTTCGAGAGTGCATGTCTAACGGACTTTGGAGCGGAACACAAGTCCAGTGTCTGGGTAAGTCCACTGACAAAGTGCCGCTATGCAAAGCTAACGTCTTTAGGGGGGGAGACTGTGAACGTGGGCCTTCATGCCATGCAAATGCATTTTTCCCCTTAGCTGGCCACTGTGGCAGCCCTGAGCCTATTGTGAATGGCCAAATCAACGGGGAGAATTACAATTACAGAGGTAGTGTTGTGTACCAGTGCAACCCGGGATTTCGTCTCATCGGCGTGTCTGTGCGGATCTGTGAACAGGATCATCGTTGGTCAGGACAGACCCCGGTCTGTGTTCGTAAGTACCTGCATTTTGAAGTGCTTGATCCTCGGCTTTGTCGTGAAGGGACTCGAACTGCTGCAGGCAAAATGTGTTAGAATGTACTGACAATGAGCTTCGCCACCTCGAGTAGACGGTGAACACAGCCAAATGACCTTGACCGGCTTAACTAAGGTCGCTTTTTTTCTTTGTTTTTTTTTTTTTTCCAGCTATCACATGTGGGCATCCCGGTAACCCCACCTTTGGTACGACACAGGGAACCCAGTTTAGCTTGAACGACGCCGTCCGCTTTGTCTGCAATACCGGATATGTTCTTCAGGGAGCGGTTAAGTCATCCTGCCAGGCCAACGGGCAATGGAGTAATCCTCTTCCGTGGTGCAAAAGTGAGTCAATTCTTTCATTCTTTATCTTTCTCCTCTTACCACTTTTTGTTGGTTTTGTGATTTGAATCAACTGCGGCGCAATTCAAGGTCGTGGTAGCTTTCTCTAACCACTGATCAACAGAGCACTTGAGGCAAAGTTGGGATGCACTGATACCCGCGAGGAGAAAGCATTATGGGGAATTCTATCGAGACAGCAAAAAAAAAGAAGAAATTGTATTTAAAAAAAAAAAAAAAGGTCATTCTTTACAATACATAATGTTCACTGCTAGCTCAATTGTGAGACCCAAAGATGGCTTCATTTTGAAAACTGCGACGATTATCAAATATTTCAGTGACGTTTAATTAGATTGTCTTGTGCATTAAAGACTGTGACTGAATAAACAAAGGACATACTTTGATGGATGCATTTTGCTCAGGATAAAAAACGTTTTGAGATATTCATGAAAGCATGCGGGAGGTTAAATGTTTGTGCTTTGCTTCTTTATTGCGGGCAAAAGAGGACTGTGCAAGGGACATCACGCATAGCAGGGAGGGGCTGTTGGTTGCCTGCGCCACCCGCCGACCTTCCGCATAGGCGGAGGCCACGTGAATCCGGTTCACCTTGAAATGATTCAAATCTCACGTAGCGGCGGATCTCAAATCTGGGCGAACAAGGAGGCTTCAGAAGGGAGTTTTCCACCATGCAGTGCAGCGCGCGCATGGCTCTGCGTTGATATGGACACAACGTATGTGGCCCTTTCGATCATCAAAGTTGCCCGCTCTGTCTTGATCTTCTCAATTCGATTAGTATTTTTATTGCCGGGCGCTCTCAAGTGTGCAGATCTAGAATTTGAAATGAGTGACACTTTGCAGAGTGATATGGACACAACGTATGTGGCCCTTTCGATCATTAAAGTTGCCCTGTCTTGATCTTCTCAATTCGATTAGTGTTTTTACTTAGATTTTGAAATTCTAGAATTTGAAATGAGTGACACTTTGCAGAAGAGGACACCGGGTTGATGTGCCGTTATCCTCGCTGTCTGTGCGGCTCCGCGTAGATTAGAGGTATCTCCGTAAATTAGATTTATCACATCAATTAGAACACTGCGGGCATATTGTGTTGGTACGCCGCCTTCCGCGCTCTCGCTCCGAGACGGGAGAGGAAAAGTGGAGTGATGATTCATTTCTTCTCAGCTTTACATCGTGAACCCTGAGCTTTTCTACTCCAGGAGGTGGAGTGTGAGTCAGTTTGACAAAAGATAATGATTTGAGTCTGCGGGCTCATCCGTAACACACTGAGCTCTCGCTAATCACCAGCAATGTGAGTCGTGACAGCCAAGGCACAACACGGCCTGCCTTTGGGCTACTCAGATTTAGTTGTCGTTCGTTCAGAAAAGGTGAGCAAGAGAAAAAAATTGGTCAGTTACGGGACCATTACTTGACGCCCGTCCAAGTCGAGCTCAAGCTGGTTTGGTCTGGCTTTAAAAGTGAAACAAAGACTACAATTAGTACACTCAAGTTTTAGTTTGGAATTTTTTTTATTTTTTTATTTGGATTGAATGTAAGTTATTGTGGTTTTTATGTTGGGTTATAAATAATGCACTCTCGGTCAGCATTTTTTTTTTTTT